>NC_039243.1:26651434-27251434 GCF_003368295.1 Carassius auratus | reverse complement strand
TCAGTTTTTTTTTTCTGCAGTGGGAACAGTGGTCCCAATCCGGAACTCTCTCATCCTAGATAAAAGAAAGAGGGAAAGAGATCTTGAGCTTAGTCTGTAGGAGGTATTGTGCTGCATTTCCATGGCCTGTGATCAAACAGGTGTCAACAGCAGTGATGCAGCAGAATTTCTCTTGCGATTATGTAATTTATGTCAACAGGATTTCTTCAGCTGCGGTGCTTTCAAGCCTTGGTTGAATCTGAAATCTGAAAGCCTAAAGACTAGAATGGTGTTGTAAAACTTTTAAAGGACTTTGTGAACATAAAAAGACTAAAGACGAGTTCAATCTGAGTCTTATTTGCTGCTACCGTTGACATTAAGTAAGAGTTTACATAACTGAACACAATAATCTGCTTATTCGGATGATAAAACAATCTGGAATAATTTGACTGATTGATTGGTTGGTAAATCTGAACAACAACAAAAAAATTGATAATTTGTACTAATTTTGCTTGCAGTCATTAATTGTATCCCTTAAAAGTCATCTTTGATAATCAAAATGATTTTTTTTTTATTATTATTTTTTTATTTTTCTGTCCTGATTCTAAAGTATTGAAATCTCAATTATTTGTTCCATAATATTGGCTCGTCTATGGGTTACTGTCTATGTACCGCATAGTCCACCTGCATTTGCATGGCCAGCTAATTTTGACTGAATGCACCCAGCTTTGAGATTGTGAGGAGGTATTGGATTAATTCATATAGGATTAGTCCATCTGAGGAGGATTTTGTCTGTGAACAAATGTGAGAAAAGATGCTGACTGCATGCATATGTGCTTAAATGCAATCTATTTTTTAACAGGAAGCCGGAGATATTAAAATCATCCTAATCAGTTTTGTGTTGCTTGTTTTATGACTCACACACACACACGCGCGCGCGAGCAGTTCTGAATATTCCACACAATCCACCATAATCCTTTGTAAACATTCAAAATCACATTTGATATAATCCAGGCAGTGTCATTCTTACACAATGCTATTGTCAGAACGATAAGGTATAATGTTCGGATTTGCTCACCCTGAATTTTGCCATTTAATGGCATGAATAATGTATAAGCTGTGGTGTGCTCTGGTGAAGAGCTGCTCTTCAGGTTTGAATCACCTTCCGTGTCCCCATAAGCTTAGTTCTTTTGTGAAAGCAAATCCCCATTATTTGTGTATCGACTGGCTTGCAATTTAACAGGAGTATACAAGCCTCTATATCACTATCCAACATCAGCGGAAGCAGTGAAACATGCTGAGTCCAGATAATCTGATCTCTCTGACGCTCCAAAAACACATTATATATATAAAACATCCTATATGTGTTAAGCAGGATGTATTTGCTCTCTCTTTTCCTCTGTTGTGCTCTGGGCCATTCTGTTCTTGTGTCGTTTGGTTCCTAATATATTAACAAGCCATCTGTGAGTATCTATAATGAATCGGTGCAGACTTTGCACTGTTGTAAGAATAATGGTTCTTCAATGGTTCTTTGGTTCAGCAAATAGCTGCCACCTTATCAAGAACCATTTTTCTCAGTTTATTGATGTTGAGTCGACTATATAATTCTTTGGGGATTTAAAATGCTCTTGATAAAATATTATTATAGGTTCTTCAGATCAGTATATTAGTCGGTAAAAACAGGTGGGTCATTGTCAGGAAATTTATATGTGATTTATGTTTCTCCATGACTTACTACGGATATCACTAACTGAAATAAAAAGCTATGTAATATTATGAAATATTTAAAAATACAAAATACCTATTTTAATACATTTTAAAATTGTATTTATTCCTGTGAAGCAAGGCATGATTTTTTTTCAGTATTCTGTATTCCAGTCTTCAGCAGTCTCCAGCTCAAGAAACATTTTAATTAATTCATTATTATCATATTTTTTTAAAGGACTAGAGTCTTTAGTGTCACTTTTCATCAGTGTAATGCATCCTTGTTAAATAAAAATATTAATTTATTAATAAATGCATACATACATAAATCTATCTTACAGACTCCCGCATTTTTTAAATGGTAGTGAAACAGAACATCATCTGATAGTTTCAACCATTTACAGTGGAGTAAAAAAAATAATTATTAATATATATATATATATATATACACACACACACACATTGGCGTGAAAAAGTGTTGGCCCCCTTTCTGATTTCTTATTTTGTTTCAGATCATTAAACAAATTTACATATTAGTCAAAGATAGCACAAGTAAACAGAACATGCAGTTTTTAAAATTAAAGGAAAACAAAATTCTAAACTAAATGGCCCTGTGTGAAGAAGTGTTTGCCCCCCTGTTAAAACTGTGGTTCCCTTTCGATACTTCACTCATACTGCGTATGGGGAAAAGCTCCTTTTTTCCTCGATACTGAAGCCTTTTTTCAATAACGCAGTGCAACTGCACTGCCATTGGTTTAATCTGTAAACTTTTTTAAACCAATGACAGCGCTGCGTAGCTGCGCGAGCCTGTGGCGATGCAGCGCGCCAAAGCCCGCCAGAATGGGCGGGGCGAATGGCTATATAAGCAGGCAATCGCCAGAGGAAATCAGATCTTACTCCTTCAGCGACGACTTCACTTCGTTGGATCTCTGCTGAACGCCTTCGCCTGGAACGAGCTCTCGCCGTCGAAGAGGCACCGCAGCGGACCAGCTGAGACCGCCGACCGCCTGCAGCGCCGGCGTACTCGCAGACAGCCGCTCTCAGCGCCGATCTCGGGCCGCCCGCTTCCCGCTTCCGGCCGCTTCTCAGCGATCTCCTGCCGCCATCCGGCGATCCTAAAAGAGCTTTTTCCAGCGGTTTTCACCGCTCTAAAAGAGCGTTTCTAACGCCGTTTTAACGGCGACGGCCATGCCGCGCCACAGCTGTGGCACATGCAGAGCCCCTCTGCATGAGGACGACGGCCATGGTGAGTGTGTTTTCTGCCTGGGTAAACCCCATGCTGAGGCTGCACTCACTGAGACTTCATGCTGCTTTTGTGAAAGCATGAGTCTCGCCTCTCTGCGCTCGCGGATTGCTTTCTTTAATGAAAGTAATCCCGCCCCTCGCGCCCTCCCGTCTTTTTCCTCCCGCGAGCCGGCCAGGAAAAGACAGCGGGGAAGAGGGGCCCAGTGCCAGGATTTGGGTGAGCTCACGCTGGCTCAGCGCCCGCGTGCCTCACCCTCTCCAATGAGAGAGCCGTCCCCTGTCCTCTTCTCACGCCCAGAGCAGCGTCCCTCGGCTGAAGCGAGCGACCTCGTCTCTTTTGGCGGATCGGAGGACGAGCCGCTTGACGACTCCATGTCACTCGCGGCTTCTGAAACGGAGGACTGGGCCGGCGATTCTGACCCCGCCCACCTGCCGTCACTGGAGCCCATCGACGCCAGAGCTGGGATGGATGCCGAGCTTCTCCGCATCCTCTCCAAGGCCGTTGAGGAACTCCATTTGGAGTGGGCCCCCCCTGAAGAGCCGACACGCAGCAGGCTGGACGAGTGGTACCTGCCAGGACGCCGCCAGGCCCCCCGCCAGCGACCTGCCCCATTCTTCCCTGAGGTTCATGATGAGCTGACAAAGTCGTGGCGCGCCCCCTACTCGGCCCGCCTACGCACTTCCTCTGCAGCTCTCAGCTCAGTAGATGGCTCTCAGGAGAAGGGCTATGAGCAATTGCCGCCCCTGGATGAGGCCGTGGCTGCTCACCTCTGTCCCCCCGCGGCTGTGGGGTGGAAAAATAAGAGAGCCCTTCCTTCCAAGCCCTGCAGGACGACCTCTGCCATGGCTGGCAGGGCCTACACTTCTGCGGGCCAAGCCGCTTCATCTCTGCACACCATGGCCATATTGCAGGTGTTCCAGGCAAAGCTTCTCCGTTCCCTGGATGAGTCTAGCTCTAGTGAACCTGCTTTCCGTGACCTCCGCAGCGCCACTGATTTGGCTCTGCGCGCCACGAAAGCCACGGCCCAGGCCATCGGACGATCCATGGCCAACCTGGTTGTGCTGGAGCGCCACCTCTGGCTCAACCTAACAGAGATTAAGGAGAGCGACAAAGTGGCCTTTCTCGATGCCCCAGTCTCTCCATGCGGCCTCTTCGGACCAGCGGTAGAAGGGTTTACAGAACGCTTCACTGCAGCACAGAAGTCGTCCCAAGCCATGCGACACTTCCTGCCCAAGCGCTCCACCTCTGCCCCGAGTCGCCCCAGGACTGTGCCGACTCAGCACCAGAGCAAACCTGCCCCTTCTACCCCCCAGGCGGCACCCCCTAAGGAGCAGCACCCAGCTCGCCCCACTAGGCGCGCTAAACCGCCTAGACGTCAGGGCCCCCGGCAAAGGATTGTGCTGGACCCGACGCCCTCTAAATCCTCCTGATCGTTGGGGAAGAAAGAGGAAGGTCTGCCCTCGCACAGAGCACCCCAACCCAGGTTGGACGCATCTGTTGAGAGTACCGTCCTTCTGGAAACCGCCTGTAGGGGTACTCCACGACTGAACCAAACAGGGTTCATCCAAGGCACTGTTGTTGCGTCCACGCAAAGCGCCGTTGTTATGGCGAACACAATAAATATTTCACATTTTCAAAAAGAGAGCACTTTTCCTCTTCCACACTCATCAGTGTTCAGGCCCCTGATCAGCGGTCTGCCATCCGACACTATCCAGCCCCTTGTCACGCGGGCCAAGGCCTGGCAGGCCATCCCCGGAGTGTCCAAGTGGGTGTTGGGGATAATAAAACACGGATACTCACTGCAGTTCGCCCGAAGACCCCCGCGTTTTCGCGGAGTGATTCCCACCTCGGTAGAGCCGGACGATGCTCAGGTCCTCCGCACCGAAGTGATGACGCTGTTAAGGAAGGGAGCCATAGAGATAGTTCCTCCCTCAGACAGTGGGTCGGGGTTCTACAGCCGTTATTTCCTTGTCCCCAAGAAAGATGGCGGTCTCAGACCCATCTTAGACCTCAGACACCTGAACCTTTCCCTCATGAAACGGAAGTTCAAGATGTTGACACTGAAGCAGATCCTCACGCAGATTTGCCCCGAGGACTGGTTCTTCTCGCTGGACCTGAAAGATGCTTACTTTCACATCCAGATAGCCCCCCATCACAGACGATTCTTGAGGTTCGCGTTCGAGGGTGTGGCTTACCAATATACAGTCCTTCCCTTTGGGCTGTCTCTAGCTCCCCGCACTTTCACAAAGTGCATGAACGAGGCGCTCTCCCCTCTGAGACAGATGGGAATTCGCATTCTGAACTATCTCGACGACTGGCTCATTCTAGCCCAGTCACGCACCGAGCTAGACCACAACAGATCCATGCTCCTGAGCCACTTACAGTGCCTAGGACTCAGGGTCAATTTCGCCAAGAGCTCACTGCTCCCCAGCCAACGTATTACGTTCCTGGGAGCAGTTTTCGACTCCGTCAATATGAGGGCGGTCATATCACCAGAGCGCGCTCTTTCGCGGCCTCTATCAAGAACAAAGCCTGTTTCCCTCTGAAGTTCTTTCAGAGGATGCTAGGGCTGATGGCTTCCGCCTCCCCAGTTTTACAGCTCGGCCTCCTACGAATGCGGCCCTTGCAGTACTGGCTGAAACTCCGGGTCCCACCTCATGCTTGGCGGCACGGCCGCTTTCGCATCAGGGTCAACCAGGCCTGTCTAGCAGCCCTGGAGCCTTGGATGAACCCTGTTTGGTTCAGTCGTGGAGTACCCCTACAGGCGGTTTCCAGAAGGACGGTACTCTCAACAGATGCGTCCAACCTGGGTTGGGGTGCTCTGTGCGAGGGCAGACCAGCCTTCGGCTTGTGGTCGCACGAAGAAAGCCATCTTCATATCAACTGCCTCGAGATGCTGGCAGTAGAACGAGCCCTTCAATCCTTTCAGGCAATCTTGGAAGGGCGCCACATCCTAGTCCAGTCGGACAGCATGACAGTGGTGTCCTACATAAATCACCAAGGCGGCCTTTCGTCCAGCCGCCTCTGCGCACTGGCAAAGCGCCTCTTGGAATGGGCATTACCCAGGTTGCGATCGCTCAAGGCGACACACATACCTGGCAAGACGAATCTGGGAGCAGACATGCTTTCACGGAGCAATGTCCCCTCGGACGAGTGGATGCTCCATCCCCAGACACTTCTCAAAATCTGGGAGATTTTCGGGAAGGCAGAGGTCGACCTCTTCGCCTCAGAAAGCAACTCTCATTGCCCAACTTATTTTTCAAAGGAAACAGATGCACTGGCTCACAACTGGCCCAGCCTCCTTCTTTATGCTTTTCCCCCGATCGCTCTGATCCCTCAGGTCATCAGACGAGTCAGGGAAGACAGACACAGAGTCCTCCTAGTGGCCCCACTCTGGAGGACCCAAGTTTGGTCCTCGGAGCTTTTCAGGCTTTCCATGAAAGCCCCATGGCCGATCCCCCTGAGGCGGGACCTCCTCTCTCAGGCGAACAGGACAATCTGGCATCCACAGCCAGAACTCTGGGGTCTGCATGTATGGTCCCTCGATGGGAGCCTCTGAGCCTCCCCGGGGACGTACTACACACCATTGCTCAGGTAAGAGCCCCGTCTACAAGACGCCTCTATGCCCAAAAATGGTCAGTCCTCTGGCGATTGCCTGCTTATATAGCCATTCGCCCCGCCCATTCTGGCGGGCTTTGGCGCGCTGCATCGCCACAGGCTCGCGCAGCTACGCAGCGCTGTCATTGGTTTAAAAAAGTTTACAGATTAAACCAATGGCAGTGCAGTTGCACTGCGTTATTAAAAAAAGGCTTCAGTATCGAGGAAAAAAGGAGCTTTTCCCCATACGCAGTACTCGTTCCGTATCTCAGGGAACCGAGGTTACGTTCGTAACCGAGTACGTTTATCACACCTGAGTTCAGTTTGTCTACACAGACCTGATTACTGCCACACCTGTTCACAATCAAACAAATCTCTAAAATATGACCTGCCTGACAAAGTGAAGTAAGCAAAAAGATCCTCAAAAGCTAGATATTATGCAGACATCCAAAAAAAATTATAAAATAAAATAAATAAATATATAAATAAATTAGAAAGACAGTAATTGAGATCTATCAGTCTGGCAAAGGTTATAAAGACATTTCTAAAGCTTTGGGACTCCAGCGAACCACAGTGAGAGCCATTATAAAAATAAAAAAAAAAGCTAAAACTGGGAGCAGTGGAGAACCTTCCCAGGAGTGGCCAGCTGACCAAAATTACCCCAAGAGTACAGTGTCAACTCTTCCAAGACGTCACATAAGACCCCACTACAACTTCCGAAGAACTGCAGGCCTCACTTGCCTCAGGTAAGGTCAGTGTTCATGACCCCACCGTAGGAAAGAGACTGGGTAAAAATGACTTGAGTTCCAAGAGGAAAACCACTGCTGAGCAAAAAGAACATAAAGGCTTGTCTCAGTTTTGCCAGAAAACATCTTGATGATCCTAAGATTTTGGGAAAATACTCTGTGGACTGACGTGACAAAAGTTTTACTTTTTGGAAGGTATTTGTCCCATTACGTCTGGTGTGAAAGTAACACCGCATTTCAGACAAAGAATATCACACCAACAGTAAAATATGGTGGTGGTGGTAGTGTGATGGTCTTGGGCTGTTTTTCTGCTTCAGGACCTGCAAGACTTTCTGTGATAAATGGAATCATGAATTCTGCTGTTTACCCAAAAATCCCGAAGGAGCATGTCCGACCATCTGTTCATGACCCCATGCTGAAGTGAACTTGGGTTCTGCAGCGATCCAAAACACACCAGCAAGTGCACCTCTGAATGGCTGAAGAAAAACTAAATGAAGACTTTGGAGTGGCCTAGTCAAAGTCCTGACCTGAATCCTATTAAGATGCTGTAGCATGACCTTAAAAAGGCGGTCCATGCTCAAACTCTCCAATGTGGCTGAATTACAACAATTCTGCATAGATGAGTGGACCAAAATTCCTTAACAGTACTGTAACAGACTCATTGCAAGTTATCACAAACACTTGATTGCAGTTGTTGCTGCTAAGGGTGACCCAACCAGTTATTAGGTTTAGGGGGCAAACACTTTTTCACACAGGGCCATGTAGTTTTGGATTTGGTTTTCCCTTAATAATAAAAACCTTCATTTAAAATCTGCATGTTGTTTTCACTTATCTTTTTCTAATATTTAAATTTGTTTGATCTGAAACATTAATGTGTGCCAAACATGCAAAAAAATAAGAAATCAGGAAGGGGGGCAACCCCCTTTTTTTTATACCACTGTATATATATATATATATATATATATATATATATATATATATATCAAAATAGCCAAACCCCTGTTCATCAAAGTATTTTGCTTTCACTGAAAAGCATGACATTAAAATGTCCATATAGTTTTTAAAATGTTAAACTGCCCTTCAGGCTCAGTAATTCAATCCCGACAGTGATAAATGTAAATACATTTTTATAGCAAAAATGTTGTTGTCGGCACTAAACAGAAGAATACTCCCTGTACTGAATGTGTTGTTTTGCAGTAATTTGCTAGATATAGCTAGAATTACACATATTTTAGACTTACTCTTATCGGGGTTGAAATAAAGTAACACTTTACGGTTAGGTTTAGGATTGATCACCATAAAAAACTTTTTGCAAAGCTGTATCCACATCATTATGATTTGGTATTTAGACACTGAGCCCATAACCTATATTTGTTGAGCGTTAATCTGAATTACTGGGGGCAATGCATTCCACTATAATGATTACAGCTCTGGTGCTTTGCGTCTGAAGTGGGAACATTTTGTGAATGCAGGAACCTATTCAAATGAAATGGAAAAACTCCTTAAAATCTGGCATTCATGGCACAATTTTTCTGAGAATAACCAGATATGTGGATGGTTTTACATACAAAGATGTTTGTATATTCTCCTTTAGCATTAGTATAAACAATAATTTATGCTCCACTAGCCTGCAATGCACATCAATGCATCTATGTAAATAACTATAATGCCATTATTGTACATTTATTCTATTGCCTCTTTTTAATTGATAACAGCATATATATATATATATATATATATATATATATATATATATATATATATATATATATAGTCATATGCATGATAAGATAACGTGAGATAATAACCAATAATGTCTCACTCTAATACAAAAAAAAAAAAAAAGACCCAGACATGATGCCGAAAATATTGGTGCAACATGTGACCATCTGAAGAGTTATTTCATAAAAACACAAAGCTGCTTCATGTTGTGAGCCCTTATGTGCATCTAGGTATAGGCTATTAATTGAACCTTCGATCACTGAACTGCCATAAACATGCTAGTGCTAGTGCTTATAAACAGCAGTCACAGCTCTAATTAATCACTATGTGCCACGTGACTTGGCATGTCCTGGCATGGGTATTATTCACATCCATACAGGACCTTGAAAGTAAAATTACTCTCTTCTTTAAAGGTCACACAGTGTACAATGAGACAACAGCAGAGTGCATTTATACTGTATTATAATGTAAGCTGATTAATCAGAGTGCTATACACTGTAAAGCCTAATACATTGAATTTGTTTGTTTCAACCAAATTAATTAAGTAATGGTCTTAAAACTTAAATCTTACAACTTTTTTACCTGTGGTTTTCTCCTTAAATCGTTTTTAATGCACATAAAGCTGCACTTTTTAAAAATATTTAGGGTTTGGGTCAGCAAGTATCATATGCTCACCAATGCTGTTTTTATTTGATTAAAAACATTGTAAAAACATTACAATTGTAAATTTTTTTACAATATAAAATACCTTTTTATGTAGAAATTTTAACAGCAATGACTCAGTCTTCAGTGTTGCATGATCATTCAGAAATCATTTTAATAATGCTGATTAAGTGCTCAAACATTGGTGAACTTACCATCACAGCTGTATAATGTTTTTGTGAAAATGGTGATGATTTTTCTTTTTTTCCCAGCATTTGTGAATCATATGTCTTTACCTTCACTTTTGATCAATTTAATGCATCCTTGCTAAACAAGAGTATTCACTGTTCAATTACATTTTTAGTAAATAAATAAATTAATTACTCCAAACTTTTAAACGGTAATGTACCTTTATTGACCATGCTTACACAATTAAATTGTTTAGAGACAAATGTTTATGGCTATTCCACACAAAATAATTTTTGTACTTCATTTAATTGAGTTATTAGCACGTCTTGATCTCAAATCTTATTGTTTGAAGCAACAGATATTTAAGAAAAAAAAATTTTCAGATATCTTTCATAACATTTAACATAACATTTGAAGTTCAGTTAAATTAGCCCCACTTGATCATAAATAAAATCTATTACTTTAATTACTGTATTTAATATCATTCACAGAGAAAGAGAGGGATTTGATGCCTTAAGCAGTGGAAGAGTTGACCTTCATTGTGATAGACACCCTATTCATTACCCTAAATGTATCCACCAATGATGAGAGAAAGAAAACAGATAAAGGAACAGGGGGAAATGAGCAAAACATGCACAGTAAGATACCAAACTGCAAACCTTGTTTGAAAAATGAGACCGAGAGAAAATTATTGCTGTTACATCCTGTTGTGCTCAAACATAACTGTGACATCCTGTAGTCCAGGACAACACAAAGGCAAATGGATGCAATGTGCAAACAAACACAGTCCACGGGATACCCGCAGAGAGCCAGTGCTGGATTTAGACTGATTACAGGTCTATTAAAACAAAAAGAGAAGACTGAAATTATAGTTCATCTCCTGCTGAGCTTTCGACATGCTGCTTGCCTTTTCTTTGTGTTTTGCCTGAACATTCTCTTGTAAAATTCTGTGTGAACTGTCGCTTGTCCTTCATTTCCAATCTCCATCTGTTCACTCTCCTTCACTTTTACTCTGTGAGTAAAAGAGGGATGTTTCAGAATGTTTCAGAACGGGATTTGAGGGATTTTTCAGAATGGGATTTGTTTAAGCATGGCCTTAGACTTGCATTACTTCCAATCCAAATTATGCTATTTACCTCTTGTTGTGATGGTACTCTGCAAACTGCAGCTCATTACATGGACTCATAGGGTGCTGGCACTGCGTTCAGCCAGAGTTTTTCAACCCTTTTTTTTTCTGAGCATCTACTCATTCCAAACTTTTCTATAAAATGCATGAGGCAAAGGAAAGTCAAAACGGTTGAGCTACTGAAGATAGGCAAATGAGTTTTGCAAATGAGTCCAAATCTAGTTTGGAGCTATGTTCTAAAGCCTACATATTTAATACCCGAATGGCTCTGGTCATTTGTACAAATATTCTCACACTGTTGGAAGGGTCAGTCAAATTTGTGGTTGGCTCGAGATTTGTTAAGTTGGGATGCATCCAGTCTAAAACTTAAACTGTTTCCAACAATTATCAACCCATGAGAGTTATGTTCATGTTATATTTTTACCTCATATCACTAAGTATATAAGACCTTCCTTTATTCTGTGGAAAACAAAATGATTTGTATTTATATTACATATAGAGCAAAACGTGGCACATATTTACAGCATTTAAAACATTTTAACTATGAACAACTTTAGAGACATACAAATTATTTTAGGTTCATGGAATATTGAATTAATGTATTTAGTGCGTTGATTTTAATGAATTTGATCAATGAGATTAATTAAACATTCAACACCACCACATTTATTGAATTAATTTATCTAACTTGATATTACGGTTTTTGTCTTTATAGCACTTTTTATTTTCTTTGATTCCATTATTTTACCCAAGACAATAACTTACACCTTGCATTTAAGCCTAAACAATTAAAAAGGAAATAGTACATTGTGGATCAAATTGGCTCAATACATGTGTTTCACATTACACTGTTCAGGAAGAACACAGGAGGTACAAATGAACGTTTAGCAGTCTTTAATCAAGGAAACACTGGAAATCATCACAACAGGAGCTTTCGCAACACACATAATACATTAGCAGAGCCAACAAACAAAAACTGAACAGACTGGGATGAAGACAGGATAACGAGGGACAGACAGGTGTGGGGAATCAACTAATAATCAAACTAGACAGGAAACATACCAAACAACGCAAAACAGGAGAGACTTAGGCGTTTATCAAATTGTGGGGTGTTTTCAAACTCCTGGGTGTTTCTAAATCATGCAGTCTAAATGATCCCCCTTACCCAACCCCACCCCTAAACCTAACGTCACTATGACGTCAACCAATCAGGAATCATGTTGTAAAAACACCCTGATCTAGTAACTCCCATTACTTTCCTGCAGAGACCTATACTTGAAACAGGTCCATTTCTGACAATGTGCTTCTTATTATCTCATCTCATCTCATCTCATCTCATCTCATCTTATCTTATTCTATTTTACTTTATTTTATTAGGTTTAGGGGCTAACAAGCTCAAATATATCTATCAAATTGTACAAATGCACATACAATTTAAATATTATATAAATTATTTCTTAAGGATTTTTGTGTTTGTAAAACTGTGCAAATGTTAAGCTGTCCATCCATCCAAATTATACATTATATATCCAAATGTAAAAAAAAAAAAAAAAAAAAAAAAAAAAACTTATGTATGACTGTCCTCTGTTGCATTGACAGCAAGTGGCTAAAGAAGAAAAATTAATTGGTCAGATGAGAAAAAAAAAAATGGATGGTTGGAAATATGATGATTCCATGCCCTCAGGTTCTAAACCCAGAGGACTGTTGGCTTGATTTATACTAACAAATTAGTTAAAATGGTCATAAATGGTGTGAGGACAAAAGCAATATTGCACCTTATCTGAAGTATTCAGGTGCTAATGCTCTTTTTAACCAATCTGCTACTTATTTCAAGTTATTACACAAGTGACAGGCAATTCGTTTGGAGTCTAGAGTCTCCCTTGAGGTTCTAGCACAGCAGAGAGGCAGACTGGCCTGCGGCTTATCGAAATGTGATGATGCACAGTACGTACATTTCATGATTTAAAACCGTGGTCAATTGGCCACTTATCTTCCACCACCTGTCTTCATTGTTGCTCTTCTACAAGTGTAAAATAATCGCTGTCTGAAAAGATCCTCTCTGGGATTTGCTGATAATGCTGGCTATCTCCGATCAGATTTCCGTCTCTTTTGCCTGTTGGCAAGTTGCATGTTGATTTCTGAGGCCTGGATAGTGTTAGCTTTGGCCAAGGGCACTTTATCTAGTAACTCCTGAAAGGCCTGAGTGAAACCAATTCTGGGCATCGTCGTTTTTTTTTTTTTTTTCTATTTATGATTCCATGAATGTGCCTCTTGAGAAAAAGATGTATGGATGAGCAACTACAATGCTACGCTAATGCCTAAGAATTATTTTGGACCAGCTTTTCTGCAAGCATAGCAATAGTCTGTTCATTAACTGCTGAACATTTCAAAAAAAGGTTCTTTTTTTTTGTTCCTTTCCGCTGTGCCTCTGTGTGTGTGCAGACATCTCACCGAGTATGAGATGGATTATAGTGAGGAGCTATACCTTGCATTACCATGCATCCTGCATCAGGCTGTTGTCTACATTTTAGAAAAATGGCATTTAAAAACACAGACAAGGACCCAAATGTGCATGCAGCACCAGAGATTGATGAATTGGCTTTGGATGAGAAGTTCAGTTTGTGGAAATATAATTAGTAACTGTTTGTATTCAGCAAAAACAGACACAACGACACATTCAAAAGATCTGAGGTAAATGAACATCCAAAAGTATATTTATACTGACACAACATAATGTTTTGTCATGAGGTGACTTTTTCATGCCAATGTGTGTGTGTGTGTGTGTGTGTATATATATATAAATATATATATATATTAGAACTTATGACTGAAAAAACTGCTCAATGTGACACAGGTGTATCTCAATAAATTTGAATGTCATGGAAAAGTTAATTTATTTCAGTAATTCAACTCAAATTGTGAAACTAAATAAAAAAATCATCAAATTGATGCTTTTGGCTCACATTTAACAAAAACCCACCAACTCACTATCTCAACAAATTAGAATGCTTCATAAGAGCATTAAAAAAAATAAAATAATAATAAAAAACATTTTTAGAAATTTGTTGGCCTTCTGGAAAGTATGTTCATTTACTGTTAACTGTACTTATGGTAATATTTGGTAGGGGCTCCTTTTGCTTCAATTACTGCCCCAATTCGGCATGGCATGGAGGTGATCAGTATGTGGCACTGCTGAGGTGGTCTGGAAGCCCAGGTTTATTTGACAGTGACCTTCAGCTCATCTGCATTTTTTTGGTCTCTTGTTTCTCATTTTCCTCTTGACAATAACCCATAGATTCTCTATGGAGTTCAGGTCCGCTGAATTTGCTGGCTAGTCAAACACACCATCACCATGGTCATTTTTGGTACTTTTGGCAGTGTGGAGAGATGCCAAATCCTGCTGGAAAATGAAATCAGCATCTTCAATAAGCTGGCCAGCAGAAGGAAGCATGACGTGCCCTAAAATCTCTTGGTAAATGGGTGCAGTGACTTTGGTTTTAAAAAAACAAACAAAAAAACACAATGGACCAACACCGGCAAATGACATTGCACCCCAAATTATCACAGACTGTGGAAGCATAACACTGAACTTCAAGCAACTTCTCCACCTTTCCTCCAGAATCCAGGAACTTGGTTTCCAAATGAAAAATAAAACTTGCTCTCATCTGAAAAGAGGACTTTGGACCACTGGGCAACAGTCCAGTTCTTCTTCTCCTTAGTCCAGGTAAGATGACTCTGATGTTGTCTGTGGTTCAGGAGTGGCTTAACAAGAGGAATATAACAACTGTAGCCAAATTCCTTGACACGCCTGTATGCCTTGACCCCAGCCTCAGTTCATTCCTTTGTGAAGTTGACTCAAATTCTTAAATCAATTTAGCTTGACAATCCTCATAAGGCTGCGGTATCCCTTGGTTGGTTGTGCACATTTTTTCCTTTCACTCAACTTTCTGTTAACATGCTTGGATACAGCACTCTGAGATCAGCTAGCTTCTTTGGCAATTAATGTTTGGGGCTTACCGTCCTTGTGAAGAGTGTCCATAATCGTCTTATGGACAACTGTCAGATCAGCAGTCTTCTCCATGATTGTGTAGCCTAGTGAACCAAACTGAGAGACCATTTTGTAGGCTCAGGAAACCTTAGCAGGTGTTTTGAGTTGATTAGCTGATTGGCATGTCAAAATATTCTAATTTGTGGGTTGATTTGGTGGGTTTTTGTTAAATTTGAGCCAAAATAATCACAATTAAAAGAACATAAGGCTACTTCAGTCCGTGTGCTCTGAATTAATTTAATACATGAGTTTCACAATTTTAATTGAATAACTGATATAAAATAAACTTTCCATGACATTCTAATTTATTGAGATGCACCTGTATATAGGTACATTCAATGCTCGATAATTTCTTGTGTGCAATTGTAGAACTGCATCATTATTATAATTATTATTATTATTTATTATTTTTATTTTTTTTACAAATGCTGCATTGCCACAGGCAAAAATAAATAAATAAATTAAATTAAATTAATTTAAAAAACTGTGTGGAGTTGGTAGATGGCTAGGTAAAAAGACTGCATCACAACTGTTTCACATCTAGCTTCAACAACAACTGCACCGTTTTAATTATTTATTTCATTTGAATTCTCTTTTATCAAAACGATATCAAAATCGGCATTCTTTCCCTTATGTGCCACTGTTACCAATCATTTTAAAATAAATGTTTCTTATTGTATGCTATGATGAAAATGTAATCAGTACGTTAATGTGCTTAATGTGCTTTCTGGGGAAGTCGTGGCCTAATGGTTAGAGGGTTGGACTCACAATCGAAGGGTTGTGGGTTCTAGTCTCGGGCCGGACGGAATTGTGGGCGGGGGGAGTGCATGTACAGTTCTCTCTCCACCTTCAATACCACGACTTAGGTGCCCTTGAGCAAGGCATCGAACCCCCAACTGCTCCCTGGGTGCCGCAGCATAAATGGCTGCCCACTGCTCCGGGTGTGTGTGTGTGTGTGTTCACTGCTCTGTGTGTGTGCATTTTGGATGGGTTAAATGCAGAGAAAAAATTCTGAGTATGGGTCACCATACTTGGCTGAATGTCACTTCACTTCACTCACTTAAAGTTATTTTCATTAACCATCAGAAAACCATCAGTAAAATTTGACAACAAGAACGACATTAATTAAAAAAAAATGAAAGATTGTTTTGCAGATTGATGGTTTAGGGCTTTATTTATTCATTCATGTGTGTGGTTGTTTAATTTAAATTGTTTGTACCAGTGTTGGGCATATATCTCTTACTATTGTATATTCTGCCATGTAGACATAAAAGAGAGAAGAAATAACACAAAGATAAACAAAACCGTAACTGTTCATCATAAATGCATTCATTTGTCTCTGACTTGACCTCCCATTTTTAGTCTATACAGCACAGATAAGACTGTGTGGAATTGCTATAGATTGTGGAGGGTTGACTAAATGGGTTTATTAGTAACCAAAGTCATGCATGAGTGAGAGAGCGGCCTCAATATCCACTGTTTTCCCTGAGCTACTTCACAGATTCCTATCAGACAGCAGCGAGTCTTTCTGGAATATTCCACTCTTTTACATCCGCTGTTACTCTCTGGCTCTCTAACATTCTCTTTTCTCTGTCTCCCTGCTCAGATGGACACAGCCGTCTTATGTCTGTTATCAGCACTGACAGACAGTCTGGGTAACAGCAGCCTTCCATCTTTTATCTCTCTTACCTTCACACCAGTTCAGTCAGAGACCGTGAAAAAAGCCCTTATACACACACAGTGTTGGGAGTAATGCTGTAATCTGTGCACTTTCTCAGTAGCATATGAGAGTAACAAAATGCTAACACGCTTTCCACTGGTTTGAACTCAGCAAGCAATGTATGGCATATATAATCAAGAAAACATTGTGCTACGATAGTCATTAGTTTGGATATACAAAATAGTGTACCTTGATTGTACAAAGAGTTGCAGAAAAGGCATTTGTTAACTGTGTAAAGCAAAATGCACTGATTTTGTTCCTCTTTAGTCAAGCTGCTAAAACATTGTTATAGTTTTCAATAATTGAAGTACTAAAAGAGCTTTTTTGTGTGTACTACTTTTTTCTTAATGAAAATGTAATGTATTCTAATTTTGGAAAAGGTGTATTCATTTAAACCTACTGTACATAGAGCAGGTATGATATCCTCATATATCTATAGTGCACATTAATCTTTATGATGTTCTTGTAGTTCACGCTGCAGTAAAAGCTCGCTCACATAAAAAGAGTATCGCCATCCTCTCATCATTATCCAGCAGTGTCTGTGCGTATGATTTAGTTCTTAATGCATTCAGTGAGCGTGTGCGGACCTTCAAGAAGACAAGTGAGAATCTCTACCCCAAAAAGTTGTACACATCAGCAGTGTTGGCCATGAGCAATGTGCATTATATATTCAGGTCACTTTTTAGAACTTTTTCTGTTACTTTTTTAAAACATGTCATTTGTAAATGCAAATTACATCCATGCATTCGGCAGATGCTTTTATCAAAAGTGACTTTAAATGGATTTGCATAAGTATACAAAAAGCACACCATTTTACCAGTATATATGTTTCCAGGACAATCTGTTCAATGCAAACGAGCATTCAGATGTATATGTTACTATAGGAAGTTTTTGTCAAGATGGTTAAAGGATCTGTACACACATAGATAACACATAATACAGATAATACAGTAAATTTAATTGATTGTTTTACAATGGCACCTGTCAACGGGTGAACAGTGGGAAGCAAGTGAACAGTCAGTTCTTGAATTTCACGTGTTGGAAGGAGGAAAATAAATATCTGAGTGAATTTGACAAAGGCCAAATAGTGGTGCCTTGAGGCCTGTGTCACAGTGTCTCTAAAATGTCAAGTTTTGTGGTGGTTAGTACCTATCAAAAGTTGAACTGGAGTCAGAGTCATGGGCGACTGAGGATCCTGAGGATCCCTGGGAATGAAGAGTAATCCCACCCTGTCCAATTACAAAGAAGAGCTACTGTATTTCAAATTATTGAAAAAGTTAAAGCTGGCCACGATAGAAAGGTGACAGAACACACAATACACGATATGGGGCATTAAAGCAAAAGACTGGTCAGAGTTCCCATGATGACCCCTGTTAACCACCAAAAGTATAGGTTACCACTTTAGTGATATACTTATAACTTATACTACACAGCCTAAAATGGATTAAAATAATTAATAAAAAGAGACTTTTCTCTAATTATTTCCCACTCAAATATTCCTTCCCTGAAGTTATCCCCATGCAGCCCATTCTTTGTCATATTAATTGATTTAGCCGTGGTGCACATTGCCAAGCAACACAAGTTCTGATCAAGCAAGAGAAGATTAAAAACAAACACAGTACTGTGATGAATAATTGAAATTGCAACATAGTCTTTAATTAACATTCTTTATTTCGGCGCCAAGATGTATTGTGGCCAATTTATCTGAAAATCTGATAAACATATCCATCAAATAAAAAGAGTGGTTGATTTCAATATGGGCGTCTGTGGTTCAGTGAGCCAGTCCGTGATGTTTCTTGGGTTTAATTAGACTTCATTCAAACGTGGGTACTAATCAACTCGCAGTTGGAGTCTTTCCTTGTATCACCATGGAGCCAGAGAGCATTCACACCCCAGAGCCTTTAAAACACAGCCACAGTAAGGCGTGTAAAAAATTACTTCCTACAAATTTGCCGTTCACTATCCTTCCAGAAAGAATTACTTGGAGCCCATTCAGTTAAAAACTCATGGTAATTGTGCATCTTGGCTGCTTCTTTGGTGCTTGTCAGAAATATAAATGTGCTTGTGAATCCTAAAGTATGGATGCTATGTGTGTGTGTGTGTGTGTGTGTGTGTGTGTGTGTGTGTGTGTGCTTCAGTCTGCCACTTTGCTGTGAGTTTGAGTAAAAATGCTCCCTCTTATGGACTCTTATGCACTCTCTCCATTCATTTTCATCCAGTTCCTCTTAGCTAGTGGTCAAGTGACTCTAGTAAACATGAAGAGGTAAACTTCTCGAGAAGTTTGCTTTTGAAATGTAGCCTTGTTACAGAAAGTGGGGTTGCTTTCTCCTCTTGAAAAGTGACATTTATTAGTGGACGAAACTCGACAAACAGCAATTAAGCACTGAATTGACATTTTCACTTCTGCTGGCTAAATTACCTTGGTGCAGAACAATACGTAATCATATTTGGACAATATGTCTCTTCTAATCCTAACAAGTTTTGAATTTATGGTTTCTTTGAGCACTCTCATAAATCAGCAAGCTTATTTTAGTGTTAGCCAGCAATGGGGAATGAGGCCTTGGCTCTTTTCCTCACTCCGTGTGATAATGGTGTGCTTATGTACTGCTGTCTCTCTTTTTCTATCTGGAGGTGTGGGTATTATTCAAGGGGTCAAGGTTTGGCTGGTTTTACATGGCCTAGTTATTCCCTGCTGGTAGACGCCAGAAGTACACCATCTGCCTGCAAAGCATATCATTATCAAGGACACGGTTCCTATTATTCTACAAATTGTACGTCAAAAAATAATTTGTGCATTCTGGCCTATTGTAAATTGTATTTATATATTTTTTGTTATTATTATTATTATTATTATTATTATTATTATTATTATTATTATTATTATTATTATTGTTGTTGTTGTTGTTTTTGTTGTTGCAAGCAAAATAAATGTGTATTTTTTTCTTACTTACTATAATTATATTACTGTAGATATTTTACCTAGCTGCAGAACCTAGTGTGCATGAGTAAAGATGGCAGATTTCAAATATGGCTATTTGCCAGCAAAGCAATTGCAATAGTGATGAATGGGAATGCTAACAGAAGGCTTTCTCCAGATACTGGAGACCTCCCTGGCATTATAACGTTGCTTATGTATGAGTGCATGTCTGTCTTTTCTAATTTTCCTCTCCTTTTCTAGTGTGTCCTGTGTGAAGGATTTTCTTATATTTGCAGGGCTGATTGCACATGAACAGGGGTCAAAAATATGAGTGCTGCTAATATGAGATTCTTATGGTGGAAAAAACAATGTTATGCTTAGCACTTCAGACACTGTGTTGGAAAAGACTATAAGTATACCATATTACGTTTTATATTTGGGTGAATTATAAAAAATATTCTATTGTATTATATTACATTTTGGTAGAATTGAACATTTGTTTTGAAGTCATTAGTACTTTTACTAAGAAGGTTTTCAGCATAGGGTACATCCTTAATGTTAACTTTGTGTATGAAAAAGGTCATGCAATTTGTAAAAGGTTATTTGCAGTTCATATATATATATTATCATTATTATTATTCAAGACATTTACTATATGAGACTTTAAATGAAATCGAGTTAATTTAGAATTTTTATTTACGTTTGAAGTGCTTCCAAATAGGGATACAAATAACGGCTATAAATCAAAAGCCACTTTTTACCAATGTAACTTCAAGTGTTGCACTAGAAGGATCTGCAAATAAATTAACAACACAAACTTGACTATTAATTATGATTAATTAGTGCTGGAACAGCTCAGTGAGTTCTTACAGCTCAACTACTTCTCACAGCTCACAGTAAGACTTTCAGTAAGATATTGTGCCAATGTTAATGTCTTGATAGTACTGATAGTAACCTCTTTTTTAAGTGTCATTCAGTGGGTCAGTGCATTATGGGAGATTCAGTATGATTTTAAGTATATTTGTATATGCACATCATTGTACACATTATTCACTACTATATGTCCAATGTCTCATCGATTAAGCATGTGGACAATCTAGCGTCCGAGCTCATAGAAAATGCCTCATTCATTGTCAGCCGCCCTACTAACAGAGGAATCTATTTTTGTTATGTACCAGCCCTGACAGCTTTTTTTTTTTTTTTTTCTGAGGCCTGTTCTGATTTATGGATCTATAGTTTAGTGTGTTTTGGCTGTTTTCCTCTGGAGGCCATTGTGTGGCACACACACACACAAACACATACATCCTTCAATCTCCACACTCTGAGAGTGTCTGTCTCATCTCTTTAAATCACCTAAGAACCCCCCCACCACCACCACCCACCCACCCACACACACACACACACACACACACACACTGAACAGGGGATGAAGGATTCCGTAGAGACAGAAACTGAGATTTGAAGACATGAGATTTAAAGTTAAACAACCTTTGTTTACTATATGCCTCCAGGTCATGAGAATTTAATTATTTTAAGAATTCATCAAATGCAATTTTTTTTTCTTTTCTTCTCATCATTTCTCATCTCGTCTTGACTCAAGCAGGCATGCCTCTATTTCTCTTCCGAAGAAAAGAGCTGAGACCCTGAGGTGAGATAATACGAATCTGTTTACATGTCTGATTAACACAGACATCTGCAGAGTGTGAAGAACAATGGAGAAAATGCTATCTGCTAACCAGGGTTTTCCCTCTGAGTGTCCTACCGCCAGTGTCAACAGTTCCAGCGAAAGGTGAGGCTTCACCGGTTCCCTTAAAAGAGCTGTACTGCATCTCCATTGCCCTCTTATGGTTGTGACCAGAACTACAGAAGGTTTCTGATGCCATTTTTCCTGTGCACTTATCCATTTTTCATTAGCCTCTACTGTAATGCATCTCAAACCACCTCCTGATGTAGTCTGAATGATCGGACTACAGTCTGGATTGCTCCAATGCTTCTTGGTTGCATGCTTGGCATTCCCCTTATCTGATCGCTAAACAATCAGAATAAGATGCATGTGTTAACTCGGTGTAAACAGTTCCCAAGATTTGCAGGCTCTCTCACATGGGTAAGATTGTGAAAGCTGGTCTTAGATCAAGTGGAATGGGCAATTTACAGCTTATGATGCAGAGCAGAATAGCCTTGAAAGAAATTAGCACAGCAGCAGCAATATGTCCATTTGTTCCTTCTGTAGCACCACTATAGCATCCGCAAGTCGATGTGGCCCAAGATTAGGATCGTTTTATTTAGGCTGCTAAATCTCATTTCATTACAACAAAGTTTCTATCTAGCAGCATTTGAAGGGCAGTTATGTCTCTTGTCGCTAGTTGAGGCCATTTATCTCCTTAAAGAGAGCCACAACAATGCAATGGCTCAGGTCTGCCTTTTGCTGACTGATCCCTTGTTATGTAAAAGTGACTGAATGTTACATAGAGATGGGGATCAGAGAAAAACAATTAAAATGCCATCTGGTGTTCTTCCCTGAATCATCCTTTCTCATGCTTCAGTTATTGTTGTGAATGCCTGCATTTAATTGCAGTATTTATGTAAATTAGCAGTGGGTCTCGACCCAAAAATGGGGTGCATGTCTCTTCTGAAAGGGTCATGGACAGACTACATTAAATACAGGTTTGCTTGTGAAGATGATAAACATGAGGTGAATCTTAAATTGCTTGCGGTCTCAGTAAGGGCTAAACTGGATGAAGAACAAACTTCACATCACATTCTAAAAAATAAAAATAAAAATTAATCAAATAAAGCATAGATTAAATTACACTGATGTACTATAGTTCTGATATGTTGACTTTGTCATGTGACATATGGTGTCATTTGCATCACTACTCTGGCACACCCAACTGTTCTTCCCTTGGCCTCGTGGCATAATAACTGGAAGCACTTTTCAGAATCTCAACAGGAGTAGTAGAAAATATGGGTATATTTTGCCTAGTATTTTTTTTATATATATATATATTGGGAATACTACTCATTTGACACACTGTTTTTGTGTCTATATATATAAATATGTCTATATATATACATAAATACATAGGCATAGTCGGATGCAAGCATGGTTTGTGTCTACCATTATGTGTTTTGGTCTTCTAAGACCATGAAATAAAAAAAAAATGTTAATAAGTGTCGGTGCTGTGTTGGTTTCAGTCTCAATCTCTCAGCTAATTCACTGACTGAAAATGTTTATGCAGTTCGTGACATGCATTTAACTTGCAGCTGTACAAACTGACAAATGCACAAGTGAACTTGAAGTACAGTAAGTTTCACGCTAGTCAGAATGTGTGAATACATTCTTTCGGGAAGAATGCACTAGAATGCAGGCAATGAATTTGAAATGGGGGGGGGGGAATCACAATGTTGTAATACAATACTTATTTCAGTATATTTGTTTCTTGTTTCAAAAAAAAAAAAGAGGGTGATGTTATTTATCTTAAAAGTGATTTGTTCTCATCAACAACAAAAGTATTTTTATATACTACAAAAATGTCATATAGTCAATGTAAAATTAATTGATTATTAAAAATAATCAATGTGACATAATGAAATAATGAAATAATATATATATTTTTTTTACAAAAAATAAAAACAGTGTAGAAAGAAACTGAAAAAAGCACAAATGTCAGGGCATGACAAAACTTCTCCAGGCCCCAAAAATACCCTTAGACTCCAGAGGGTTAACACTGGTTGGATTCACTGTGAAATCACAGACACATTGCAATTTGTGAAACTGATTTGTATTTTTATTAACTTCACAGTAGTTTAAAGATTATCTTATTTATTACATACTATCATGACCCCATCAGAAAACCCAGCTTTAGCATTCCTAAACCAGACAAGCTTGGATATTCATGTTGGTCTAATCTGGTCAATAAGGAAGAGAGAGTACAACACGTGTCCAGGGTCCAGTCAGACAGCTTTCATTTCCCCCTGCAGACCTCCCTAACAGTTCCCCAGCCTTCACAGACCACAGATTAGCTCCAATTCCAGAATTAACTGGCAGGGGAAGGATGGGAAGAGAATGATTTAAAACCTGCTGGCTTCTTTCCTGCTGGTTCTGCAGACACCACACGTTTACCACATGGTGATTTGAGAACGCGCTGCGCCTGCCTCCATCCACGTCCTCCAATCGTCCAGGGGGGTGGACCACCTTTTCCAATATATTCTGTCTAATTACAGCTGGCTTCCTACGGTAATACCCAGACTACCCATTGGCACCATCTTATTCACCATGATTTCTCTGGACCCCCTCCGGAACAACAAAAGATCATCTTATGTTGTGCGATGTTGCCATTATCCCCTCAGAGATGATTTTGTTTGTGTTTTGGTAGTACAGAATCCTTTCATTAAAAAAAAAAATGTAATTAATTAGTTTTTTGAAGATTGAGCAAAATCTTGAGGGTGAGCAAGTGATTACAGAATTTTAATTTTGGAATGAATTATCCCTTTAATGTTCATAAACCTACTGAGAATACCCTTTGGAAGATTTGTTCCTAGATCTCCCTGATTTATAAAAAAATAATAATAATAATTGCACTTTTTGTTGGTCTCAACATGCTTCAGCCATCCTTACAACACACCATTCACCCCATAATAAGCCTTTCCTCCATTTCCATGGGCAGCTAAATAAATCAGGACTGTTATTCTCCCCAGGTGGGCCTGTAACAATCCCGAAGCTTCCGACCCACAACAGTCCAATTAGAAATGTTGGGTTGGTGCTGATCCAACAGTCCCAGTTGGCTGCATGGCATTGAGGTCAGGGAGAGCAACACTATGGGGACATGCAGGATAGATTTCGGAAACTTTCACCCTACAGCAAAGAGACACGCGCAGAATTCACTGGGTTTAGTCCACTTTAACTGAGTTTGCCATTAAATCAGATGCTGCTATTTCAAGAATGTGACAATGAAAGGATAAAATCTAGTACTTCTTGCTGGTTATTTGATTTAATCAAATGTTTTTGAAAGGAAAAGGCTTTTTAGACTTTAGAGTAAAGATGGAGTCTGGAAGCAATTGTCAGATAAGCTGATGGGTATATGTGTATTACAGGCCAAAACAAACAGGCATGTCTCTTCGTCAGTCTTTTTGAACTAATAACTTCTGCTATGGATTTACAGTATCTGATAGATGGAGTAACTTGAATCAAATGACACTTTGATTATTAGTAGAACTGATGTACAGTACTTTGACTTCTCATTTACAATGGATTATATGGCATTGTTGAATACCTGTTTTTTTGTTTTGTTCAGAATGAGCTGTGGCATGTACCTCATTATTTCCTATAGCTAATGGATTCATTTTGGTTGAGGGCCAGGGTCAATGTTGATGCATCAATTAATTATTTTGGGGTCCTTTTTTTCTGTCAACTCCACCTTTTTTTTTTAATTCAGTTGATAGTAAACTGTGAGTGTTTGTGCGGGAGCGTTTGGTTGATGTGTGTGCTTGGCAGCCTGAAGACAGAATAGTGGTAATCCTTTTATTAAATGCTCAGATGGAAACAGATGACTTTTGCTCCCTCTGAGCTAATCTCCATCACCATGGCCAAATCATTAAACATGAGAGAGAGGAAGGGATGGAGAGAGACAAACATCTGAAGGTCAAATCTATTCATGCAAAGTATACATAGGCCTACAGTACAATACTAACACTTACTTGCACGCACACACACACACACGCACACGCACACACACACACACACACACACCAATATGTGAAACAGCCAGAGGCATCAGAATTGGTTATTTACATAGGAAGCAATATGTGGGCATCATTTCTCCTTGTACCATATTCACATTCTTCACTATTTTCATAATATGCAAAAATTAGTTTAACCGTGTTCCGTCATATCAATGAAATTAATTTCTGGTAGAGATACCATAGCTAGGCAGGTTATAGCACATTTCACACAATGGAAATTCAAAGTGACTTACAGTAGGCCCAATCGAGAGAGACAGAGAGAGAGAGAGAGAGAGAGAGAGAGAGAGAGAGAGAGAGATGAGAAATATGTAAAAGCTAACGTTTAAATAATTGAATAACATAAAAATAAATAAGGAATTAAAGTTTAATTATATATATATATATATAATGGATAAAAATAATTGCAATGTATTCACAATGTATTGGCCATAGTTACTTAAAGAAGTCAAATGATTTTAAAATTGATTCTAAATGAAACTGGAAATGAGTGTAAAGAGCCAAGGACGATATGCCTGTAGCCTATTACACACTGAGTACATTAATACGTGTGTATTTGACTTTGAGAGTGATTTGGTAGTTTTCTCTAATCTGATGAAGCTATGAGGAAGTAGTTTACACACATCACCTTTAACGTAACGTTCATCTGTTTTTGTCTCATAACCACTTGATTGGGCATTTATAAATGAAACCTTGAAACATTTACGGTCACTAAATGTGCACACAATCATTTATTTGTGAGTTGTTTCTTAATCAGTAAGACCATTTTAATAACTACTCAGTTCTGTGATTAATATGGTGATCACAGGATGCAGACTTTGCAATTCAACATCATAAATCATCAAGGGCACAATAAGACTTTATGCACCACATGTCACTAAGAATACATTTAGATATGATCTGAACAAGATAAGGCAGGATAAAGGAGGGTGGAAAATTCTAATCTACCAGTAATTTAATTCTTCAGAGAACACAATGACATATTTCGTTTAAGAAAATAAGCAAACACAACAGTGCTCACTAAGAGGAATAACTGATGAACAATTAGTAAAGAATGTTTTGCTAATTAAATGTGCCGCACAAATTTAAAAGAGAGGTAGAGAAAGAGTGAATATGACAACACATGATGTCGGTTTAGCTGAGCTGTAGTTAAATGGAACATATGCTCAGAAGCGTTTCCTTCTTCTATCTTATTCTTTATCTTACAAACACACTCAGTGTATACAGAAAATGTCTGTATGAATCTAGTAATGATTTTCACAAAGGAGAAACCCATTAGTAAATAAAGTTTTTATTAATATATTTTTGCTCATTTTGAATATTTGAAGTTGTTCACTATTTTGAAAGCATGGTTTGTCAAAAGGTTTGTGAAATTAGGTTAATGTGTAAGGTACTGAATAGTATAAGGTAGTGTTTTTCAAAACATCCTCCGCCTCAGGTGGTATGTAGCATGACCCAGCACATTCACACGGATCATAAAAACTGTTCATAAAACACACAAATATGATATACTTGTACCTAATATGTATGAAAAAAAAAAAAAATATTTCAGTGGTAATATATATCGTGAGCCTTGTATTTTGCAGTAAAAATGCCATAACAAAACATCCAATCGTATAAAATATACAAAATACATACATACAGTATGTCTGACATATTTTCCACAAGGTATACATATAAAACTATAGCATTAAATTGTATCTTTTAACTGGTTACATTTATTATGAACTAACATTAATAACACACGTAATTCTCTTTTACATCTTCTTGTGCCTATACAAATACACATAAAAGTCAAAATACTATTACACTTTAACAAGGATTTAATAAGTCTATATTTATTGTGAAGAATATGCAATGTTACATTTGATTTGAAATGAATATGCAATTTTGATTTGAAAAAAAAGGAGTTAGTTATTTAACTAAATATAGCCTATTATAGCATATCTAGGTACTGCATATGATATATATATATATATATATATATATTGTGACGAGCACTCCCAGAGGAATCAGCGTCGCCCTGGAAACCAAACCAAAACACCTGCACGCCCTCGTCACCGGCTGATCGGTCACAGCTGCTCCCCATCAGCCAGCACAGTGAAAAGCAGCACATGTTGCACTGAGAAGAGGTTCTCAAAGAGAATGCAAAGCTGGACTAACCCCTCTCTCCTATCCCCACAGAAAGCAGCGAGTGACCGACAGCCCACACCCTTTGGAGCACGTCTGGACACCCACTTTCCCCTTGATTGGCACAGAGGAGCACGGAGAGCACACGGGGAGCACCAACCAGCGGAAAGCAGATCAGGACACTTCACCAGGCACCCTTCACTTTTCAATAAACCCACCCTCCGGGGCTTTTGATTTCACGTGCCTCTTGTCGAGTGGTTCTTCACCCCGTGACAATATATATATATATATATATATATATATATATATATATATATATATATATATATATATATATATATATATATATATATATATATTGTTACTAATATATCTTGGAAGGTGTGTTTGTGTGTGTATGTTTGTTTGTGATGCAGAGGCAACTTGAAGGTTAATTATGTAATAAATGAAAGGGATCTCAAGACTCTCCAATTTCTAAAGTCTAACGTGAAGAAAAGTGATTGTGTGTGTGTTTGAGTGAGTCAGTCAGAGTCAGGTTGCTCCCTGCTGGCCCTTGTCCAAGAGTTTAGTGGCCCAGAAGACACGTTCTCTCATCTGGGTAAGTGCTGTGGGCCAGTGTGTGCGTGTGTGTGTATGTGATGCATCTCCAGAATTATCCAGGCGAGACTCACAAGGTTTGACGGTTCCAAACCCAGTGGTTTGTATGTGAGACCCAATTCAGTACACACAGAAGGTACCCTGAGCAGCGACAGTACCACGCTGAAGCACTCTGGTGGCGCCCGCCGCACCCTTTAAAAATTCAAAAGATGCTGCTTCTAGAAACTTTACAGGGAAATCTGAACACTCATTGTCTCTCGCCTGCTTTCTCATTTTTTAATAGTAATCGTAATAATTGGGATAATGTTTTCAATGATTAAAGGGTTCATTCACACCTACTCACCCTCATGTCATTTCAAGCCCGTAGGACCTTTGTCAATATTTTTGATCAACTGGGACAGCTTTCGGATCTTCCATAGACAGCAACGCAACTAAAATAAAAATAACATTATTTACTCAACCATTCTTCTACCTCAAATTACCTATTGCGCCATTTTAGAGAGTATTAAAATGCAAAAGCATGCTTTCCCCTAAGCGTAAACAATGCTTATTCTGCAAATTATGTTCATGCGTACTCGTTCCCCCCGAACGTAAACGTGCTGATTATGTCAAATACGTTCTTGGGTGCTCTCCAAATTGCGGAAGACGAAACTCAGGAAAGAAGAATTGTAGAGTAAATTATGTTATTTTTATTTTCTTTGCGCCAATTCTTGTTGCATCGCAAAACTGAAGTTGAGCCATAGATATAATGTTTTACCGATGTATTTACAGCATTTCTGGACCTGGGAACATTTCAGTTGTGTTAGTATCTATGGAGGGTAAAACAGCTAGATTTCATCAAAAAATCTTAATTATTGTTCCGAAGCAGAACGAAGGTCTTACGGGTTTGGATTGTGAATAGAGCACCGATGTTGGGAAGTGCCGTAGATTCCGGAAGTGATCCAGAAATTGTAAACGCAGATATTGGCGGCAACACAAACAATGAATTCTATATGGAAGAAACTCGGAAAAGAAAGAAAAGTTAGGGCCAAAGAAACATTTTATAAAAAGGGAAGTCACCAGGCAAGTAGAAGGAAAGAGGAATATAAGGTCCTGTTAAAGTTTGTATCCGAGTCTGTAAATGCCATTAACCCTTTGAAGCTAACAAAAACACTTAAAGAAGCTACAGGGACGATTGAAAGTATTAAACACTGAGGGATGGCAAGCTGATGTTGTTTTGTAAGGATAGTAGGCAACAAAAAAATTGCCCTGGGAATAAAATCTTTGAAGGGATATAAGTTGTATGCTTAAATCCCAGGAGAAAAGTATTGGGTTAGAGGTGTGATAACAGGAATTTCAACTGATATCCCAGTTGAGAAGATTAAAAGGAATATAACCGGAGCAGCAGAACATGATGTCAGAAGTCTCAAGTGCATTGGGAATAATGCAAAGACAGACAGCATCTACTGTTTAACTTTTATGAAAATACATTGTCTGAGAGTATATTTAGGATTTGTGAGATATGTGGTCATACCAAATGTTCCCCCGCCACTAAGATGTTAGAAATGCCAAAAATATGGTCATGTAGTGGCTGTGTGTAGAGGCAAACGGAGTTATGCATGATGTGGAGGTGCACATGAGTATGGCAAGTGTGGGCAAGGTGTAATCCCTAAGTGCTGTAATTGTGGAGGAGATCACAGTGCAGGATATGGAGGATGTCTAGTGATGAAGAATGCAGTGAAGGTACAGCACTACAAACAAAAACTATGCTGGAAGTAGAAAGTAAATAGAAGGAAGTGAGTATTGACAAAGTGTCATTTGTAATGTTCATAGAAGAAATGGTGAATTGCATTGCTCAAACTGAAAGCAGGACTGAGGGAATTAAAATCATCATCAGAGCTGCTGAAAAGCACTTGGAGTTGGAAGGAATTACTGTAGATATGATATATGAAAGGCTGCACAGTAATCAGTCAGACAGTAAATAGTCAGTCATTATGTGGTGGTTCATAACAGTAATCTTGCAGTGGAATGCAAGAAGTTGAATTGCATATGGTCAGGAATTTAAGAAATGTATTACAAGTCAAGGAAATAGTCCAAACATTATTTGTGTTCAAGAAACTATGTATCAAAAATACATAGTTGCATCACAATTTGAAGAGATAGACATAAAGGAATTGCTGGTGAGGCTGCTACCTTTATAAAAAAAAGGAATTGGTTATATAATAGTTGAGGCAAGTATGGAGCAAGAGGTTGTGGTGGTGGATGTCTGGGAAGGAACTCAAAGAAATAGAATAAGGAGGGGAGATTTATAAGGAATTAACAATGGAAGTTATATGAAAATTGATTTGTCTCAGGGAAAATATTCAATGTTGGAACTTACACTTGTCTCTGAACACTTAGGTGGAAAATGTGATTGGTAAAACAATAGATAAAATACAATAGATAGACAGCACAAATAGAAATATCACAAACTGCGGTGGAAATAATTTCAAGGTGGAGATTTAAATCAGCTGACTAATAATAAGATGTGAAGTTCTTCTGTGTACAGCTGAAGAAGTAATAGGTAAGAAGGCGACAGGTAGCAGGAGGAAAGTAGCACCATGGTGGAATGAGGAATGTAATGAGGCAATTACAAAGAGTAATAAAGCACTTAAGGGACTAAGAAGATCTTTTAACTATAATGATTTCGCTGATTTATAATGATTCAAGCAGAGGTATTAGCAGAATCATTTGCTAAAGTACATAGTAATTCAAATTTACCAGATGAAATAAGGAGGCTTAGGGATGAAAAACTGAGTAAGAACCCTCAATTACTGAAGGTAAAGGGCCATCTGGGTGTACGTTAGATTCAGAGTTTACCATGTATGAATTGAAGAAAGTGCTTTCAGAGGTAAAAAAAAAAAATGATCCCGGTAGAGATTACATTTGCTATGAGATGGTGAAACATATATAAAAAAATGTTGCCTAAAATCATTTTGGGTCTCTTAAATAAGATATGGGAATCATGAAAGTACCAGCTGACTGGAAGCATGGGGTCAAAGTGTCAATCGCAAAGCCAGGCAAGGATCGTACACAGCCAACTAAGTACAGACCCATTGCGTTAACATCAAGTCTCTGAAAAATGTATGGAACATATGGTTATGACAAATAAATAAATAAGTAAATAAATAAAAAAAGTTGTTCTCTTCTTATCAAAGTGGAAACAGGGATGGACAAAACACAATGGACTCTGTAATATTCTTGGAAGTTAAAATAAGAAAGGTTCAAGTAAACAAGGAAGTGTTGGTAGGAATATTCTTTGATGTTAAAAAATCCTATGATATGATGTGGAAATAACGACTTTTAATTAAATTATAGGGAATGGAAATAAAAGGAAGAATGTATAACTGGATCATGAATTTTCTGTTTAAGAGAACCATTCAAGTGAGAGTGGGTTCTGCATTTTCTCGGGTTTAAAAAATATAATGGAATGCCTCAAGGATGTGTGAGCAGTCCTATTCTGTTTAATTTAATGATTAATGGTACAGATGACATGAATATAGGGAGATCTTTATATGCAGATGAGGGGGTGCTGTGGAAAATGGGAGTGTAATTTGAAGAATGTAGAGAAGTGTATACAGTGTGCTGTTAAAAAGTTGGGCTAATGAATGGTTGCTTAAGTAAGGTAACAAAGTATTTGTATTTCGTTACTTGACACCTCTGTAAATAATTCCTTATAAATTATAGACTGCTTTGGCCCATCTCAGTGACAAATTATTATTATTTTTTTTCTCTAAAACTTAAAGATTGCCTTAATTGAAATTTTACTCTTTCATTTTCATCACATTTAATGATTTCATGTTCAACTGAGGCTTGACCACATTTGTCACAGTTTCCGGTTTCATGTTTCCTTATTCTATGCAGAGACTGATTTAATGAACAATGTCCAATACTCATTCTGTAAATTAATACATCTTCTTTCCTGTTTCCTAACCTTTTTCTTTTTGGACATAATTCTTTTCAATTGCTGTCCATACATTTTAATATTCTTTATTGGACTTTTTGCAAAACAGATCACATGAGTTTTTGCTGCAGAGAAATTAAGTAGAAAGTTTGGGTATTCTATATCTTTATACTGGTCACTCTATACTGGACTAATAATTTTTCAGCCGACTTTTTACTTCTACTCCTTACATTTCCACACAATTATCTGTACTTTCTACTCCTTACATTTTTTTAATTAAAATTTTGTTCTATTTCATTTCTGCTTGTTTTTTGTTCCGGCTTGTCATCATAACAATAAATAAATAAATAATAATAAAAATTTTGAAACCAGTACTTTTACACTTTTACTTGAGTAAAAAGCTTGAGTTGATACTTTTTAAACCCTATTAGCTATCATTCTACTTGAGTAATGAATGTAAATACTTTTGAAACCAGTGATTATTTATATGAAAGAATCATGATTGATTAATAGAATTTAGTCTTGTGTGTGTGTGTGTGTGTTTGTTTTTTTTCTTCTTTACTTTCTCTATGTTATTGTTTCAAACTTCCATACCATTATGAGTAAACCTAACACTCCTATCCAGTAGGTGGCGGAAAATGCATCTTTTAAAATGTTCTGCCAACTGCAATTAGACTCCAGAAGAAGAAGAAGAAGCACAAAAAAAAACTTTTATTCTGCCAGAGATGAATGCAACTCATCGTCATTTGGACTACTTTTTGTACTTTTTTTTTTTTTAATATACTGTACATATTTTTAAGAAATAGTTATGATTAGGGTTAGTCTTAATATGTTAATATTAGTATCTTTTTAATGCTATATTGTCACTTAAATGATCATTTCCCTGCATACGGTATTTCGGTAAATTATGTTTTAGATGGGTACGTTTAGTTTTGGGGTAGGTCAAGGGGTTTAAAATCTAAATCGCTCATCTATAAAATTATAAAAATGCATGATACAAATATGAAAAGTCCGATGTTTCGCCATGAAAAAAAAAAATTTGTTGTAACCATACAATGTCTGATCTGCCCCAAAGTCATCTAAAGGCCAATATCCCTTTATAATCGTATTGCAAGTTTTTGTGTGTCTGTGGCAGCTTGACAAATTTCACGTTTGATAAGACTATTGACCTGAAGAGATCTACATGCCCATGTTCAGTTATGTTTTCATAAAAGGGGGTGTGTCCCTGGCAAGTTTGATGTTTCGCCATGAAACAGGAAGTTGCTGTATGCCCAATCTGCCCCAAACTTCATAGAGTTATCTGCTGGCAAAAGGAAGTGACAAAGATTCAAAAATATTTTTTAGCTGTAAAAACAAGGCAATTATTCATTTTAAATGTTGTAATACATCCATATTGTACATTGGTACTACCGTACTAACACCTACATATAAACAGTGAGACCTGTGGTGCGTTTCAAAAGCAACTATTGTCGCAAGTTTTGTCATTACCAATACAGCTCAGATGAATTAATGAGCGTAGTTAGCTAACAAAGCTTTTGGGAAACACACCTACCAGGCTGGTATTTCTGTGTTGATTTGTGCTTATGTAATCAAAGTTTGTATTGTCCTTGTGAGTTTGACATAATTTCCGCGTGTGAATATTCTGTGAGTAATTATGTACATGTTTTGTTTTGGGTTTTCTAGTGTTTCAACATGGAAAGCAATGATGAGATACCACTAGTGAAGTATCGATTTTAAAACTTAAATAGTTTGACATTAAAATTGTCTTTCATATTTTTAATATACTTTCAATTTCCATGGACTGTAAATTTCACACATATGTTTATCTGTCAACCTTTTAAACTACACTAGCATATTGATGACCTTAAATGTCACAGACTAAACCCCAGGAAAACCTTATTTTATTTCTTTGTTTATCTAGAATCTTATTCTGAGATTGGTTGGCTTCTTCTCCTTGTGCATATGTGGGATGAGTAAATGCTGGATGACAATTATGTGTGTAGATCCCCTTTCCAGATTGATCAGAGTGAATCAGTAGTCTCTCCAGGGACAGGGCTCAGTCTGAACCCAGGCTCAGCTGGCCTCTCTGGGCTGCCTCTCTCAAGCAGGGGTCCTCATGTGCTGAAGTCTGTTCTCATCAGCCTCTCACAAACTGAAGGATTCAGAGAAACCTGCAAGTCCTCGGAGGAAGACTTGGGAAGCTCTGCCTGTGAGAGAGTTTTTCGCTGTGTATCGGACATTAGGGTTTCTGGAAACTTTCTGTGCAAACGTCTAAGGTAAGATCATTCAGTTTCTTACTGGGTAGAACTTTATGTAGAGGAACACTGTAAATCAATGAAAAATACATATAAGTTACATTGTTTCATTAAATATTTTTTTTTCAATTTAAAAGATAATTAAAGCTTTGGAAATATGATTTTATTTCTTAACTAGATAAGAAATATTTCAGAAATTACTATTATTTTTATTATATATATATATATATATATATATATATATATATATATATATATATATATATATATATATATATATATATATATATATACATGAAATATCTTACAAACATGGCAGTGTCTGTATAATAAGAGGGTAGCTGTAAATAAATAAATAAAAATAGTTCCAAAAATTTTAATAAAACTGCAATCATTGGCATAAGTTTTACAAGAAAATACTGTCCGTCTTTCTACTTCAAAATTCCAAGTTTAATTCCCTTTGTCACTTGCCATTTCTTTATAATTAACTGTGAAATTTACTATAAGTTTCTGAATGAAAAATGTTTCTACACATCTCTCTCTCTCTCTCCCTCTGATTCAGTTGGTTTGTTAATTCATTAGGAAATGTTCAGTTCCCTAGCTCTATGAATTCGAGTTAGCCTGGAGTGGACTGGCAGAGCAGCCGTGTGTTGTATGATGATGGAGATGCTGAGACGTGTTCTGTCAGGCCTGCATGCTCTGGTTTTGTGAATGTTGTGGTCAACTGCTCTGCTTTGCCCACTCAACCACACAGTCATACCGCACTGCTGTTGGCATTAGTCTGCTAGCGTTGTTCCAACCTGAGCTCCATAATTATGTGTGAATGTTTGAGTGTTTATTAGTGTCAAAAACAGAAACATGCACAGAATTGAAACACTTTTAATTCACGGTTCTACACTTCCCCTACCCTTGCACGTTTGTTTATTAAATATTTGCATGGATTTGATTAATGCCTTGTGCAATACATGTGTAGTACTTATAGTTTCATTTAATACAATTCTAAACCCTTTTAAAGCCAAAATCAGTGTAGAAAATGCAGAAAAGCGCACACATTCTGTTTGGACTGCTCATATGAAGTGCCTGACTAAGAAGTTATTACAGTCTCTCAATATGCCTTTAACCCTTTTTCAACCCCCAGTGTGCTGTTTACTCTCTTCTAAGGCAGCAATATACCCAAAACGGAACCTCATAGGTAACTGATATTAAATGCCCTTTGTGGGCACTGGACAGGAACTCTGTTAACTCACACAAACATTGCATTCTTAAAATAGCAGTCGTCATAAGGAGTTTTTTATTATTATTATTATTTAATATTTTTATCATTTTTTTCTAATATGCATATTTCAAATAAATGCTGTTCTTTAGAACTTTCTATTCATCAAAGAATCCACAATTTCCGTATGTTTTTCTGAAGGATTATGTAACACTAGAATGATGCTGTAAAATCAGCTTGGACTTCACAGGAATGAATTATGTTAAAAAATATTTCAAAATAGCAAATGGCCATTTTAACTTGTAATAATGTTTCACAATATTTGATCAAATTAATATAGCCTTATTGAGCATAAATATTTTAAAGGGTCATATATATGTATGTGTAAGTGTGTATATATATATATATATATATATATATATATATATATATATATATATATATATATATATATTAAAAATATAGTCTAAAAATGTATTTGATTCTTGGATTGCTTTATCCATGAATGTATGATACCTTGCTGTAGATTTTAGCCTAAATAAACAACTGTTGTGGTGTTCTGTCGGTTACGCAGCATGCCTAAATTTGGCTCCAAATACTCAGAAAGACTGTGTATGTATGTGAAATGGGTTAAGTGGTGTGTGTTCTCACTCACAAATGTGTTTCTGAGCTGTATAGTTCCAGAATAATAGCTTTACACTACACCAAGAATGTGATTATGATGCCTAAAAATGTTGTCTAGGTGGGAAGCACACTAGAATTTGGAACAGATGTTATGTCTCCATCCCTCAGACCTGCACTTCCTCTGTGGTATAGAATACAATGTTCTGTTTCTTCCTTTTCTTTCTTTTTTCCTACTATTTGCTCGCCAAACACAAATTGAGCTCAAATGGATCAAGATGAATCTTTTATACAATTGTATTGAAAACAGTCAACTGGTAATAGCTTATATTCTCCTCCAGATTCCTTCATTTGTGTGAATTTCTACATGATTTATAAAGAAGCGAGATGAGACATCTTCAAGAGTGGCATAAACCTGCCACCGTGGTGGCTATATCTTTTTGTTGGTCAGTGTTAATGAGAGTGTGCAGGCCGATGAACTTGCATACACTTCCATCTCATGCACACCCCTCATGTGCACAGCTCTGAGTCTTCCCGTGAGCCACTTCCTTCTGGTATTGCTGTGGCAACCGTATTTAGGGACAGCAGTGTTGCCTGGACCTCTTCTGAGATAGTCATGCCAGAGCTGACAGTTTCCAGGAACACACACACACACACTTACATATGCTCTGGCTGTGCAAGAGGCCATCTGGCCTGATGTATCACAATACACCAAGATGACTACAGCTCGCTGTGTGACTCACGCTTAGTCTGGGAAAGTATACAAGTATTTTCAACCATGAAATAGACATAGGAAATCTCCATTTTGATGAGAAATTGTTTTCTCTTTTCTTGTTTTATGAATAAGATGGAACGTTCAGAAGCCATAACCCCTCGCTAACATGCACACAAAGCTCTTTCTTCACAGTCAAACACGTTCTTTGTGTAGAGCATGACCTTTATAAAAATAAACCCGATTCAAGGATTTTAAAGGATTCTTCAGTGGGAATCAGTGCAGCAATTTGCTGAAGCTTTAGATCCATGTGCTATTATTCGGTTCAGTATCTCACATATCTTGTCTCTGGTATAATGCTTCCATATTCATCTCATTTGATATGCACTGTGGGTCAGATGGCTTTAATTTCGCTGACTGCACCCCGGCCGGCCAGAACACTGATGAAATAATGTGGCAACAATAGAAAGCTGCGTGTGCTGCGGGGAGCTGTGCTGAACAGGCTCTGGTTTAGGATCCCATTTGTTTGGTAGGTTTGCATCCATAAATTTGTTCTTTGACCATTCTTGATGCTCTCTCCACCTAGACCTCCTGTCAAGCCATAAAAAAATACAATAAAAGTATTTTTTTTCTCTCTTTCAAGGTAAGGTAAGGCAAGTGTATTTATATAGCACATTTCGTACACAATAGTAATTCAAAGTGAAAGTAAAATAATTTATTAAAAGGATAAATAATTTATATTTTATACATTACCAATAAATAAATTATATTTTAAAAAATAAAATCCAGCAATTATTTAGATTGTATTACTCTTAAAATGTCAGTAAAACTAAATTATTATTATAAAACAATTTTTGCCCATTCACCTTAAAAACCTTGAAAAAGAATAATAATAATAATAATAATAATCATAATAATAATAATAATAATAATAATAATAATAATAATAATAATAATAATAATAATAATAATAATAATGACACCAAGCTACTTTTTTTCATAATCTTTGGACAGTTGCACAATTTATTTTAAACCTCACAAAATGTGAGTGAACATATGTACATATGAATATGTTGAATGATAACATATGATCATCTGGATGAATTTGAATTAATACATTTAAAATCATTAAAATGATTAATCAAAGATTCATATCTGTTCATATCTATTTCCTGTATTTATGTTAGAAAAACATTGTATGCAATCTTTAAAATAATTCTGGAAAACCATCAAGTAATGTCATTTATACTAAATGAGTGATCATGTAATGACATTTCAACACATTAAGATTGTTTTAAGTGACTCTTACTCATTGTGTAACCCATTAGTTCTTGTACTAATGGCATTGGCTGTTAGAAATGCCTTACCTCTTCCCTATTTTGATTCTGTATCCATACACTCATATACCCAGACATAAAACACACACATGGTGAGGCAACATCATTGTAACAATACTGTCCTGAGCTAACCCTCAGCTGAAACCAAAGAAACCACACTGCCACCTGCTGGAAGACTCAGGTGAAGTCACCTGGCAACTTTAAACAGCCATTAACTTGCGCTTACTACAAAACATGAGGCATAACATATTCAAATCCCAGGTAACATGTTGGAGGTATCAACATGCCGTATGCGCCGATTCTATTTTGTCATTTCAAACATAAAATCCAATATTAGGAATGCATGTTGATCACCAGTCTAGCAAGCATAAATAGATTAAACAATCTGTCTCTTTCTCTCTCTCCCTCACGAGGCCCTGTTACCATTGAACACAAGTTCAACCAGTCCAAAAGACAAACACACAGCATGTTAATGAGGTACACTGTGGGCAAAACCACCTCCAGCTGACCTACTTAGTATATCCAAATGGACAAACCCTTCAAAAACATTTGGTGTCATTTATTAATAAATTAACTTTGTATTTGTATTCTCTTTGTTATTTTTAGTGGGAATTGCTAGATCTATGGCCCCAGTCCAGCAATACCCACCCACCCCTGTCAGTCATGATTTGCAATGATCTGATTGGCTGATTCTGCACATCGGTTGCATATGGGAGTTTACTGCATTAATCGGGAGAAGAATATAAGTGGTCCAAATCGCCTTAGCTCTTTTAAGAAGAATATTGGATTGGTAATTGTCTTTCTTGTCTAATGGGATGGATGGGAGAGAGTGAATGAGATGAATAGAGGTGGAGAAAGGTAGATGAATCGCTCTTTGTACAGACAGGTGTGGTGTTTGTGGAGGAGAATAAATATATATATATATATAACAAATACAAAACAAGTATTCAAATTAGCTAAAATAGCAAAAAATCTAGATATTTCCTATTGTAAATTAATGTCATTATTATTTAAGAACCAGGATCCCCCCAAATCTTGAAAGTCTCATTTTAAGTTTAATTTAATGGTGTACTGTTACTTTAACATGCAGCTGGTGTTGTGACTATTCTCTGTTTCCTCTTTTCACAGTGTTGTCACACAATTGTTCAGGCGAGGCGTCTCAGAGACACACATTTGTTCCTGTCTGTGCCTCAAGGTGCGATTATGTGGACTGTGGGGATCTGAAAGACATTTCTTCAAAAGCGCTGTGACACTGCTTCTGCTTTGGGTCAGTGCATCAAGCCACTCGGGCCGCCCAAAGCGCCAGACTCCGCCGCACAGGAAAATATAGATGAGCGAGTGGTGGCGACAGAAAAGTAACGAGCAAGAGAGAAAGAGAGAGCGAAGGAGAGATCAGTCCTAATTAAAACAGACTTGTCTAAAAAACCTAAGCTTTCAGAGGTGTTATTGTGGTTAATGAGCAAGATGAGAGCTGCCCATATCTAATGACCAATGACGCCCCTTTACGCACAATACAGGTAAACATTGACGTTTGCCTTCCTCTCTCACATTTCATCACTCACTAGAAACATCACTACTGTAAGTCACACACACAAAATCCTTCGCTTGCGTTCTCACAAACACTACTGCAGTAATGATGATAAATGGTAGAGAATATTTACCTGACACACACAAACTCATGCAGGGGTCACCAAACTCGGTCCTGGAGGGCTGGTGTCCTGCAAAGTTTAGCTAAACTCTGCAGAACGTCAACCCTCAGGGAAAGAGTCTGGTGAGCCCTGAACTAAACCCATTTAAAACTCAGCAAGTTTAGAGAGATGACTAGGTTTTTTGTTTGTTTGTTTGTTTGTTTTTATTTGAAGAAAATGTGAGTGGTGTCTACTTGTGCAAAACTCACTTCCGTGATTGTCATGCAGGTGTTTGTTATTTGTATGTAATTTGATTTAAGTAGTAATTTTTAAGTAATTGGGTTTTGAAGTAATTCCCAGGTCTGGAAATGTATGGAAAAAAAGAAAGCAGGGTATGGAAAAATATTAGCATTTCCAGATTTTGCCCCATTTAATTTTTTGAGTATGTAATGTATTGAGTTTCTTCTCACGATATTCTTAGCACCGTATTACATAGTCTCAAGGACCTTGTGCAAAAAATATGCAGATGTTTATGTGAGTACTAGAAACAATTAAACTTAGCATATAAAGGACAATGCACACTGAGCCACCTGTTGTGCCATTAGCCTATTTCACGTTTTCTTGGCCTTCACAGAGTATACGTTAAAGCAGACCTAAATCTTTGAAATATGATATACTGCTCTAACAAATGCCAAATTCTGAACACTTTTTTTTTAAGTACCAATAGAAATATATTATATAAAACTAGAAATTATAATGCATAAACACGCAACGCTTGTGACTAGTTTCTCAAGGACACAACATTTTTCTTGCCCGCATGCAAAAGTCTGTTTTTTATTTATTTATTTATTTATTTATTTATTTATTTATTTATTTATTTACAGGGGTGCTCTGTATGTTGTCACTTTGAGAAAATCCACGCAAAAAAGATATTACCAATGACTTCACCATGTACCAAATATTAAGCTGAAAATAAAACTGTATGAACCATTAATGTTAAATATGGTCTAAATAGAGGTTTGGAAATTTTAGTCTAGAAAAGTATATAAATCTGAAATGTGCATGAACCCTGTTTTATACAGGCTCAAGATAAAAGAACCCACCTACAAAGTTAATCTGATTTGAGTTGAGGGTTGGTTGTTACTTTACTGTACAGAAATAGAGACTATAAAATTCCATTTTATAGGAATAGTTCACCCACAAATTAAAATTTGCTGAAACTTTACTCACCCTTAGGGCATTGGAGTAGTTACATTTGTTTCTTTATTGGAACAGATTTGGAGAAATGTAGCATTACATCTCTTGCTCACTAATGGATCCTCTAGTGAATGGGTGCCATCAAAGTCATTTATCAATAATATTGCTTTCTCTAGTGAAAAAGTAATTTAATCTGAATCAGGAGAGAGATATAGTATGCACAGATCAAGCACTGTTTACAAGAAGAAGAAGAAAGAGGACAACAGGGGATGGACTAGATTGAGTGTTTATGGATTGTGGACTTCAATTCTGGCTATAATGATGGTTTAAAGTTAAAACACCTGAATAATGGATTTGTTTATTTGTTTCTAAACATGCAGCTTTTCACTTCACACTGTTAAGTTATGAACTGGAGTGGTGGTGATTACTTGTGATTTATTGTGGTGTTTTTATCAGCTGTTTACACTCTCATTCTGACGGCTCCCATTCATTGCAGAGGATTTTCATTTTTGGGTGAATTATTAATTTAAATAACGAAATAAGTAAAAAAGAAATGTAAAGCAACATTATACTATGGCTTTAGTCATACGACTGAATCAATATGTATGTCATATTGGAACAAATAGTATAATAAACTAATGTATACTTATTAAATCAACTAAATATCCAATTCAGTATTCACACGTTGTCGTATTTGAAATAGGTTTCGTGTGTGTTTGTGTGTGTGTGTGTGTGTGTGTTTTGAAAACAAATGCAAGAGGGATAATGCAAATTGTTGTAGTGTGAAAAAATAAATAAATAAAAACAAAAACATTGAAAAGGAAAATTATTTAAGCTAAAAAATTTGAAACATTCAAGGGGATGAACAATTTTAACTCAATTTAAATTCCCATCAAAAACATAAATACCCAAAGAGGACAGAGAAATTTAAGCAAAGTTAGTAATGGTTTATAAAAAAAATAAAATAAAAGAGAGCTCAGTCCAGGGGGTAGTGAAGGCAAAGAGGGAACAAATCCAAGCATTCGAGAAGTCCAGCACAGTCACCACTGACCTTGGATTTCATCCAGAACTGTAGTTGTAAAGGCATAAAAAATGCTCAGTACTTAACCAAGTGCCTTGTCAAAGGCCCATTTGTGTATTTGGGAGTCTGACATGACCAGAGATCATGGGAACAGGATATGGCAGTTATTGCATATGGTTGTGGTCCTGATCTCCATGCTCATGCAATCATGTAGGGTATCATGTAGGGGTGCCAAAGAACACACTAGTAAACTCTCTGATTGACTTGTCACCCTGGTTGGCTTTGCTTTCATATAGCTCTTATAGCCCCTTTCACACTGCACGTCCAACCCGGCATATTGCCAGAACATTGCCGCGTTCGACCCGGGACGAGCGCTGTGTGAACAAAAGCCAGATCTAATGCCGGGTCGAAGTGATGATGCGCGTTATCGCACAACTCTTTTACCGGCTGATTTGAAGGAAGATCTTCGTTCGCGACGAAAATAAATGTGCAAACTGTAATGAAGCAGAGATCAGTTGGTTCCTCACTTTCCGCACTGATGCCGAGATCGTTCGCTTGCTTCAGTGAAAGTATAATGTGTCTAAATTTTTCGACTCGTACATTACACGTCATGCCTTGATGTCACGTGTCGTTACGGGATCTTCAAGGGTTGTGTGTGAACACACGCACATATCCCGGGTAATCACTGGCAGTGTGAAAGTGCAAAATCTAGCGACCCGGGAACAATTGCTGGAACACTTTACCCATGTATTTGCCGGAATGGCAGTGTGAAAGGGGCAGATTTCCATCTTAATTAAATACTGGAAGTTGGTAGCTAAACAAAACTTAACAAAACACAAAGATTACTATGCATATAAACCAGCTTCAACACCAAACCATAAATTTGATCTGTGTAACTCATTATTGCACTAAAATATAATAATAACTAATTCAGTTTAACTTCTCAAGTTAAACTTACTGTCCACCAATAATAAACTATACGACAGAGGAATGTGGGAGTATTTCCTCTGGACGCTCTAAACGATGCTTATGGAGCAGGAGGTAGACCAGATGGGACTTCTGAGCACTTCATGAATGGGTCATTCTGTATCCAGAGTCATGTGACTCATGATGCTATTATGCGAGAGTGGAACTCTCATGGTCCTAAATAGGCATGTGTCCGCTCTGGCGGACCAAGTGTGGGTGTGTTTCAGCATTTTGTAGCAAAGATGACAGGTCCTGCATACATATACACCATTTTCTATTACTCACACAGTTTAATAACAGTACAGCCTAACCTCAAATGATGAATACAGCTCAAAGAATACATTTTTTATAGGATTTGTGAGTTGTTCAAGTATCTGGGTATTATGATTTTTTTCAAACAGTTTTAGAAAATAGCTGTTCATTATGGTCAGAACACAAAATTTCCCTAAGGCTGATTATTGTAAAGGTAATTAGTGGAGAAACTGAGTCCCACACACCATCCCTGGTTCTTTCAACGATCACAGCCTGATCTAGACCTACTTTGTGTCATGAGTTTATGTGATGTTTGGCCTTTGGTCAGAGAAGCAGAAATAGCAGAGGTTAAAAGCAGTTACAAATAGGACAGTACAGTTCTCCCATGAAAAAGTCCTCCAAGCAACCTCCCACATACACCACACACAAGGCTTATGAGTTTTCAATCAATTTGCTTACTTATCATGAAGTCAGTGAAAGTGTGGTTTTGATTATAGAAAGAGAAGGCCATCTGACATAGAGAGCATGTTTGTCCGTTATTGTGTGGGTGTATTGTCTGCATTTCAGTTTTGTCAGTTTTCTTTCCGTTTCCAGCAGGATGCAATCATTCCATATGTGAAGCATATCTAATGTCCACAAGTTTGGTTTAAATGTGACAGATAAAAAGAATGGTACAGAGACAGAGAGAGAGAGAGAGATGGAGGAAGATGTTTTTCTCTTAATTTTATTGCGTGTGTGTTGGGGGGGGGGGGGTTGTGTGACCCTAGACTACAAAATCAGTCTTAAGTGTGATTTTTTTTTTTTTTTTTCGAAATTTAGATTTATACTAGGGCTGTCAAAAATAGCGCGTTAACGACGTTAATTAGTTGTTTGTTGTTAATTAAGTCACATTTTTTAATGCATTTCACGCATGCGCAGTGTGACAAATTATTCAGGTCAGGAAAGTCTCGTCGATCTCTGAATTCTCAAGATAGTAAAAAACAGCGGCGAGCGCCGCGACGAAAACACTGAAGAAGCTTAAGGTTTTACCCCAGTTACTCTCAAATACATTCATGCCAAGCTCGATAAACAGAGACAATTTTGGTAGTTGATACGCTGGAGCTTCTTCCTGTTATAGCGTCCTGTGTTTCACACTGCGCATGCGCAGAACGCATACATGCAATGCAGCGAAAAAGACAGGTGTTTGGAAAAGCATATGCATTTTTACTTGCTTTTACTGGCAGAACGTCAGAAGCCTTCAGAACGTGAAAATATCGATCCTAAAGTATTGTGGCAGAGCAATTGAACACCTCCCAAAAAGAAGAGTGCCCAGAGTGCTGCTTATGTGATGGTGGCACATGTTTGTGTTTCTGAGTTCATTCTTTCGAGTTTCTCTATGCATAATTTCATAGATATATGGCTATATTTAACCACTGGTTCAGCTAAAACTCTTACACTATCTGTTGTTAAATGGCATGGTTTGATATAGTGCTCAGGTAAATTTGATCTAAGTAAATATTGAACTTTTGAAATTCAGAAAAAAAGAACCACATGTTGATGAATCAATACATGAAAATTATGCATCTGTGTCCTGTTTTATTTATCTTTTGGTATGCATTTCAGAAAAAAAAAAAAAAAAAAAAAAAGTTAGGATTCAGGTGTAATTGCAAATAGTGATTAATCCTGATTAATCCACTGAAAATTCTGATTAATTTGATTAAAAATTTTAAGAATTTGACAGCCCTAATTTATACATCATTTATACATCATCTGAAAGCTTAATAAATAAATTGTCCTTTAATGTATGGTTTATTAGGATCGGGCAAAATTTGGCAGAGATAAAACTATTTGAAAATCTGGAATCAAAGGGTGCAAAAAAATTAAAATACTGAGAAAATCGCATTTTAAAGTTGTCCAAATGAATTCTTAGCAATGCATATTACTAAAGTTTTGATATATTTATCGTAGGAAATTTACAAAATATCTACATGGAACATGATCTTTACTTAAAACCTTAATGATTTTGACATACAAGAAAAAATTATACATTTGATCCCATACAGTGTTTTCTTTTTTTTTTTTTTTTACCTATTGCTAAAAATATATCCTGGCGACTTAAGACTGGTTTTGTGGTCCAGGTTCACATATGTATATGTGTGTGTGTGTGTGTGTGTGAGTGCATATACAAAAAAAAAAAAAAAAAAAAAAAACACAAAAAGAACAATTCCGGTACAAGCAGTAATATTGTTAAATGTTAGTTTAATAACTTTTTATATAGATTTTATATTTATATGACATAAAGATTACAAAAAAGTATCGATGTATTAATGCATTTGTATGGCATGGTTGTGGTATGGTTTTCATTGCACCATTTTTATTATATTAAACAAATCATACAGTTCAAGGAATAGTTCACCCAAAATTGTATTATTTACTCACACTCATGTTATTCCAAAATGTGTGATTTTCTTTCTTTCAGGAGGGTGAGTAAATGATGACCATAAAATCATTAAAACTGCCATCAAATTAACATTAGATCACAATAGTAACATGACCTTTTCCTCCGTCTTACCTGGACTCATTTGCATAAGGTTAAACTTTCTCAACTGTGTCATATATTACTCACACTCACACCCTGTCACCAACATCCACTGTTTGACAACAAATTGCCAGTGCTCAAGATAAAAGCGAATGACTTCCAGCCACTGAGCCACTGCAAATGCATTCAAGTGTGAACGCTAGTATGGGTTCCAGGTCTTTTTTCTTTAAACAACAAAGCAGCAAGAATAAAAAAAGTGATGACCATCAAGAAACATGTCTATATTAGGCAATGATAGCCAGCACACATACTGAAATGCACTATACCTTTTTTTTTTTTTTTTTAACAGCCCAAGAACCAGCAAGCCACTTTCAAAGATTTGTAGAAAATCATATCCAAGATATGTAGAAAAATGTCCTTCAAACTATTTTGGCTATAAAAATAACAGTAATACTACTAATAATAAGCATTAGTATTATTGCTAATTATATTCATAATAGTTTCATAAAGTTTAAGTGTTTGTATAAGAATGCTTGAGCTCTTGCATTCGTGAAAAAAAAAAAAATGGGATTTGAAAATGAGTGCCAAACCATTACTGCAATCTGACTTGGCCCTCTAACTCAAACCTTTATAAAACACGCTGTCTGCTTCTAATCAAAACTTGAGAGCGCTTTTCCCAGCTAGAACACTGATACACACACACACAGGCATGGAAAGAGAAAGTGTGTGTGTCTGTGTGTGAATGTCAGTGAGAGGAAAGGGAATGTGGCATGCTGATTTTATAGGAAGAATTAAATGTTATGAACAGCACTGAAATAGAAAGGGGGAGAAAGAGAAAAGCAGAGAGAGAAGCAGTGAGAGAGAGCGAGTAAAAAGTAAGAGAAGTATATGACTGTCAGTTTCCAGAAGAACCGCATATTAGATATGAAGACCCTGGTTTCTGAAAAGAGAGTTAAAAAAAAAACAAGAGATGGAAGAAGAAAGAGCGAGAAAGAAAAACAGTGACTTAATACTGCCAGAAAAAAAAAAAAACAGTCATCCCAAGCAAAGACCTTTAAATGACGTCAGGATGACAAGACGCTCTCCATGTTTCAAGCTCCACGTGTCTCTGTTTTCTTCTCCTCCTCCTTGTTTCTTCCAGGGAGAAAAGGCTCTAGCGGGAACTGACCACGATCAGTCAGTGCCCCAGACGTCAGGGCAGAGATTGGTCGAAACACATGGCTACCTCCTCCCTCTTCTGGAGTTCTTGCATCATCTTTCTGAACAGTTCATTGAAGGAAAAACACAAATTGGTTGCTGAACCAATTAAGTACGCTTATTGCTGAGGAGCACTGCCGGTCTGAAAGCGGAACACTTGATCTATCAGCAGAACTGAAGAACTAGTCTAGAGCCTTCAAACATGGATTCATTTATTTATTTCTCACCTTGGGGATTTTTTTAATGCAGAGTGTAATTTTTTCTGCATTCCTCTTCAGACCTTTTCAATGCAGGAATTGTTTTTGATTGTAACATTGTATGGGACCATAGAAATTTGTTGATCCCTGGAGACACATGACCTTGACGTCCTGGCTGGCTTGAGAACAGAGCGAGCTGTGTCAGAGGGTGAGCTCACCACACGGCGGGGAGAGTGGGTAACTGGCCGCTCCATCGCCGTAGACGGACGCTACCAAAACAGAGTGACGCTCTCACAAGGCCAGAGGAAGAGGAGAAGCATTCAGGTACTAGTGCTTAGACTGACCATCTGCTTAAATGTCTGCTGCCTTGGCGTTTTGTCACGTTTTCATTATTTATATTCAAATTAAAACATTTTGTTACTCTAGTAGGCTCATCCTGCGATTCAGACATTACCAAACAACCACAAAGTATGTTTGGGATGTCAGTGACGTGAGCAACTAAGGATTATCTTTCTTTACCACAAGATAACTGTCTTTATCGAAAAATAATAATAATCTGCCGAAGTGCTTGCCAAAGGAAAGTTGGACCTCACAACCAGATGTTCAACAGAGGGAGTAACTTCTGGCCAGATGTGAGAAGAATGTCCTGGTTAGGACCTTCTCTGAACGCTCGCCACTAACCGCTGACTTCACATATACGTCAAGAAGATCTATCAGACTCGAGGGACTATAAGAGCTCCATTTCACCAAACTTTTTGGTTTCCCCCAATGGCCTTTTATTACTGAACTTCTTTCCATCTTGAGACTTTCCTTCTGGTCTAATTTTAAAGAGAAGTCGGTCCTTGGTGGCTAATCAAGAATGACAAAATGTAGAGAACTCTTACTGTACTTTTGAGTGGGTGGAGGATCTGGTGAAATGCTTGGCTGACTCAACAGTTGGACGCAAAGGTAAATGTGATTCATCCAATTTTTTTACTTTTTTTTTTTTTCCTCATGAGTCAGTCCTACAGCTGTTTATGAAATCTGCTTTAAGCTGTAATTGGTAAAAATCTTTTTTGACTGGATCGGAAATACAGTGTGAAAAGCTCTGTTGAAGACAGTGGCCAATTCCTCATTCCTTTGTATAAACTTAGTACTTCAAAAATAAATGTAGTATTTATGATGTTCGAAAGGTTATTGGCATCACATTAAGTTGTCAGTGTACTTTTCAGTAACACAGTCACTAAACACTCTTCAGACTAAACGAGTTTAAGAGCACTCGAGTTTCAATGCCAATGACATTCATTAAGCATATCGTTTTCATTTCTCTCACATATGAAGATCGCACTTGTTCGGCAAAGGACAAATTCAATATTCCTCTCTCTCTTTCTCTCTCTCACTATCTCTCTTTGCAGAAGCACCTGTATTTGTTTGTGTGCTTTCCGTTGGCCTTAATAATAAGGCTCTATGGTCTAGTGGGGGGAACTCGTCATGCCTGTTGCCGTTCGTAAGAAAAGCTGGGAGGATCATGTTACCCCACGCATAGGATTACAATACAGCTATGATGACCTAGACTTGGTCTGCTGCCATGTGCATTATCAGCACAGTAGATGTGCCTCAATGCCTGAGTGTAGTCATCACCAGCCTCTGACGTTACCCTGTCTCCAGGAGGATATCAGAGATGGTACAAGAACGATGGCAAGGATAGTGCAGAAGTTTGACGGTGGAACTCAACCTAGCTTTGAAGGTGCAAGGTCCCAATCATTGATGCCAGGAGACACCGTCAATGATACAGCACAGCATAAGAGTGACCGAGATAGCAGGCCACCTTCAGACTATGTGGCAAATCAAGATGAATTGCAATGTTCTGCTTCAGGAACTTTGCAAGCGCACAGTGGAGATCCAGATAATAAGGAACTAAACAAGGATAAAGAATCTGCTTCACTTAGCCTGACACATTATGTACCTCCTACTGCAGTATTCGCACCCGTAGAGCAAACGAGTGATTTATCAAATGCATTGAAGGACAATAACTCTGTTAAAGTTGACTGTTCTGAAATAACTTCAGAAAATATTGAATCCACGATGAAGGTCAGTGTGGGCAGTCGGATGTTACTACATGAACACATGAGTGTCACAAGCGAGTTCACATATATAACTAATAAACCTCCCACCTCTGATTCACAGCAGAAATCTGCTGACCCACGTAATATTGTGAAAGTACAATGTTGTGAAAATTCTAAAAGGAGGATTTTAACATGTGGAATGCTAGCTGAATGTTCGTACACAGGCAGAACTGTGATCCCAAACTTACCATCATCAGTTTCTCAAGAAATGCACATTCCAGAAGCTAGCTCAGATGCTAATAAAGCAAGTCTAGTGTCCAAACATTGCATAGTGCCTCAAGGTCAAGACGATGAAAATCAGGAGGATGATGGCATTTTTAAATGTTCTGATCATGAGATGTTAATAATTGGAAGCCTTAAACCACCTGCTTGTGAAAGTTCTCTACTGGAACCATCTGGAAAAATTGACATCTCGGAAACGAGGCATGACTGCTTCTCAAAACTCCAAACTATCCATGAGGGGTCCTTTGCTGAATCGGGAGATGATGCTTCAGCTCAGATATCAGTAGAGATGCCAGTAAATCTAGCAAGTGCAGAATTAAAAACCAACAACTGTGAGAATTTGATAAGTTCAGAGGATGAAGACATAAGTCTAAAGGAGCCAACAAGAGAAGAACCTCAACCTGAAGGACTCTATGATGAACATCAGGCAAACCAATACACAAATACAGCCAAAGACACAGAGAGTGTCCCAAAAGCTGAAGGATCCCTTGTCAAGCTTCGCACAAGGAAGGTAAAGTGTTTTTTTTTTTTTTTTTTTTTTTTTAAGGTTTATTTTTACTCAAGGAAAGTAAAAAAAGTTATATAGTATATAAAGAAATGCTTTTGCGCATGAGATTGATTCCATTATGTGTCATGCCTATGAAGGTCATCAGTCAGTCAGTAAGGGAAATTCTGAGGGAATTTCCAGAAAAATTGTCTGTAACAAAGCAAATGAGCATGCATATAAATTTAAATCTATTTTATGCATCATAGTTCTGTGCATCACAAGATTTAAATTAGTTTCGTATTAAACACTGTGTCCACAGTATTCTTATTTATTTATTTTGGGGCTTTTTTGCAAGATTATTATAGAGAGTAGAGGGAACAGAGAAGTTACGGGGGAGACAGAGAAGGGGAATGGAATCAGGAGATAATGCAGACTGGATTCAAACCTGAATATCCCACATGGGCAACTCCACTCGTACTATAGTTTCGAGTGTTGCAATTTGGAGAGCACTTTGTCCTACTCAAACATGACTGATAATGTGAGTGATGGGGCTTGTTGAGCTTGTTGTGATATTACCTATTTTAAGTAATCATGCTTGTGATTTTCACTCAACTTTTACAATAAATTACATGAAGAAACCATGTAGACTTAAAGCTGCGGTAGGTAACTTTTGACGCTTTAGCGGTTAATAAACAGAACTGCTTGCGTCTTGCGGAAGAACATCGTAGCCGGAACTACTTCTCTCTGTTTATGTCTATGAAGAATCACAAAGGTACTGAGTTACTCCGCCGCGGTACCCCCGAAGCAATCTAAAATAGTCCGAACATAAACACTTATTATAGGTGCACCCTAGTGATTCAGGACAAGCTAAAAACACGTTTTGGAAAATGGATTCATGGTGTACTCGCTTATTATATGCATTTTTTTCTAAATTTTGAACACAAGAAAAGTTATGGACCGCAGCTCTGATTGGTTATTTTATACCGGGAGCGATGTATTTTCTACAGGACATAATGACAGGTTTAAAAAATATGTAAAAAAAATATATTTTTACAAAAGTTACCTACTGCAGCTTTAAACTATATAAGCTAAATAAGCAACAAACCTATTGTAAAATATAAACATTTTATATAACTGTTTTCTGTTGCAGTTCAAGAAACTATTGTCAATGTTAAAAACAGTTGCGCTGCTTAATAATTGTATTCTTTGATGAATAGAAATATCCACATTTACTGTAGTCTTTTGCACAGTGCACATCTTTCCATGAGAGGCCGGTATACATGCTGGCTTTTATTTTTAGCTGGTTTAATACAGTTCCAGCATGTTTCTTCTGCAGACTCTTTCTTCCTTCTCCATGTTTGAGCTTGCTTGTATACACAGTTCTGATTAAAAGCATTTAAATAGCGCCATGCTTTTCAAGCGCCACATCCTAAATTACTATGCCAGCTCACAGCCACGCCCTTTTGAAAGCAATGACATCACTCAAGCTTACATCTCTGGCCGTGTGCATCTGTGGAATGTTTCCCAGTCCAAGAAACTGGCGTCAGTCGAGACCATAAAGGACACTACTAGAGTACGTAAGAAAAAGTGTAGTGATTATGCGTCAGATGATTCGTGACAAGTGTTCTGTTGTGAGTGTGCTTGATGCATATATATGTTTTACCTTTATGTGTTTACGTGGGTGATTGACAGCAGCCCGCTTGCCAACACCGGCCAACATAGCTTTCTGTGTTTATTCATCCTTGCCCTGTTCCACAAGACCCAGGAGGCGTCGTCCAAAACACAGTCATTATTTATACAGCAGGATCCATTAGACAGGATCCAGCCCAAACAAAACACACTATGCGGTGTAATTGTCATTTATTTGAGAGGCTGAAATCCAGGGCCGGTGGCTGGAGTTCTTATGGGGATTTGTGTTTGTTACATTGCTGGAGTGAATATGAGCCATTTAAGGCCTTGAACAACTCTTTTCCACTGCTAATGGAGACATGAACTATTATGAGTTCAAGGACAGAGTGAGCAACTAGAGTCCTTGAGTGAATGAGTTTCTGTTTGGCACATCAGTACAGAAGGAACCATACTTATTCCAACTTATCTTGTCTATAAATTAGCAATAAAGACAGTAAGGATTATTTTAGTAACCAAGACAGAGAGGTACTAAATGCTCAACACAGCAGTGCTGATGATTTGAAGTATTTCCCTTTTCATTTGTCTCTGCATGTGCTGGATTGTGTCAGTCAGGGGATTTATCAGGGAGATGAAGTATGAATCTGGGCTTTATGGTGGATTTGAGATTCTTGGAATCATTTAAGTGGCACTTACACAATGACTGTTTCAAAAATCACTCCCCATATTGAGCAACTGTTTGAGATCATTTTATCTCTCCCTTTGAGTTTGTGCGTTCGTGACTGTATGCATGAAATTGAGCACACAGTTGGGGTGTGAATTTATGGGTAGACACGAGTATTGATTTAATTCACAGTTTCTACGTTTTACACAATTCATTTTTTTTTTTTTTTGGCAAAATCTAAACGATTTGATCCATTTCACACTTACGTTTCATTCTATATGATTTTGAATAATTATTAAATTATGAGTAAAAAAAAAAAAACATGCACAAACAAATTTAAATTAAACCCTGTGGCTTGTGACGATACACTGATGTGTAAAGACACAAAACGATCGGTCTGTGCAAGAAACTGAACAGTATTTATATAGTTTTTTTTAATTTATTTTTTTACCTCTGATTCACACAATGTCTGAAATGTTACAACGCTTGTGAACGCACTTCACAGCAGCAAGTGCGTGAGGCATTCTTCTTTTTCTTCTTGCATTATGGTGGTTTAGATTTATAAGTGCATAAACCTATTTATAAGTGCATTACTGCAGTGTTCCTATGGCTCAGTGGTAGAGCATTGCATTACCAGCACAAAAGGTTGTGGGTTTGATTCCCAGGGAACACACATACTGGAGGGTGTATATCCTGAATGCACTGTAAATCGCTTTGGATGAAAGCCTCCGCCAAATGCATAAATTATTACTGCCACCTATCTCTCAAGTGGACCATTGACACTCCTAATTGAGATTGTAGATAGAGGGTCAATGTGGCGTTAATGCACTTATAAGTATAAAGTAGAAGAAGAAGCCTCACTCGCTTGCCGCAGTGTTTAATATGGATTTTAAGTTTTTTTATTTTTTTATTTTTTATTTACTCTCATAGATTATGTTACCATTTGTCTTGCATTGTACGACTGAGAGACTGCAATGACCGAAGCTAAAAATCTTAATTTGTGTTCTACTGAAGAATCAAAGTTAGAAGAATCAAAATTTTGTCTGTTTGCGCTGTGCAGATCGATCGTTGTATGACATTCACGATAGCTATAGAAAGCAAATGGTTCCTTATGCTTTCGAATCAGTACTTTGGTTTACTTTTGGTGTTATTCAAGTATCGGTGTGCAGCTACGCTTCAAGTCGAACGAATGAACGAACAAACACGTGTGCATATTTGCATCACTTTGATCGTTCTCTGGAGATCTTGCATGTTATTGATCAAACTTCTTTGAATGTTTTAAGCACTATAAAAATCCTGTCCAGGATGTGTCCTGTATGAACCACCCATGGCCACTCTATTGTAGACACCAGATATGTGCTTTCATGTGTCAGTTTGTTTTGAATAAATGCAGTGCCTTACCCCATCAAACTGGGTTTAAAGATCACGTTTCACTCACCCTTAGAGACAGAAAGATAATTAAATCACGCAAAGGTATAGTGATTATGATGACACAGATATTAATGATGAAGATCAATCTCATAATTAGCTCCCTGATGAGTACTACTGATTTGGCCTTGAGCCGCACAAAGTTTCTAGACCAGCCCTATAAAAAAGACTAACTTTAACTTAAAAAGTTTAATTTTTTTTCTTATGTGCTTTTACAATGGTCATATTTCACATTGGTCTTGCTAATTTGTAAACATAGCTAAGCTGTTAACCAGAAGAAGAAAAAAAAAACAGATAAAGCTGTTTGACCAGTTTGGCATTTTTAGTGAAGGTTACTGATACGGAAAGTGCAGGTAAAGATAATGAAACGAAAAGTTCACAATTTCAGCATTTACTCCCCCTCATGTAATTCTAAACCTGTATAAATTTCTATTTTTTTTCTGTATTTATATATGTGTGTGTGTGTATATATATATGTATATATATATATATATATATATATATATATATATACATACACCTCAATGTTTGGGGAATTATATTTATTTATTTATTTATTTATTTATTTATGTTTTTGAAACAAGTCTCTCAAGTTCACCAAGGCTGTATTACTTTATTTTATTTTATTTTTTTATTGTCAATGTTGAAAACACTTGTGATGATTAATATTTTTGTGGAAACCATGTTGCCATTTTTTTTTCAGGGTCAATGATGAATGGATAGTTAAAAATATACTAACTCCTAAATTTTTCAACAACAGTTTATACTGGTGATGAGCTTTGTTAAAAGTGTTGGATAAGGAAAAGAACTATTGATGTTTGTATTGTGTATATGCCCTGAGGTAGTGCCAATATGTCCTGCAAAACAAGGAACATTACTGTAAAGAACATGTCAAATGAACTCAAAATGTCCAGTAGGCATGGGCATGTATTCTCAGAGTCTCACTCCGGTTGATATCTTCTTGGCTCTGAAAGGGCATTTAAGACAGAATAATTTTGAAGAGCTGACTGTGCTGAAATGAAAAAAAAAAATAATAAATTCACCCATTTTTCACACACCACTTTCAGTTGGGATTAAAATATGGACTTGTATTTATCAGTCTTGCACCTAATGCTAAAGATTTATGTATGTATGTATGTGTGTGTGTGTGTGTGTGTGTGTGTGTGTGTGTGTGTACCTGGTATCCCCACACTAGTTCCTGTGCCTTTTATTTTCAATTGCTACAACTCCCAATAAATATTCAAGTGGGGACTCAAGCCTTACGAAAGGAAAATATATTTACCAATATATGTCTTAAAATATATTGTGATATATATTGTAATATATTATTTTCCCTTTTTATTTTCAAATATTTTATATAATACATTTAATAATATATTGATGATACATATATTATATAATATATTGCAAAATATACAAATGATTGCCGCTTTCAATATATTGCAATATATTGGAAAAAATAAATATATATAAGAATATATGCCTAATATATTACATGATATTTTCCAATATACTGCAATATATTTTTGTTTCATAAGGGAGACCAGGCCAAGAGTTCAGAACTCTCCTCTGAAAAGCTTTATATCAGGGCCAGCCACCAAAACAAGATTAGAAATGTGTGCCTGCAGCTTTCAAAACAGACATGAAGAAGGCTTAACACAGGGGAAGCATGTCTAAAGGAAGAATGTAAAGTACAATTTAGTCATCAGACTGTAGTGCTACCTTTTCATATTTGACCTGGAATATCTCTTCATCCACTGCTTTCAAGGCTGAAATCACCTCACCATGAATTGGTTTCGGTCTTAATGGATTCAGAGTTGCGTGTGGGAGGTTTGTGTATGTGTGTTAAAGAGAGTTAAAGGTAAATAAAGTTTCCTGCATGATGCTAACAAAATAATTGAACCTTTTTTATTTTCTTTTTTTATTGGTAAAAAATGCTAGTACCCAGGTTTTAGGTCAGAATTTATTATTATTTATTTTATTATTTATTTTTATAATTAATATTTTTATTTAGCAATGATGCTTTAAATTGAACAAATGTGAGAGTAAATATGTTTTTTGTTATTTATAGATTTTTTATTTTTTTTTAATAAATGCTTTTCTTTTGAAATATTTATTCTTCAAATAATCCTGAAAAAAAACAGTGTATTAAGGTTTCCACAAAAAAACTAAGCAGCACAACATTCAACATTGATCACCAAATCAGCATACTAGTATGATTTCTGAAGATCATGTGACACTGAAGACTGAAGTAATGATGCTGAAAGTTCATATATATATATATATATATTACATGAAATTGTAATAATATTTCACAATATGAGTACTTCTAATGTATTTCTGATCAAATAAATGCACCCTAAGTGAGCTGCCTTTTGAACAATAATGACAATGGTAATCATTCATAGGGCTGGGCGATATATCTAAGGATATGATCATGCGCATCTAATCAGTAAAGCTGCTTCCGTGATCACCGCTAAAATCTCCATCACCTGCTTATAATTGGAGTGGCATTTAATAGACAGAGCCGTAGATCGCTGACAAGCCACGCCATATCGCGTTCATTATCGCAGATGAATCGCCTTCGATATTGAACGCGATATGGCGTGGCTTGTCAGCGATCTACGGCTCTAATGCCACTCCAATTATGTGATAATTATTTTAGCGGTGATCACGGAAGCAGCTTTACTGATTAGATGCGCATGATCATATCATTAGATATATCGCCCAGCCCTAATTCAGTATGATTATAGGATATGTATTGAAGTTCCATGGAAAAATCATCCAGAAAGTCAGAGTATTACTATGGTACATGTCCAAAGAATCTTGGTTGAAACTGATTTTTAGATATTTAGATAAATCTAATTCCGATTTTGCAAAGTTATACTGAGTAGTATTTGCAACATCTTCAGTTTATTCTTTGTGTCCGGAGTGCTGAAGTGAGTTAAAGGATTCCTCCGTGTCCTTGAACAAACCAGCTCTCTGACTTGACCTTATTCAATAATATCCAACACAGTAATTAGGAAGTAAATTCTGAAGCTGTTTCTCTGCTTCCCATAATGCACCCAGTCATTGTCCGACTTAAACATGGACATCTGCTGCAGTCACATGATGCGGTAATATCATGCTCAAGACTTGGGCCAAATACCCAGCAGAATACTTCAGATACTGAAGTGAATGAGTTTGCCAATGGAATGCTGAAGCTTATGCTTATTTCCTGAAAATCTGTGATGAGGTTATGTTTGCAAACAACACACTTTTGCAATTTTCCTGAGTAGGTTATATATGATGGAAAATTATAAATGATTGAAAAAATTGGGAAATCTTGATTTCTAAAGGATGTGACATAGCATTAAATACTGGAAAAATGGCTTCTAAAAAATCAGTTTTGTCATTATAACAAGTCAAAAATTAATGTATTCATATAATAATAAAAAAACTTTTCTTAAATTAGAATGATATTTTGAAGTACATCTGTTTTCATTGTATTTTCATCAAATACTGGTGGACATAACGTACTTCTTTCAAACAAATTTCAAAGGAGGACTCTTTCCAACATCTTTAAAATGCAGACTCTTCATATACTTCTTCTCTCTGAAATAAGGTGAAGTTCAAACCAGCAAAATGCAGTTCCTCTAATGCACAGTGTCTAAATCATTTCAATACAATAAGAGTGAAGGCCTGAAATCTTTGAGGAGATTTATCATGTGTCCAGTTTTATTCCCTGTTCTCTTTGCTCTAAGTCTGTCTGGGATTATGCAGTAGTTTTGGCTGCTGACAGCTTCCATTTAATATTAGCGGCTAACCAGCGATGTGTCACTCTGCAGGACACACTCATTTCAGATGTTGAGGTCATAAGGAAATATCTGTGGGGTCAATGAAGACAGATTTGAGTTGGTCAAAAGCACATTCCCCAGAGATCTCTGGGAAAGAGGAGGAAAGCTTGAGGATTCTGGGAGATCTCACAGTGTGGGAATTCTGTCATCTCCAAACAGGAAGAAGCCTGTAGGAATGTGACCCCTAGAAGACATTAAAAGAGACTGAAACAGGAACATTTTATATTTATTTATTTATTTATTTTTTTTTACACCTGTTAAATATCTAATCACTATAAATCACTTTTTTCTGGTATAGTTCTCCATTTGAGGGTTGGTAAGATATAGATGCCACTTATATCAGAGATGGAGCAATGCATCACATGAGAGTGAAAATGAGCATTTCAGAATGAGTGTGTGTGTCATGGAAAAGTTTAGGCATCCATGCAGCTAGCTTTTACCACATACACACACACTCGCAGAATTCTTGCTCTCATCTGCAAAATCAACAGCAAAGCACTGGCTCTTACAGGCTTATTCTGTGCTAAATGGAAAATAAATGGGAAGCAGTTCCAAGACAATAGTAATAGTAGCATACTGTTATATTTAGTTTGCTTTTTTGTAAACATATAATCTTGTCCAAAACTGTGCTGTCCTCTTATTTCCACAATTTCACACACATCTACTGTATAAAGAATCATTACAAAAACATATACCTACCATGCAAAAGTTTTGGTTCAGTAAGATTTATATATATATATATATATATATATATATATATATATATATATATATATATATATATATATATATATATATATATATATATATATATATATATATATATAAGAATCCTGAAGAAAAAGTACCATGATTTTCACAGAAATATTAAGATTTCAAAACTGATAATAAGAACTGTTTCTTGAGCACCATATCAATTAGAATTATTTCTGAAGGATCATATGACATTGGATCCTGTCTGCAGTGAATGGGTGCCGTCAGAATGAGAATGCAAACAGCTGTTAAAAACATCACAAAAATCCACAAAACTCCTGTCCATCAATTAACATCTTGTGAATCAAAAAGCTGAATGTTTGTAAGATACAAGCCCATAATTGAGACCTTTCTAATTTAAAATTATTTATTTCAACTAAAATATGAGTCCTCTATCCATCATATTACTTTCTCCAGTGAAAAAGTCACATAATCTGAGTCAGGAAAGTAATATGCACAGATCAAACACTGCTTATAATCAGAAACAGTCCCAGACATTTGTAAACAAATATGTTTTTGGAATTTGATGTGATAAGAAATAGGGGATATGTTGGTCAGAAGTGATGGTTTAAAGTTAAAATGCTTTGATAGATTTGTTTCTTACAAAGTAGCAGCTTTTTTACGCCATACGATGTTGATTGACCGACTGGGGTCATATGGATTACTGCTTTATGCTTTTTATCAGCTTTTTGAACTGTTTTGGAAATTCATACAGAATATTTTGGTGAAATATTTATTTAATTAAAACATTTATACTTCATATTATGATTTGGGGGTCTGTCAGTTTTGGTGCAAGTGAAATGACATACAAATAAGAAACAGCAAAAGCAGCATTAAAATCACTGAGGAAAGTTGTACTATTCAAATAAAAATGCACTTATATTGAAGTTCATCAAAGCAAAAGCAGATGCTTAGTTAAAATGTCAAGGAAAGGTCACTTTAATGAGAGGTGTGCTTCATGAGTGTAGAATCCATGTGTGTGTGTGTGTGTGTGTGTGTGTCCATGCTTTGCTGTTCTTGCGGCAATAGAATGTCTCAAAAAAAAAAAAAAAAAAAAAAAAAAAAATCTCTCGAAATCCTTATGAAAAAAAAAAGGCCTTTGGGACAGAGAAGGATCAAAATGACAAATAAATGTGTAAATTTCTTTCTAGAAAATGACAGAGAATCTACTTTCTCCATTAATGGGCAGCATTTTCCACTTGGATTCGATTAGTGCATTTTTAACAATATCAGTTATAGTAAATATATTTTTCACCTGAATAATGAGGGAATATTACATATTTTTAGTGCATATGTGTGGGCTTAGAATAGAATACTTATTAATGCTTATCATTTATGTGGAAATTTTGCCCCACTTGCCCTTATTTTCTGATTATTATTATTATTATTATTATTATTATTATTATTATTATTATTATTATTATTATTATTATTATTATTATTATGAATTTTATTTGAATGTGATTTTTAAAGCCAAAGCAAAAACAAATGAAAACAACACAATAAATTAATTAAAACCTTGAATAAATGTCAACTTTAAAAAAAAAAAAAAATCTTCCTAAATTGAAGTGTTTCTAATAGTGAAACCTACATAAGTTTCTTGTAGAATGTCTATAGCTGTAGTGTCTTACTAGAAGCGTGCCACCTGAGGTCAGTGTAACACCTGATATCACACACACACAAGACTAATGAGGAGGAATCTTTCAGTAGTTCCATCACTCTCTTGCATTACTTGCAGGAATTTAATGTAAGTGTGTACTGTCAGGTGTTTCACTGATCTCTGTTTATACAGTCCTTTTTTAAAAAAAAAATGACTCTACCATTCGACTGATGATGATAAAGTCATCTTTTAATAAAATATCAACTTTGTCCCATTTTCCTAAAATACATTGGGGAAAATAAAAAAATACAAGCAAGTAAGATATAATATGTTATTACTAGGGTAGTGCTATGGATAGCAAAACTAAGATAATTTGGTCTAAGCAAAAGTCTAGATTTGCTCTCCATTTAAACTCATTAGTGAGAAACCATCTGGATTTTGAAGATGTCTCGTTTGTGTTTAATGCTAAGTGCATTCATACTGTGCATTTAATTTATGACTTCAGAATATTAAAATTATTATGGAAAAAAAAAAAACTGAAGTGTTTGTTTAGTTAGTTATTTAAAGTCATATAAACCTTTTTCAAATTTTACGACTTTTTAGCTGTATATAACAAAATAATATTTATTTATACATTAATTATATAAATGTATTTATTTATATTAGTTAATTGGCGATGGTTACAATTGTTGACTAAAACTAAAATACAATTAAAATAATTATTATTTGCAAATAAAATAAGCAATAACTGAAATAAAATGTAAACTTGAACGTATTTTATTTCAGCTAATTGAAAGGCAACATTTCTCCTTTTCATTTAAATTTGAAAGTGTAATAAATACAGTACTAAAACTCAAATAAATTCAACTCGATAAATTAAAACTGGATGAAACTATGTAGACATACTTGTAAAAAGGACAAAAGCACACAACAAAGTCAATATATACTATAATATATAAATAATGTAGGCCTACATCTGACAGGATGAATGTGAGAGCTTTTCCTGTTCTCTAGACCTGCTGTCAGTTGATGTGTTATGAGTAGCACAATAATGTGTTGTTCAGATTCATCCTTGTAATAGGAAGAAAAAAAAGAGTTTACATTTGAAAGCACAGTATTTTTTAGCTTGTTTTGTATCAAAACAGCATTTCACAAGGATTAAAATTTCAGTCCATTTCTCATGTAAAGCTGTCATATGGGTTAAGAATGCCTATAGTATATATATTAAAGGGACAGTTCACCCAAAAATGAAAATGATCCCATGATTTAGCCATCCTAGTTGTGTATGACTGTATTATTTTACAGAAACAAAACTAGAGTTATATACAGTATATTAAAAAAAAAAAAAAAATGTCCTGGCTCTTCCAAGCTTTATAATGGCAGTGAATGGGGGTTGAGATTTTGAGCTTGAGGGTGATTTTTGGGTGAACTATCCTTTTAAATAATATATAGTACATGTGAATCTTATAAAATAATCATATAGACTCATTTTATGGTGATTTTTGGAGCCAGAGAATACCAAGTGAGTGAACTGGAGACAAAGCATGTGTTTTGGATAATTGCTTGTGTGCTTGTTAGATCATTAGTAAAGTGTCTCTCTGTCTGTCTCTTATTCTCTCCCTGTGTGCTCTGTGATAGACAAGCATGTATTAAGGGTAAATACCAGAAAAAGCTATGCAAGCCCTTTACACACTGCACTGCTTTGTGTGGGGCTGTTTGCACAGGCCTGGTTCAGACATGGGGCAAGTGCCAGCATCATTCCTCTATGCTTGAGTAGCATTACTACTTCAGTCTACCACTCGCTCTCTGTAGTTCTGTGTGCTTTAAAGGGGGGGTGAAATGCTAGTTTTCACTCAATATCCTGTTAATCTTGAGTACATATAGCGTAGTACTGCATCCTTCATAACTACAAAAAGTCTTTAGTTTTATTATATTCATAAAAAAAGATAGTCTGTACCGATTTTTCCCGGAAAAACACGAGCGCCTGGAGGCGTGACGTGTGGGCGGAGCTAAAGAATCACGAGTGCCAGTAGGCTTTTGCGTTGAGAGCATGTGGAAGCTGTGACATTACCGTGAGGGAAAAACCATCATCCAAAACAAACCGTGGCTAACAGTCAGATTCAGCCGTTTATTTATGATCCAGAATCAGATCCCGAGGCTGAAACTGAACGAGAGCAGCAGCAGCAATGACTCGCTCCGAGCGGGGCTCGAACCCGGGTCTCCAGCATGGGAGGCGGACGCACTAACAAGGAGGCAGAGATATTTGAAGCAGTTTTACTCACTGCCTGCGGTTCCAACACACGATCGTGACCCTTTTTTGTTGGGATTGCATCATCCTTAAGAAATAAACGATACACAAATCCGGCGTCAAATTGGGCCTTGTTTGTAAAACAAGCATCTTCGAAATGCAGGGAACAAACAAAAACACTTGCACAACTCCGTTGATGCTCTGTAAAAATAAACTCCATCCACTGGTCCCTTAATGCTGTTTTTTTTTTTTTTTTTGGTAATCTGTGCAGGGTTGTCTTGCCCTGGCAACCAAAAACACACTCCTTTTTTGTGACATTTCGCGACGCTCTCGCTCTGATCAGTGAAGTCTGTTGTGCTCTCAGTGCTGTGCTATACGGGAGCGCGCGCTCTTCCGGCAGAAGTGTCCTCAGGACCCATATAAGGAAATTCCGCTCCATCTAACGTCACACAGAGCCATACTCGAAAAAACTTTCCGAAACTTGTGACAAACCGGAAGGAGTATTTTGGGAACAAAAATACTCCTTCAAACATACAACTTAATTTTTGAAACTTTGTCCATGTTTAGCGTGGGAATCCAACTCTTTAACAGTGTAAAAAACTCAGTATGCATGAAATAGCATTTCACCCCCCCCTTTAACCATTCTGCCAGTATGGTTCGTATATATATATATATATATATATATATATATATATTCTTTTCAATTGGCAAAAGAAATTTTCACAAAAAATGACAAGTAAATGATGACAGGATTTGGGTGGACTTTTCCTTTAATAGCATTAACCACCACTGAGAGAAAAATAAAAAATTGGTAAAATTGAATGAAGTGTTGCCTTAGCTTGTATGGAAAAGTCTCGTCTTCACCCGAGTCGCCGCTTGGTCTGGTGTGACATATGTTTTAAGAATTGTCATTGGGAGTGATCAGATTAATGTCAGTGTTGGTTTTAAGGTTATGTTTCTCGAATAAAATCTGATTATACAAAAATGTTTTTCTCATTTCAGAGCTCACGGGAGGAGAGGGAGAAAGAAAGGTCACGTTTGGACTCCATGGTTCTGTTAATAATGAAGTTGGATCAGCTGGATGAAGAGATTGAGAATGCTCTAAGCTCCTCCCTCAATAGTACTCCCAACTTAAAGAGGCACATCATCTCTGTGAGTGATACACTAATTTCATCTCAAATCTTGCAATAATGAAATATTCGACATCAAGGCACCAGAATTTCATACCAGAACTAAACTCTTTAGTGGTTGGTCAATATATTTGCCTTTATGTATATGTATATGTATATATATATATATATATATATATATATATATATATATATATATATATATATATATATATATATATATATATATATATATATATATTTATGATTCGCATAGACCATTATGTTGGAAGAAGTCCTTTTATTTTGATAGTGCACATAACTTTCAATTTGACAGAATGCCAGTTAGTATTTTAATAATTCTGTTTAACAATAAATTATTAGATAGAACTGTTAATCTTTTTTCTATATATTTACAGTTTTTTTTTTCATATTTATTCTTTTTTAATTATTTCTAAATATGTTAATATTATGTTAAATAAATATGAATTTAAATTCAGCAATTGTTAAGTATGTGTTTTTATGTTTAAAGTAGAACAGTATTACTTGTTTCCTAAACAGGAAGTTGATTTAGAAATGCTGGATTCAGCAGGAAGTCTTTCAGGCTCCTCCCAGTCTCTAAACACCCCACTTTATCGCTCATCATCATCGCTGTCTTCATCAGGACCCTCTGGAACTTCTGGGGCTAGACCAAAAAATGAGGTAAGTTAACCAAAACCTATAATTGGAATTGTTGTTGAACACATTATCAAATCAAATACTGAAAACTTACTTACAGTATACAAGGTTTGGAGTTTCCAATCACCTGAACAGGTCAGCTTTTCATTGGTGTGAGAAGCGCCGTGAAATATCATTTATACTTTCTCATGAGTCATGGCTCTGGAACTGGTTAAACCTGGTGTCACTAATTTCTCATGCACTTTTTGACGAGGCCACTGAAGTGTCCAATATGTACATATGCTTTTCTGTATGGTGAAGGACAACAGTAAACAGTAAATTAGAGCGTGCTGTGGTTCCAGTAGCCACTTTAAAGGATTTTGAGGAGAGACTCTCTCGCTCGCATCCTCTCTCTAATTTTCTTTCTCTCTGAGTGGCTAAAACTACTGGAACATCATAATAACAGCCTTTACTGTCTGCCAACTTCCACTATTCCTTGAAGAAGCATTCCTTATGATCTTCCCCTCTGGTACATGTGCATGTCTGGATGTCTGTGGATGTGAGTGAGATCTTGTGTGAGTTTGTGTTCTGAGGTGAGCGTAAAAGTCTTCCATTTGATTACCCATTACATGCTTGACTCCACATTTCAGAAGCACATGCCAAATAACACTTAAAGTGCCAGTGAGCGGCAGGAAGAGAAGGACAGAATGCTTTTATTTGTGAAAGTGTGAACAAAATCCACAAAGGTTCGGTTTAAGAGCAGAAACAAATGAGTAGTAGCAGACTAATAGCACTTATGAGCAAAACTGATTCAAAATATCTGAAGATATTTTTCATATTATTCAATATGTGTGTGTGGGTGTATACCGTACATAGTGCTTTTATAATTGTTAAATGTATGATTATAAATATAATCATGTTTTTATATATATATATATATATATATATATATATATATATATATATATATATATATATATATATATATATATGTGTGTGTATACATTATATATATATAATAATGGCGCCAGAACGCAGATCATTAAAACACTATAATGCAAAGCACAGGGAATGCAATCTTACACGTTTGAGCAAGTACCCACAGACACACGCCGACATTGTAGCATGGAGCACGTGTCGTAAAGTACAGATAAAGTCAAACTTGTTTACAAGAGAAACCACTGTTTACCCTGACACTTATTCAATGTCTGCGACCATCAAGTGTGTGTGCACATTTGTAAGCATTCACTCACACCTTTCTGTTTGTTCGTTCCAGCCATTCCTCCCCAGATTACATAAGTGTACCAGGTAAACACATGAAAGATTAGGCCTTTTTCTACACACACAAGCTAACTAGCACACACACAACATTTGCACGCAAGCCTCTTAGCTCTTGCTAAGGTATGTTAAACACTAACGGTACACTGCAAGGCCATGGCTACCCTTCATTGCTAATGAATGTTATTTGGGGCTACAGTAGCAGTGACAGTGAATGTACAGAAGTTTAGTGAGGCGTCACTGTATGTCCATACCAGAAAACAAAGTTATGCTGGTAAATTTTGTGCACGTGCTTATAGTCTTCATGACTGGAAAGATAGAAAGTTAAATAAATAGATGCTGAGAGAAAGGACTGGAAACTGAGGCCTGTCTGAAAATGTATTACTCATCTTTCAGTTCATGTCCTCTGAATGTGTGTGTGTGTGTGAGAGATAAAGATATATGGATATACTGTACTGTATCGTTCAAAAGTTATCAGTCAGTAAATTATTATTATTATTATGTTCAAGGTCAGACATGATGTATCAGGCATTATTAGAGCCCAAAACAAGGGTGTTATCTTCCTCTCCATGTCAGAGAAAATAGGGGGAAAAATCAGACATGATACATGACTGGAATGATATCATTGATTCTACACATCACATTGACCCACTCTGAGATTTCAGTTATGTAAGAGAATTGAGAAGAAAGAGATAGGAAGAGACTGTACTGTGTCGCTCAAAAGTTATCAGTCAGTAAATTATTATTATTACTTTTTATTTTTTCAGGAAGGATGCATTACGTTTCTCAAGAGTCTAGTTTATAATCCTACAAAAGATTTATATTTCAAAGAAATGATGTTATTTTGAACTTTCTATACATCAAAGAATCTTGAAAGTATTAAGCAGCAACTTTTCGACACTAACAATATATTACGTGCCCCTAATACCTGTGTACTTATATAGTAACTAGATGTGTACGTAGTATGTAACAAAAGTGTAAGTACACATTGGTGTGTAGTATCTACAGCTCTAATGTTTGTGTAACTACAGGTACACATATGTAACAACCTACAGAATGGTATGTGTAAGTACAAATGTGTAACAGGACATTGGAAACAACACTTTTTGGTAATGAAAGTACAAATGTGTAACGAAAGTGTTACACTTTACATTAGATTTATCATGTAATTACTCTGTTACACAGCAGAAATTGTGGTTGGTGTCCAGATTGTTACACTTTATATTAAGTGGACAGTTCCTGAGGAGTTACCATGAAGTACACTGGTATTACAGTGGTGCTCCAACTCCTCCCACTTTACATATCCCTAAACCTACCCATCTCCACCTTCTGGATCAAATGGTGCCAATTACTCTTATGCACATTGTTGTTACAAAATGTAGTTGTATGTCCTGTTACACATTTGTACTTACACAAACCATCCTGAGGGTTGTTACATATGTGTGGTAACATAAATATTACAGCTGTAGATACTATGTACTAATGTGTACTTACACTGTGATTACATACTGTACTACATACACATTTAGTTACTATGTAAGTGCACAGGTATTAGGGGCACAATATAAAGTGAAACCAAAATATTTATTGAGTGGCAAATCAGCATATTAAAATTATCTCTGAAGGATCATGTGACACTGAAAACTGGAGTAATGATGCTGAGAATGTTGACAGCTTTGTTTTGTCTCCCCCCCCCCCCCCCCAAATATATATATATATATATATATAATCATACCTCAAATTTGTACATAGGCAAAGCATTCAGCAGCTTTTTTTTTTTTTTTAAATAGCAATTTCTACGTTTCTGTAAGTAGCAGTAAAGCATGGCAAAGTAATATCCCTCATTCCAAAGTAATATCTCTCATTCCAGCAAATTTTCTCAACATAGAATATTTCAGCATCATTTTTTAATGCAAGCAGCATTCATTTGTACATCTAAGTTGAATGTTTGTCCATGCTGAATAATTAAAAACTCCTATCTAAGTTATGTTACCACCTTCCCTAAGTGTTTTTTGAATAATTTACCTCCATTTCTCTTAAAAGAGCTGAAATATTTTTTTTTTTTTTTTTTTTTAATAGATAGACAGTTCCCCGTTGCATACTGGTAAACAACAAAACTGCATAGTAGGCTTACCTTTCTTGGCAGTTTTAAGCTTTAATTAGTTAAAGTGACTTTGGTAAAAATGAGAGAGAGAATGGGTGATACAAAGAAAAAAAATAATGTTTTTAGAGAAGGATGTGGAAAATGGAACCTCTTTTTGACCTTAAGCAGGAAATCGCTGTTTTCTGACATGTTCAAGGTCAGACATGCTGTATCAGGCATTCTTAGAGCCCAAAACAAGGGTGTTATCTTCCTCTGCATGTCAGAGAAAGTAGGGAAAAAATCAGACATGGTACTGTACATGACTGGAATGATATCATTGGTTTTACACATCACAATGACCCACTCTGAGATTTCAGTTATGTAAGGGGATCGAGAAGAAAGAGATAGTTGTGTTTAGGGGACAATAGCAGACATGGAGAACATCTAAGCTGGCTTTTAAATATGCCTTCACACCCTTTAGATTCATTTATTTATTATCTGCCATGAGTTCTTCCATTAGTCATTGACTAATTCAATTAAACAGCCTAATGAGGGAACACATACATAAGCATTTAGTTGTGTCTTCCCATAATGACCACATTTCCGTCTTTGTTTCTCTCCTCACATGATCCAGAACCCTGAATGTTTCGTCCCACTTTCACCTCATAACTCAAGCTTGTCAAGAGCACAGGACGTTTAGTGTATTTGGCTAGCATCATTGTGTTGACAGCTAATTGGCCCAATATGAGTAGAACTGGATATATTTGTTTGAGGCACCTGATGTCTCAGCATTACAAATCTATTTGTCTTAAGGGGTTTTCATCTGTTGGAAAATGGCAACATATTTGTATATTAAACAGAGGATGGCAGCCAAAGTGAATTACAGTCATTTGTTGTCTATAAATGTAAAGGTGTGGAATAGCAAGAGATTTAGAGATGACAGGGTCCGCTGTGTGTGAAAGCATGGGTAACTATAAATCATGATGTAAACATGCAAACGCACAGGCCAAAAAGAGTTGGAAACAAGTGTTATGTTCAGCACACACCCAAAAACACACACACAAGCTTATATTTATTAAATATAATGAATGTAATTCCAATAGAATGTGCACATAAATATCACATCACTCTGTAATTTGATTTATGTGTGGAAAACTATTTCCCCCACATTGTTTAAAAATAAATAAATAGGAGGACATAATATTTTAAATTCTCATTCACAATCACATTTACAAATTTTTGCAACTTTATTTCTCATAATTGTGATTTTCCTCAGTTGCGAATTTATATTTCTCAACGTGACGTATCTTTTATTGCAAACTTTATCTCTAAATTGTTTGATTTATTTGACAGAAACAGGCTTCTATATTTATGGAGTTGTTTTCTGAGTCCAGGTAGAGTGATACCTGTCAAAACTGGCACCCCTATGCTGTTCCAAAGGTTAGCCTCATTTCTTGCTTTCCAAAAGTCCCTCTGCTTTAATTCTGCATCTTCCATTGTGATTGGAGCCTGGATTATATTGGATTACAGGGATTAGCATCCTGAATCTCTTTCTCTAATCCAAGGAGTCAATTAGGGCTGGAAAATAATACCAGTAATAATCCGGAAATACCAGCTATTGTTAGGTTAGTTAGTATTTAGAGGGAATGTTCTTTACTTTAAATGTATGATGCTCTACAGAAATATGTAGCTCATGATCTTGTATTTAACCTTCAACCTTTCTAGACTTTTGGGAATAATAATGCATTTTTAAGGCACAAAGAAAAAGGTGTCCCTTATTGACCCACTCATTTAAATTCAAATTGTACTTTATAGCACTGAATTATAGATACAGGACACTCTTAAAAAGTGGATAAAGGTTCTTTAGAATTTTAAAATGTTCTTCTAACTAAGAAAACAAAATGGATTTTTTAAAGAAGTGTTCACTGACAGGTTCTTTAAGAAATCAAAAATGGTTTATCTAAGATATTGCTGTGAAAACCTCCTTTTGGGACCTTCATTTTTAAGAGTGTAGTTCTTCATACTATAAGAAGAAGAAAAGAAGGATTCTTTTCAGAATGGTTCCTGAATGGCATTGCTGGATTTGGATACTTTATTTTTAAGGGTTATAAACCGTTCCGAACCAGTGGATGATAGTGCCATGAAATCCCCCAGTGAGCTTGCAGAGTGTAATTGTGGCAAGACAAAATTCCTTAAAATACTATTAGCTTGGGATCAGTCAGTGTCCTGTTTTTGTCCTTCGTAAGCAGAATAGGGACACAGTGTAATTGTTTATCCTGTCCACTTCTGTACTTTTACTTCCTTTGGGTCCCTAGTCATTGTATTGTTTAGTTAATAAATATATATATATATATATATATATATATATATATATATATATATATATATATATATATAGAACATATGATACTTTTTAAGGATACTTTGGTGAATAAAAAGTCAGCAGAACTGTTTCCAACTTTTTTTTTAATCATATTAGAATGATTTCTAAAGGATCATGTGATAATGATCCTAAAAATTCAGCTTTGCATCACAAAAATAAATGATAATTTAAAGTATAATAAATTTAAAAACAATTATTTTAAATTGTAATAATATATCACAATATTAATTTTTTTCTGTATTTTTGATCAAATAAATGCAGGCTTGATGAGCAGAAGAAACTTCTTTCAAAAACATTAAAAATAGTAATGTTTCCAAACTGTTGGTCTGTACTGTATATATATATATATATATATATATATATATATATATATATATATATATATATATATATGTACTACTGTAAATATTATTATTTATTTATTTTTACAGTAACGTAATAAGATTTTTTTTTTTTTTTTTTCATTTCACAATATGGTGGTGATAGAAATACCAGAATATTCTTTAAAGGATTGTGGCTGAGAGGAGTAAACAATCATACTGGATTTCTGAATTTGTAAAATTCAAATTCTGGATTTGAACTGGATTGTTTCCGTATGCAGCTGGCTGTTTTTAGCTTGAATCGCATCTTGTAATATCAGCTGTGATCACTGAGTCAGAGATACAGTTTATGCCATGTAACATGCCCTGAGGGACAATTCACATCACTTCCTGCCAAAACAGTTCACATAAAACATTTGGAAGTTATTATCGGGTAAAGAAGGGGGTGTTCTCACTGCGAAGGAGGAAAAAAAGACAGGGGTCCTTTTTTCCCACGTTTTTCAGTGCACGTGCAGGAATGTCTTCATTAGTTGCGGAAAAAAGTTTTAGATTCAGGGGGTATAGATAGCATCTGTGTGTCTACATACTCTACAAATGGCATGTATATATGCTCCGAATAAATACATAAGGTCCCTTCTGAGACCTGAAACTGAGGCAAAATAATAATAATATGTTTAATTTATATGAGGATGTTTTACAAGGTACACCAAAAAGCACTTGGTTTGTGTGTACATGCACAGAAAATGTATATAGGTATCTTTATCCTTAAATTAATCTTTAACAAACAAGAGGGTGCAATAAGAATGGTCATCGAGACACATGTACACACACACACACACACACACACCTTACCCACTCAGACTTTGGGTGGGCCAATCTGGCCCCTACCAGCTGCACATTCTTAACCAGACGAGGGGGCTGGTAAACTCTGCACTTCAACCTGCTCAACTTACATACACACACACAAACACATCTTATCTTTCTTTCAAAACTTGAATAGTTGTATGAAGTTATTGGTAGATCCTTAAAGCCAGTGTAGCGATGTAGAATTAGATTTGGACACTTTCTCTCTGGTAAGTTAGGGTATTGTGGCTGACTGTTAGGGTGTTGCTATGCTGTTTGGTGTTCGAAGTGATTTTTAGCATATTAGACCCTATGCTAAAGTTCTGACATGTCTGAATGTTGTTAAGGCGTTATTTAGCATGTTGCTATTTGCTTGCTAGGCTGTTGTAGGTGTTACTAAAGTGTTGCAAAGAGCCCAAGTCCGAAGCTATGATAGTCCTTTTACTTTTAATTGCTACCTTATATACACACACACACACACACACACACACACACACACACACACACACGCACAGTATATCATAACCCATAATCATAAAGTATGAAAAAAACAACAATACATTTTCAAAACCAGAATTTTTCCCCAAACACACCATCCAAATATCCCAATTATAATTGAGTGAATGCTTATTTTCACTGTATATCCATGTGATCCCTGCCAACTGGTTAAATGTGTTTAACTGCATGGTGTTTATCCCAACTCACTCTCTCACACACACACACACACACACACACACAAAGAGTAAATGAATGCTTGAGTGCTCTAGCCCGTTGTTTTTTCTGTTGGACACCTGATACGACCTCTGATCCCTAATGCCCTGACAACCTGTGCCCAGGGACATTACAGGCCAAAAAATGTGACCCAGTCCTGCCCCATAACGGCCGGGGACACACACTTGCACACACGATTGCATACTTAAACGCACACATAGAAAAACAAAACAAAAAAGTGGTGTTGTCATATGGTTGCACTGAAAGTATTGTTGTGTGTATCTGTGTGATTGCTCAGACATTGCTCAGTGGTTGATTACTGCTATCAGCCTGCATTAGAAATATATATATATATATATATATATATATATATATATATATATATATATATATATATATATATATATATATATATATATTTTTTTTTTTTTTTTTTTTTTTATGCAAATCACTAGGTGGATGCTGCATAAAGGTGGTTTTTGAGGAGATTACCCCCTTCTATGTTTTCTCAGTGCCCAGACAAGCGCTATATAAAAATGAATTATTCTTAATATTAAATCTATGGGGAATGATAATTTGTAAATAATTTGTTCGATCACTTAGAAAATAGCAATAGTATACTTACTAGGTGGTATTAGGTGTAGCATAAGTGCAGTACATATTTTTATAACATAAATATAATTATTTTGTCATTTGTAATATTATTGACATGCTGGTAAATATAACAATGTAATAACAATTATATATTTTATATTAAAAAAATTTTTTAGTAAAACATTGAGCACCAGCATGAAAAATAACAATAGTGATTCTTGCCTGTTTGGCTTTTCTTTGTTATTTATTAATTTGATCTCACTGTCCTAATTTTCTGTCGCCTCATTTCCTGCTTCCTCTCCATCTTTTATTCTTCCCACTCGTATGAGGGTGGTGTGTTTGGGATAGCACATGATAACAGTGCTTTGACTCAAATATATAGTTATTCTGAGTGTACCAGAAATCTGAAGTATTAATAGTATTTCACTGTTGGTGGCCTTGAGTTGTTTGTTTCTGTGAATTTGAGAAAACAACAGTCCTACACATAGAAGAATGTAGAATGTGATATGTGCTACAGTATGATAACATGGCTAACACTCTGCTGCATCATGTTTCATTGTATTTGCAGGCTCTTAATTTCACATTATGGTTGTGAATTTAAGTCAACGGGTTGTGGACTTTTTAGTGCATGCTGAGGTATATGTTGTTGGTGTTGGCATGCACGTGTATGTAAGAGTGTTCATGATAGATTTACTGTCGATGGCTTGCAGTGTGCCAGCATGGAACTTTTTGGCCGTTAACTAACATCTCTAAAGTCATTATTTAGCCGTAAATCTGAGAACCATCATTGTTGTTGGGGAGTTATATGGATATTTATTTATTTATTTATTACTGATTGTGTAGTCTATTGATGTTTAACTGTGTGTGTGATTCAGATAAACCATGTTCAGGTATGTGTGAGTAAGCCCCAATCGTATACTGGTGTCTGTGTGTCTGTGTGTGTGTTCTCTAGACAGATTGGTTGCGAGGCAACGCTTTATCCAGGCATCAGTGGCAGTACCCTCAACAAGGAGAGGAATGCACAGGGTGGATTTGTCTTCAGCTATGAGATAGAGAGATAATGATAGTGAGATAGATAGCAGAGATAGAGATAGTGCTGCTGGCTAGACATAACTTTTAAGGAGAGAAAAAGTCTTCAATCTAACCAGAGCATTTCAGAAATTAAGGATATGGTGGAACTAAGAGAAAATAAGAGAATGTGATAACAGAGAGCAATAAAGGAATTGGGGTGAGAAATAGTACATGAAAAAGGGGAAGATGGAGGTAGATAAAGAAGAATATGCTCTGATGTTTTGAAGAGAAAGCCACATTCTGCATATAACAGGATGCATCGCTCTTTCGAGGCAGATGATGGAGGTGTTTCTGTCAGTATGATCTGTTCCAGGGACTTTGGGATTACACAAGGTCAAAGGTCATTGAACAGAGCGGGAGTTCTGTGGATGAAGGTCACCCGGAGACGGAGACCCCGACATTCCTTCAGAACCACAGAAATTCCTCTTTGGCCTGACTAAAAAAAAAAAAGTCAACACACAAGGATAATGAACAATAACTAACAAAGGAACAGATATTAATAGCCATTACTCTGTTCAGGAAAGAGAGCCATTTAGGGCTCCTTTAAATCAACATTTTGAGTTTTATGACATATTGTCCATGTCTTTTAGTTTTGAGGTCATCTATATGCTAGCAAACCAGTGTTATTTTAAAACTATTTGCATGGTAAAATAACACAAAGCTTTGAATTAGCTTTCATATTTATATTTTCAGTTTTGGTTTTAATTTAATTTAATTTAAACAATTTTATGTTAGGGAATTTTGTTATATGCTTTATTTATTTTTTTCTCATCTTATATTTATGTTTAATGCCAACTTTATTGTTATGAAATAAAACAATATTAATAGGTTTAGTTAATAATGAAAACACTGTAGTGTATTCCTAAACAGTTAGCATGTGTAGCATATGTAAAGACTACACATTTAAAATGTACAGTCTCTGTTTTCCAGGAAAATGATTGAAAGTGTTGATGACTCATCATGCAAATGTTTGTCCAATCAGATGCCCTAAACTATGAGAATGTCCCACCCCATAATGCCTAACATGCAGCAAACTATGGTTCATTGTTGTGACTTAGCTTTAGAAATGCCCTTGGATATATCTCACCAAAACTTCCTGTTTCAACACAGGAAGAGTCTTTACAAAGGTCTTCAACCAAATCCACAACTGTGCTAAATTTGGAAGCAATATTAATGCCTTTGCCAAGTAGATTAATCATTTTTCCAGGCAAAATGCTGTGGCTAAAATAATCACTTACACACACTTTTTTTGGTATTTTTTAATTGTGTGTTTTCCACTGAGACATGCCGACATGGTAAAAATATGCAGCTGGGTTCTTTTTGTCTCAGATTTGTGACAAATGTCTAGCAGCATTATTAGTAAAAACACACATGTTCTAACAAATTATGGATAATCACATTGAGTCAAGATAAAATAGACTACCTGGCATTTTACAGGATATGTAAGCATGTACGTATCTGCATGTGTTTATGTGAATGTGTATGTCCAGCTATTCCTTACGTTACGGGGACCAAATATCCCCGCAAGTATAGTCAACTTTGTCTTTGGTGTGACATTTTTTGGTCTCAGTGAGGAAAACAGCTTATAAATCATACAGGAATTAAGTTTAAAATCTTAAAATGCAGGACTTTCAGTGTGAGGTGGAGATTTAGGAGTTTGGAATTAGGGTAAATACAGTTTGTACATTATAAAAACCATTAATCATTATGGAATTTACCCTCAATGATAGAAATATGTGTGTGTGTTTGTGTGTGTGTGTGTGTGTGTGTGTGTGTGGAGGGGTGTGGGTGTGTGTGTGTGTGTGTGTGCGTGTGTGTGTGGTGGAGTATCTTGTTCGTAAAGAGGAGGGTGTTTTCAAGGTTGCAGAGGCTACACAAATGGCCTTATATCTTGGCCAGCTGCACTTGGTGGGCATGAACACACACACACACACACACACACAGTGTTTTACTCACAGGGACAGGTGGCAGGCTAGTTTATATGGCTTGGTTTGAAATGTAAACTATGTTTATAGAGTTATATTGTGAAACTGAACTATTTTATTGGTTTTCCATGAATCATGATGAGAGGCAAAATATGAACTTGTAAAGTGTCGGAATTCTATTTCAGGAATTTCAAATAAGTTGACCTTTAGAAATGATAAAATGTATTTTATTTTTCTTATTGTATTAATTTAAAATATTAAGCTTTCTTTATTTTCTTCTTTCAGATCTCTGCTGTGCTTTCCGAGAAAGACAGAGCCGGTGAGTTTTTATTCTTTTATTTATTTTATTTTTTTTCATAAACTAAATATTTTTAAGTGATGGAAGATTGATATAATATGTAAAAAGAGAAAATAAGTAATAAATAATCTGTTGTGAATGTGATATGATAATGTTATATATGGCTGTTTCCACTGTTAATTAATATTTGGTGACCAGAAAATTAAGAACGTTTATGAAATTTTGTAAAAACCTAGTCAAGTCATACATATGACCTTTTTTTTTCCGGCTGTCAACTGCTGGCACTGGATCTGTCTTAAATTCAGTCAGACGATGAGCTGCCTGATATCAGAACTGAGAGCTGGAAATTGAAGATTATTACTAGAGTGATATATCTAGAACAAACCTCTTCATTCCCAGGATTTGCTGGTTGAAAGAGATGTTTTGTCAGGGTACAGCAAAGCATTTACTCTGATGTTGGTCTCACCCTCAGGCTAAAGACAAACGTTACATGCAAGCTATTAACAAATAAGTTAGTCATTCACTGCTACACATGTGATGTTTTCATCTTTGCTGACTACAATATATCTACTATCTTATTTGTGCTCTTGGCCTTCTTGTCATTTGTTTTTTAATTTGTTAACTGAAAGTCATCTCTCATTTAAATCAATGCTGCTTCGATCTTCACCCTAACAAGCCTTAGTGCAATGTTAAAACTTCAGATTACCATGCACAATCTCAATCAGTAAACTGTTCACAGCATTGATAATAAGAAGAAATGTTTCTTGAGTTGCAAAACAGCACATTAAAATAATTTCTGAAGGATCATGTGACACTGAAGACTGAAATAATGACTGCTAAAAAAAATTAGCTTTGACATCACATGCAGGAATAACATTTTTAAATATATTAAAATAGAAAAACTGTACTAAGATATGTTAAACATTTAAATAAATACAGAATCATATAAACCCTAAAATTTTGAATGGTATAGTGTAAACCATTTTAATATTGGTTAAAAATGATTAATATCAGTGTTTACACAGACTATAACTGATTCTTTTTTATCATGACCAACTGTTTTGCTTCCCCCTTCCACACCACGTGCTTTACCAAGAAGACCAAAAATAAAATAAAATAAATAAGTAGTTATTCAATTATTTTGATTTGGCCCCTCCGTCCCTGGAATCAATACCAGAAAGCAACAGGAGCTAGGAGACTGTCTCCATTATCTGCTTACTTGCCTAGCCTTAGCAAGTGGTGTGTATGCACTATGCAGTGGAGACAAAGAAATGAGAAGATGTCGCATCATGCATTTTCCCAGATTTTCTTTGTCGATCAGATTTTGGTCTTAATGATATATGAGTTGCTTGCTCAAAAGTCAGAGATGTTCAGGATTTGTGTGAAGGCTATTTGTGTTATTTAATGACCCCCTGTGGCTCTGTGGCTTGGTATTCTGGAGTGTGATAGATGATAGAAGGCAGGCCTGATTTCAGGACAATGGTCCCCTGTTTCAAACCACATCAAAGCTACTCTTTATCATGCCAAGAATGTGGGATGCACAGCCTGGTTACATCATGCAGACGTTGCCCCAAGATGGGGAGCATTCATAATTAATTTCTGGGTTTTTATGGCGATAGACTTTTGGGTCCCAGCACAGGAGCAAACAGTATTTATGTTGTGCAAGGAAAGTGATGCCCATCTGGGCGACTTTCCTTGCTGTACTCTCCCTTTCCAGACTGGGCAAAAACACAGCAGGGTTTTGGCAGGAGTGAAGAGGAGCAAAACACCAGCAGCAGTGATTTTGAGTGTATTTGCATATGTTTGTGTGTGAGTGTATGAGTGAGAGAGTTTGTTATCTCTCTTAAGTTCTAAGGACATGAAAGCCTGACATTGTTATTTTGCATTGAGGGTCGTTTTAAGGGGTATGGGGCACCAAAATGGAGCATTTTGCTGCATTAAGTACTCAAGTTTCTTGCTGAGGTCTTCTCCTTCCAAATGGTGACAGGAGGATTTGGGTTTTTAACCTTGAAATGGCATCTTAGGGTCCTCAGATTTGTTCACATAAAGATATAGTGAAGTAGAAGAACTGCATGTGAAGGGTATTTTAGTATGTTTAATGTAATGTAAATTCCAATTCTTATCTATGACAGCTAAAAAAAAAAGGGGGTATACGGTTATATTTTTTGATTGATTCATTGATTGAAAGAAATCACTTACATTTAGCATTGTTGTATATGTGATCAAAACTACAGTTAAGGCTGTAAAACTGTAATATGTATTTTTACAATTTAAAATAAAAGCAAAGCAAATTTTTTATCATCCAGAAATCATTCTAATAAACTGATTTTGTGTTCAAGAAACAATTGTTAGTCTTATCAATATGGACAACGGTTGTGCTACTTAATAGTTTCATAAAAAAAACATTTTCAGGATTCTTTGATGAATATAAAGGTCAGAGGAACAAGAAATTCTTTGTAACAACGTAAAAGACTCTTCTGTCACTTTTTATGTATTTAAATGCCCTGTTGTTCTTTTAAAAAAATCTTTACATTGATGATTATTCATGGATTTTTAGATTAGTGCTTGGAATTTCATTCTGACGGCCCTCATTCACTGCAGAGGATCGATTGGTGAGCAAGTGATGTAATGCTAAATTTGAACAGTAATATAAAGATAAAAATGATCCTGCGTCAATAGTGTGCTCTTTCATTCTCACTGAGATCTGCCATTGTTAAGTGAAACTTCAAAACTGATCTCAAATCTGTCTCTATCAAGCGCAACAATAACTTCTCATTCTTTCTTATCTCCACTAAGTTCGGTACCTATAATCATGTCCGCAGAACGCCTCCCTCTCGGCCTTTTGCCTGTAATTCTTTGATGTGCGTTCATCCTAGAGCATTCCTGCCCCTATCGCACTCATTTCCCCTGTCACGGCTCAGGCTCTATGTGCAGAACAATGGGTCTATTGCTCACTTCTGATCTCTCTCCCTCACCTGCATCTAGGGTCGAGCCCCAGCTGTGTTGAGCCAGGTCAGTCCAGGTAGAGTCTTGAAAGAACAGGCTCTTGGAAGAGAGTAGAGGGGAAGCAGAAAACATCAACAGCACTCCTGTCATTCATCCTGTTGGAATAGTACCACATGACCTTTTATTTGAATTGCTCAGTTGACGCAGAATACACGAAGGAAACTTTCTTCAGAGTTTCAATTAACATTATGTTCTGTAAGCATTCCTGTTTAATCAATAGCTCACTTACAAGACCTATTATCTTGTGATTTTTCCATTGCCTGATGGGACCCTGGGGAATTCCACTTTAGTCATCAAATGCTCAATAGATCCAATACCTGTTTTCCCGTCAGTTTGAGTGATTAAGATATATTTTTATGGTATGGAATTTTTAGAGGCTATAAGTATGCCTGAAAAGAGGAAGTTGTTGAGTCACTTTCTGGAAAAAGTAGTTCCCTTGTTTTGCTTGTTGGAAAAATCTCTCGGAAATGTTTTTCCTCCTTTATACAGATACCTTGCTACCTGCATTTCAGTTTTGTTATCTCTAGCTTGCAACTTCTTTATCTCTCTACTGATTTACTTATTATCAGGTTTACTGCTAGATATATTTTGTCATTGTTTACTCACCCTCAGATTGTTCCAAACCAATATGTCTGTGCATCACAAAATGAGGCTATATATATATATATATATATATATATATATATATATATATATATATATATATATATATATATATATATATATATATATATATATATATATATATATATATATATACACACACAAACAAACACGAGATGAACTTTTCATAGTCTAACCTGTGATTTACTAAATCACCTCAAAAAACCCTATACCGAGTCCTTATCTAGCCAGCGGTCCACACAGATTGCATTTCCATGCCAATTTTCTGAGACGGTCATGCCCAGATGGGTTAGGTTTCACATGAAATGAACCAGCTGACACAAATCAGCCCTCTTCTCTGCACATATCCTGTCCTGATCTCATGTTTGTCTGCTTCATGTCCACAGGGTGTAGTAGCATAACATTAAAGTGAGTCTGTATTTCAGGTTAACATGTCCTTATGCTTGTCTGTCATGCTTATTTGATTCTGAGAACTTAATGCGTTCCTCAATCCTAGCCCTTTATTTCCCACACAGTATATTTGGCTTTGACTTATTGGTAAAGAGACTTAGGTTTTGAACAAGGGTTCATTCTTGGCCACTTCATCTCTCTAAATCTGTCCCAAACCTCTTTCTACTGCTAACATCCCCTACTTTTATTTTCCCTGTCCACGTCCTGTTAACCTCCACTGTCTCCCAGACTTATCCATTTTACTGTTTTGTTCTGTTCTTGGAGAACCAGACTGAACTGCTGAAATTTAGAGAATGGGCTCTTGCAATTACTTAATTGTTTTCTTTTTGAAAGGCATCTGTTTGAAGACTGTCGTTCTGTTGGGGGTGTTTCTTCAGCTATATTGATTTTGGGCTGTGGACCTTTAGAATAAAATCTAGAGAAGTTAACTTTTATATTTACAAAAAAATGTCAAATGGTGGGTTAAAGACCATCACAGGAAGATTTCCAAACCAGTGCCACTTAGAGAAATTTCATTTTGGAATGCATATTTATATACGCAGCTTGTTAACGAAACATTGTTCATATAATCACAAGGATGCTGACTAAATAAATTTTTTGTTTGTTTTGTTCGTAATTATATTTATTATGTCTTTTCCTATTTTATAACTGAATGCACTGGTCTGGGACAATGGCAAAAGTGCTCAAATTAAAGAAACGTACAGTATGAATATTTCAGTTTCCTGTGGATATTTCTTGGTAGCATTGATTAATTGATATTGGTCTGACGCTTTATGTCACTTGTAATCCCCATCCAGATTGCAGATGTCCAGGGCCGTTCCCAGACTGTGATAACATATAGGCCTGCAGCACAGGAAACATTCAGTTGGTGGAATGATGAACAGCATATGTTTTTTTTTTTTGTTTTTTGTTTTTTTAAGAACATGATTTCTGTAAAGAGAACTTTCAGCCCCATATGTGGGCTCTTGAGCAAACTGTGACCTGTCCCATGATTGGACAGCACTAGGCCTAACAGAGGTCTTATGATGTGACCACAGTTTTTTTTCACAGAAGTGTCAGCTGTTTGCCCGTCGGTGTGTTTGGGTGGGGGTTTTTATATTCTATTGATTCCGTAGACGTAGAACTCATTCCCCATTGTTTCGTGTTTGTAGGTCACTGTGTGAACCCAGGTTAAGAGTATCGGGATCAGTCTGACTATCTTGGCTGCTACACAATATCATGGAGATCTACCAGCTTTCTTTGTCTTATTATGTATCCATCTCTCTCAATCTTAATAGCATCACCATTATATGTTTTCTGTAACAGAGTCTTAGGTGAGACAGGGAGTGAAAGAAAGAGAGACACATTGATTATCCTAACCAGAGCGAGACACTTGTTTTTCTCAGACGATAACAAAGTCTCCTCATTCACTAACAATGTGATGAACTTTTTATGTTATTGATACAATCACTTCTGGAATGGAATGTTCAGGAGAGATGAATGGAAGAGTTTGGATGTGTCCCACAAACGTGTGTGTGCTTATTTGTGTAAGTGAGTGAGTACAAAACTGTAAGTAGGGCTGTAAGTGTTTCCAGACTTCTAACATTACACATGGGGGGGGGGGGGTTGGGGGGGAATCGTGGTATTTCCAAGAAGATTGTGTTTTAATATTGAAAATGATATGCTAAGGGTGAGGTTCGAACACGTGTGTGTACATGTTCTCTTATTTGAAAGAATTATGAACAAATTCAGATTCAGATCTCTTCAAGACTTAAGGCCCGTTCACACCAAGAACGATAACTATAAAGATAACTATAAAGATAACTATAAAGATAACGATATTAGTGTCCACACCAGCGAACGATATTGTCTGTGTATTCTAAGCGGACGCACGTCTGCTGCTTTAAATTCTCGAGCTCATTACAGCAGGATTGATTCTGATTGTTTGGCAATGTTTTTATCGTTCATCAGAAGAAAAAAAAATCGTTCTGAAAGTGATTCCAACGATATCGTTTCTCTGTGCCTTTATCGTTATAGTTAAGGTGTGGAGTCCGATATTCTTTAATATTGAGAACGATTTTTCTAGCTATATCTTTATCGTTATCTTTATAGTTATCGTGCTTGGTGTGAACGGGCCTTTATGCTGATAACAAAAACAAAGTAAACAAATAACTTTTACAATTTTAAGATCTCGCAATTGGTTTCCAAATAGAACTTCTGAAATGTCTGTTAATGGATGATGAATAAAATGAGTAATTTAATAAACCCAAAATGGAAATTTGCTGAACAACTTTTTGATTCATAAGACATTATTTCATGGACTGGATTCATCATGATTATTCATGGATTATTGTTTGGAATCTCATTCTGATGGCTCTCATTCACTGCAGAGGATCGATTGGTGAGCAAGTGATGTAATGCTAAATTTGAACAGTAATATCAAGATTAAAATGATTCTGCATCAATAGTGTGCTCTTTCATTCTCACTAAGATCAACCATTATTAAGTGAAACTTCAAAACTGATCTCAGGTCTGTCTCTATCAAGTCCAACAATAACCTTCCTTATCTCCAGTAAGTTTGGTACCTATAATCATATCTATATATCTAACTAAGAAACAAACTCATCTGCATCTTGGATGGCCTGAAGGTCAGCAAATGTTCATTTCTGTGTGAACTATAACTATAAATATTTGGGACCCACTTTATATTAAGTGGCCTTAACTACTATGTACTTATATTTTAATTAATAATTTAGTACAATGTACTTATTGTGTACATACATGTTTTTACATTGTACTTATATTATAAAAAACTACATGTAATTACATGTGTATTTAATTTCTGTAATTACATTTATAATTACACTATTGACCCATACTTTACACCTTAACCCACCCTTTAACTTACCCATACCTCCAACCCTCTCCCTAACCTTACCCCTATCCCACCTCAATAGCAGCAAAAGTGTTTTACAATACAATATGAACACAATAAGTACATTGTACTTATTTTTTATGTAAGTACATAGTAGTTAAGGCCACCTAATATAAAGTGGGAACAATATTTGTATTTATTTTTTTGGATCCTTATATAACTTTAAATAATGTTGCTTTATTACTATTTTGTCTTTATTTATTGGCCAATTCCTCATTTTAAACCTCCATTTCAGCAATTAAACTACTTTTAGAAGTGCCTTTTTTATTCTACATCATGTGGATTTGTGCAGGCTTTAGTGATTGAATCTGTGAGCGGAAAAGAGAGGAAGAAATGAAGCTTATCTCCTCTAGCGTTACCTTGGCAGTCATAAAGTAAATTAACAGCTGTGTTTGTGTGTGAGTGTGTGTTTTCTGTGCTATTCTTAAAGCGTCCATTGTAGCGCATCTCTTAGCTGGCCAATTACCCCCCATTGCTCGCTTCAGTGGTGCATTACTGGGAATGCAAAAGCACTAATCCCAAATTTACATCCCCTTGGCAAAGGATTCTAAACACACAGTTGCTACTATTATCTTCAATTATCAGCTCTCTTTGAATGCTCATAAACCCAGTCGTTCCACACCCCAATACACACAGAGAGAACACAGGCCCACACCTCTTTTAGAAAATTTGACATCTTTCCTATTTTAGAACTATTTATCAAATAGACTTAACCTCCATGCAATAATTTTGCTAGTGCTAAAATTAAGCAGCATTATTTAAAAGACTGGTTCAAACAGTCCATTTAACTGATAAATGAGCAATTTTGGGGGAAAAAAGGGCATGTTGAATGTATATTAAGTTGTAACTGTAATCAACTGTATCTATTAACAGTTCAGCAATGCAAAACATGCATTACTTGTTACATAACTAAGAACCTGGTAGTGCACTAAAGCTTAAAGAATTGTGTGTATTTACTAAAAATGTGTCAAACTGTATTCAAAAGTTAGCATTTTACTGTAATTACTTTGCAATTATATATTGTTTTAGATGAACAAAAAATAGTCTATGATGTCTCCTCATTTAGAAACCTGGGAAAACATGAGTGTGGTTGTGTGGTCTATGGACTAATTTTGGGAAAATGTTTGATGCATTGAATACAATATATTAATTTATTGTGCTTTAGTGCAGGAAATTGTTTCCTAGCTTTTAAGTACTTCAAAGCAATGAAACAAATATAAGTGTGAGTTGGTACTTGTTGTTTTGTTACACCTACTTCTCTTGGTTTTATGTGTTTAATCTTAGAGTAGGACGATTGTTTGTGATTTCCTCTCATGTAAGAGTACATGCTTGCCCAAGCAGAATGAATGAATGCGCTAGGATGAATTCAGATGACGTACGTTTTGCCTCCATCAGTACAGCCACTTAGATGTTCCCAATGCAAACTGACAACATGAAGACAAGTAGCAGCTTGAAGGACACACAAAGAGAGCGAGCGTGTGCACTTAAATTACACAAATGTGGCTTTTTGAAATATTCACATTGCGGAGGCACTGAGGCCTGAGTCAGAAAGCACTCTGTCTTACACACACACACACACACACACACACAGAGTAGCGCAGGACTGAATGTGAAAGCATTGCAGTGGGAACTCCCTAATGCACACTGCAGCACTCCACGCAGAACCGGACATGGAAAATGGACTGAGCAGAGAACGGCAGACCCGGGAGAGGGCAGAAGGAAGACGAGAATCTAAAACCGAGCGAGAACAGGAGAAAATGTCACGATCCATGCGTCTGAGATCTTTGAGTGAACACATCAGATACTCCACCTGCAGGGCTCTGGATCTGTTTAATAGAAACACACGAGACCAGAGGCTGACAGGTGAGTGTGTGAGTGGATGTGGAAGAGGGTGTGGATGTGCTAACGTAGAGGCAATGATAAAAGAACATGTTTCTGAGAGCATGCATGGCCTCTTAATGTCATATTGATGCTAGAAGCTCACACACATGCTAGTCTTACTCAGTATTTTTATCTCTTTTCCAGTACAATTATCTAAACATTCTCAAAACAAGATACATTTGCTTGAGATTTAAAATGACTTGGGGGTATCAAGTCTTGTTATCTGAAAAATATATGAAAATTAAGTGAGTTTCTACTTCAAAACTATCAGCCAAAAAATTAACTTAACTCAACGGAAGGTTTGGAAGTATAAACTCACTCTATTTTCATAAAGACTTTTATGATTTTGAAAAAATATAAAACATTAATTAAGTTCATACTTAAAACAAGAAAAACAAACAGTGAGGTCAGAAAAAGAAACATAATTCAAAGGATAAGTATGATTATTGTTCTGAGCCTGTTGTTTTAAGCATGAAGTTGTTTGATTTTGATAAAAGAAGACTTTATATCTTATGCAATTATGCATCTCAAGAAAATGCTAAGATATTTCTAAATGAAAAAAGGCTCTTCAGAGAATACTATGGTACTAAAAAAAACATGGTTTTACTATGATGCTGTGTCATAGTAATATGGTACTTTTTTAAATAATTGCATGTATGAATCTTTTGAACTTTGCATTAAAAATGACTGAGATGCACAGAGATGACAATGATGTCATGACTTTGAGATGCTAAAGGTGTTGTTGGGCCTTTTTGGGATGCAATGCACTTCTGTGTTAGGTTATCTCTATTATATCCATAAAGTCTCAGAGAATGCATTATGAATGTGAGACCTGATACTCAATTATGAAGATGAAGGAAATGCTGTGTCATTCTTGTGGTCTTTTAAAGATGTCTGAATATTAGTGCCGGGAAATCATTCACAGTCATAAGTGATTTATTGTGTGAGAGTGCAAGAAAGTAATGGAGAGAGGTGGATCAATTTCTTGTGTTTTTCTACCTGTGCACATAAGGTCTGGTTTATAGTACCTCAAGTCTTAGTCTGCTGGGAATGCATCTATACTTCCTTTCTGCATTAATGTGCATTAATGTCAAACAGTGAACTATCACCAGAAGTGTATATATATATATATTTATATGTGTGTGTGTGTGTGTGTATGTACTGTATGTATATGTATATATATATATATATATATATATATATATATGTATGTATATGTATATATATTCAGGGGAATTTAAGTCAAAACATAAAAAATGGGTAAGTTGTCAAAGCACTAGTCAATCTGGACGTTTACTGTTGACCTGTCGGTTACTTCTGACAGACCTATCCTAGGGGCAGCAGTGGTTTAATGGTTAGAGACTAGTTATCCGAAGGTCGCTGGTTCGAGTCTCTGTGCTGGCAGGAGTTGTAGGTGGGGGGGGGGGGGTCTGGGGAATGAACAGCGCTCTCTTCCTCTCTCAATACCCATGGCTGAAGTGCCCTTGAGCAAGGCACTGAACCCCCAGTTGCTCCCCTGGCGCTGGATCTATAGCTGTCCACTGCTCCACGGTGTGTTCACTTCTCACTGCTGTGTGTGTGTGCACTTGGATGGGTTAAATGCAGAGCACCAGTTCCGAGTATGGGTTACCATACTTGGCAAATGTCACAACTTTTACACTTTCACTTTCGCTCATTAATATCTTGGGTAAGTTCATGCAGGCCAAATCTGCACAGGTTTAGCCCAAATACTGAACTCGTGAAACATCATGACATAATCATGAGTATATATAGAATGTGCAATATGATGATATATAATAAATGAGCCACGGTTTGAGATGTAGCTATTATTATTATTTACATGGATGCAGAAAAACAAATATTAAGAATAATTTTGACCAGCAGCAGTGTGGTCTTATGCTTTATTTCAAAAGTATGGGCCGATCCTCTCAACATCATTACAGAAACAATCTTTTAGTAACATTTATTTATTTTAGGTATAAGGTGTTCTTTCCATATATATGTTTGCTGGGAAACTATTATCCCCTGCTGTATCCATCTTCAGTATAATTATATATTTGTAATGTAAACTTTTTCATCATTCACTGCACCTCCACTAACATGAACACATTTAACTGCCATACGTTATGGTTACTCTTGTGAAAACAATTATTTTAGTTATTTTAATTATTCACAATCTTTTTGCTTATTATAATGTGAAATGATTGGTCGTCGTCAATTTATATATTCATTTATATTATTTTTTTTTATTTTTTCATTATTTTCATGATCAAGTAATAGTTTGAGAAGCAGATTTTAGGAGAAACACCTAAATTAATTTTAGGTGATCTCTAAAATTAATTTTGCCATCGATCTGTGCTTCCCTATACTCTTGAAAATGATATGCATTGCTGGCTCCCCTGTTTTCTGATAAGACCTGGAGGATGTGTTCATGTTCAATGTGCTGGAGTGTCTGTGTACAGAACGTTCAGAGAGCTAAGGTACAGGTCATCTCTTTAGTGCTGAGCAAACACAAACACACTCAAACGAGCTAGCCAGCATCCAAGAAAAATGTGTTTGCCTTAACAAGCTGTTTTGGTGATATCTTTTTAGCTGAGCAGTGGTTAGTAGCTGCTTTTAGTAAGTTGCTGATTGGAGGCCTATAATTATCAGTGAACGAGTGTTCATTTAGCAAACTATCAGCTGTCTCTGAAAGGTCTATCAGTCACTCATCTTTCTCTCTTTTCTCCTTGCTCTAGATATCTCTAAGCAGGAGCATAACAATCAATATAACTTCAACCATATTTACCAACCAGTAGTGTTGGTAGCAAAGTGTAGGAAAGTAAGTGTAGGATGCACGTTGTTACAATTCTGGCCAGTACCAATAAGAAAATAGCCAATATAAAAATTTTATAATATTTTGTTTAAACAAATTGAAAAACAATAGTTCTAAATTCAAATCTAAATTAAAATAGTTTTAAATCTTACAATACATTAATGTTACAATATATTTATTATTATTTTCATTATTGCCTGTTTTTCTATTTTATTTTATTGTAGTAGCTGATAAATGGATGTTATTCAAATTGTATTATTTTTCTAAATACTGTCTCAAAAAAAAAAAAAAAAAAACTTTCTCATTGTAGATGCTTCAAATTCATTTGAGCATCACAACATTATAATGTACAGTATGAAATGTGGGTATTCATTTTTGAAATTGGATAGAGATTAGAAATGATGTTTTTAACGATCAACTTTAAATGAGCACTTCAAATGTTATCTAAATGTAAAAATGGAATAAAAAGAATGCATGTAGTCAAGTAATTCAGCAAATCATTTTGGGGGAATATCACGTCAGTTAATTAATATTCATGAGCAGAGCTGGCAGGTCTTCTCCCCTTGTCAGACTGTTCAGACTCCTTTACTTCTAAATGTTTTTTTTTTCCCCCATCACCTCACTGTCTGATCATAAATCACCCTCGCTGACCTTCCTCTCTCAGCAAATATCTCCACATTAGCCATAACGGCCTCTCTTGAAGTCCTCTTTCTCCAGCTTTGGAAGACCTGAGGGTGTGGATTCCAGGTCAGAGGCCTGCCTTCTCCCCTTCTTCCCCCAGGAGCATTGGACAGGACTGGGGTGATTTATGTTAGCCTTCTCGTGCTCTTTTTCCACAGAGTGTGAAGGTATCTTCCTCTGACCTCAGCACCCGGAGATAAAAGAGAGGTGGAGAGGTGGGTCACAGTGGCCCATAAAAAGCTTCTCAGACGTTTCTTCTTTTTTCCTCATCATCCCTCCTTTTCTTCCTCTTCACATCAAAATTCATCCCCATCTTCTTCTTTTTTTCTGATCAACATCAAGAATGTTGTGGCTTCAGTAAGCAGGATGTTTGTAATTAAATAAAAATGTATTGGAAGTGACTGTGGAATAGAGTGTGGGTGTGGATAAATGACCGGTGTATGTGTGTTTATGTGTGTGTAAACAAGCACAGCATATAGTCATAAAGTCAGAGGAGATTTACATTGGTCACATGCAGACTAAGTTTCTTAAAGGTACAGTGTGTCACTTCTGCACCACTAGTGGCACAGCATGGAACTGTAATTTGTTTATTTGTCTGATGAGCGACAACAAGATACTGCAATACTTGCTCAACTAATGGTTTAGGTTTTATTCATGGTTATTATTGTTAACTAAAACAAAATCTTTTAAAAGACTTTTGTTAATCAAAATTTAACTGAAAAAAAATATATATACATTATTATTGTATTTCATTTATTTGCCAGGGCAACATTTCTCTTTTTAGTTTAATTTAAGTTTAAGCACAAAAAATACTAATTAGAAATAAAATAGCAAAATAACGAAATAAAGAAATGAATTCAAACAAAATAAAATAATATAGAAATATTGCTAAAATATTTAAAATAAACAAAAACTAATCAAAATGACAACAACGTTATAAAATATATAATAAAAAATGAAAGAATAAACATATAAGTTAATTTCAAATATTCATAAAAAATATAATGATTTATAAAAAAAATCTAAACAGCTGAGGCAGAATTATAATTAATAAATTAAATTAAATAATAATAATATTAATAATAAATTTATACTATTTACTTGTCTCATCATATGTTGTGTTTTAGTGCTTCTCGCCAGCATGGGATGGATAATGGTGTGCTGGTGTTGCTACCAGACACATATTTCTTATTAATGTGTTGACTGGGGTTTGAGGGTTGAACTAGCGTGGAAATGTTTCCTTAATCCTCTCAGGGCTCTACGTGACATTAGTATGATTTTCGCAACATACTTTCTCCACTAATAGATTTTAATTGGATTAGCTGTAGCATTTAGCGTCATAACCCAGCAGGCTTACGATAGATGAATGTTCAGATTGCCTTCAGGTCAGAGTTCAGTATATGTGATGTCTGCCTTCCAGGCAACCAGAGGACAAACCGTGCAATCGAGGGTTTAGCGCTTACCAGCTAATGGAATTACATAAATGGCTTTGTCTGACATTAATCATTATAGAAATCTTCTGAATGGGAGTCAGGACACATGCTTTCCATTACAAGACCGAACAAAGCCATGGGGACAGATAAATAAAAGCAAGCATAATTCTGAAAGAGACTCTTTATTCATAAATGTAGATCTTATTTTCAGATTTAATGAGATTAGATTGCATTCTGAAATCTGCATAGCTGTTTCCACCTCTTTTTAATGTTGTCTCAAGTGGTCTCCTTCAGGTCCAACAGCTTCATTTGTGCACCCGCTGTCGTGCCGTGTGACGTTGCTGCTTCTGCTAGTGGCTGTCAGTCTTTTGTTTTTCTGAGTGAAAAGATCACCAGTGGGGAGTCTTGTTTGCTAGTCTGATTTAAAGGGTCCTTGTCACGCTTTAGCCCTCAGACCAAAGCCTCCTCAGCTGGGTACAAGCCCACTGAGGCCCAGGATGTGTGTGTTCATGCTTGCTATTCAGTGGAGAGTGAAAACTAGGGGTGTGATATTGTATTTTCAAGTTGTTAGGTGTTAAGTACATCAAAGCCACACGGAAGTGTCAAATTAGCCATTATGGCTTGATCTCTAACTTTTCTGCCTCTCTTCCTTCACATTCATTCACACACTCACACACTTGCTCTCTGAAAATTTCCATGGCATGTTGTTGATTCCCACAGCTGGCTGAGGCTGTAGTTTGAAGGCCTTTTTCTCAAGGTCATCCTCTTTCCTTTCCACCTGCTCTCCATCTGGCTTGCAGCACACATGTCGACCCTGAGTATTCAATAATTTACAGCAGCTAACCTGCTGTTCCAGTCTGCCACAAGCCAGTCCATGAGTCTGAGTCGTGCTGGTTCAGGAAATGACCACCGTGGGATTGTTTGGCTTCCAAGTGGACTAGGCTGGAAACCCTCAGGTTAATGCTGGGTAAAGCTGCATAATAGAACCAGATGAGTGTACCATTTAAAGCGCTGTGGCTTTTCTGTTCTCAGACAATAACAACCACATCTGTAGAGTCCCCTTCATCTGAAAAGAGTTTGTGCCTTAATCTACTTCAGTTGAACTTGTTTTTAAGTGTATTGCTCCGATTATGGCCACAGGGTATGTATCACACATCATTATAAAATTACCAAAACCAGAATTCACACACCCACTATCAAAAAAAATCCCAGTGGAACCATGCTTCCATTTTATTTTATTTCATTTTATTTTATTTTATTTTATTTTGCAGTCATTTAAAATTTGTAATTTACTTTTACATGTTTTTGTTATTGTTGTTGTTATTATTATTATTACTATTATTATTATGTTTTTGTTTTCTGTTTCCACCCCTTTTTTATATTGTTCAATATTTATTTAGTTTAATATGGGTAATACTTAAAGGTAAAGGAACCCATGCTATACCTACTATGCTAATAAAATAAACTTTAATGGGGAAAAAATTGCGACAAAGAAAAATCTTCTGAAGCATTTTTTAAAATTTCAGTCCCATTAGTGTTAATGATGGCTTATATCATAAAGAAAGAACAGTGTGAAGACGATAACAACCACATCTGTAGAGACTTTTCATCTAAAAAGAGTTAGTGCCAAAACCGTTTTTTTTTTTTTTCTATTAATGCTCAGGATGTTTCACACATCATTATACAATTACTAAAACCAGAATTTACACACCCACAGCCAAAAAGAATTCCAATGGAATCATGTCTACCCTGTTAATTTATTTTATTTTATTTTATTATTACTTTAATTTTAAATGTTTTATTGTAATTCCACTTTTTTATGCGTTTATATTTTTATTAATTTATTCTTGTTTATGTTTGTATATTTATTTATTTATTTATTTATTAGATTTTCATGTTGTTCCATGTTATGTTGTTGTAATCTTTTTTTTTTTTTTGTCCAGCCTTTTTATGTTGTTTTATGAATTTTCATTCATTCATTCATAATTGAATGTGGTTCAAGGCTCTTCTCTATTGATAACTACTTTAAATTAAAAAAGTTAGACTCCTATGCTAGACCTGAAAGAAACACTAATGAAGGAAATATTGCAGTCTTCTGAAGTGTTCTTGAAATTGCAGTCCCATTAATGTTAGTGATGGCGTATATTATAAAGAAAGAACAGAATGTGAAGACTCCATCTCACATCACAGTGCAAACAACCAAACAAAGAAAGTCAAAGCTATAGGCACTGTATTATAGACTCAAGAAGACAGATGACAATGATGTCATATTCAGCTGATGATGGGGCAACGGTTTTTGCTTTTCATACCAAGACTTTTGAACAGATCTGTTTATTTGCAAATAAAATCTAAGTTCATTGTCACCCACTGGAAGTTATGTGTGTAGAGTTCCACTGAAGGAGAACCCAGGCCACATAGGGACACGGATACCATAGAGACTTGGGTGTACATATATGGTTTGCCAGATTCTGTAGCAATTAATCATATTTGATTATGTTTATATGTGTTTGTGTTTGTGTCATGCTGTTTTCAGAATGTACCAAGTCTTCAGCCTTGAGCCATGTAGCATCTTCAAACACATTCTAAACACCCATCTCATTAAGCTCCAGAGAGAGAGAGAGAGATAAAGTTTAATTAGACCACAATCTCAAGGGAGTTTTAGTGTGTGTTTGGGGAGACGGGTGGTCCTGGAATGCGATGTGCATGTGTGTGTTTGCGTGTTTTATGTGTTTGTCTGTCTTTATACCTCCTCACCAATGCTGATGTTCACAGTTCTCTTATCTTCCACATGGTTTGAAACATTCCTTCCTGTTTTCTGTCAACGGTCCTGAGAGCCTCGCAGCTGCCACTTTACAAAATGGCGTACTCTGCAATATACCCTTTCTAGGATCTCAAACTTTTTTTTTTTATATCATGCCTGAAAGATCAAATATTATTGATTCTTCTTCTTCCTCGCCTCATTTTCATAGATAAACCATTGTGACATTTTTCCAAGTTATCAGTCTTCAAATACACATTTCTAACCTGTAGTCCTCTAACTGTAAGTCTTGTTATAACTGTTTTTAAAGCAGTAAAGCTTGACTGCCTTTTTATAATAATAATAATTGAAAATTATTTAAATTAGCAGTAAGTTAAGGAGCATTGCAGTGTTTTATGTTTAAGCAAACATGACTATGGGATGTGAGGGAGTACTGTGAGTGTTTTACTCTAATTGAATGCTCTCTCTCTCTCTCTCTCTCTCTCTCTCTCTCTCTCTCTCTCTCTCTCTCTCTCTCTCTCTTTCTTGCTCTCATTTACTCTTTCAATTCAAGGGGAGTGAGAGGAATGTTTTCCTAAACCCAGTGACACTGTGAAACTCACACCAGAGGCTTATTTATTTTTTTATTTTTTTATTTTTTTTCACTTTTCCAACTCTCTCTCTCTTCTTTTCACTTTCTTTGTGTTTGGGGATCTTTTGACATTTGGTCATGACTGTAATGTTATATACATTTGTATTAACTAAATCACGGTGTGTGTGTGTGTGTGTGTGTGTGTGTGTGTGTGTGTGTGTGTGTGTGTGTGTGTGTGTGTGTGTGTGTGTGTGTGTGTGTGTGTGTGTGTGATTTGAGCTAAAGACATACGTTGTATGATACTATTGTCCGATTACTAGCTAAATTTACTGTAAGTGTAATGGTCTAAGGTTAAAATGTACTATTAAAAAAAAAAAAAAAAAAAAAAAAACGGCTGTGAATCATCCAGTTTACCAACACCGTATTAAGAATCAAGTGTATGTAAAATTGTTGAATGGGGTCATTTTTATGAATTCAACTATTGTGAACTATATGCAAACGTCTTTTATGTGAAATATCTTGCTCAGGTCAATACTGAATAAACAATAACATGCATTTTGTATGATTCCTTTTATTTTGGTAAAAATATTAATATTTTGCAGATACTGCAAAGTACATGTACAATTTTGACCTCAACTGTACCTTCTGACAAACTGAGATTTCTGTCTTTTTCTGATTTAAATACATAGTAGCAGTGCATGACTAGCAATGGTCTGGAAGTATTATCAAGATTGCCGCCAAGTGAACAGTCTTAAAATTATATGCTAAATGAGAAAATGTGAATCATTCAATGTGCAATCATGATAGAATCTCAAGACAGATGTCTTCCTCAGATTTGACCCTGAATGTGTACATGCGAAGGAACTGAAATCTGTTAAAACCAATAAACGGAGGTCTATTAAAAGCCCCAGTAAAACAGGTCTTAAAGTGATGTCACTGGTCACTTATTAGCTCTGTCAACAGACCAATCCAGACATAGTCAGACCATTTAGACAGCAGTGACCCATCAAACACCCTCCAATCAGAACCAGTCTGGTCTGAAAGGAACCAATATATGAGTTCTCATGCAGAAAAGGCGTCCCGAAAAGTGGTATGCACAAATATTTGGAAACTGCGTTGGGTGCTTTCCGTGAAGAATGTCTGATTTTGCATCCTGTCTAAAAAGACAGCTCAGCACCATTTTTAGAGCTGGATTGGCCCAGTAAAATCCAAAGGAAAATTTTCAGGGGTTTAAAGCATCTTTTAATATAAACTGACACAATAAATATGGACATGTTTACTAAATTGTAGTGACATATCAGTTTAATTGCATTATTACTGGAACTTTGGTGATGTTGTAAATGTTCTTTTATTTAATGCTGTAAATGTTTAAGAGCAAACCTAACAGAAATGAAAAGTATTCAAGGCCTCCTTTGTGTATATTTTCAGTTTATAGCCAAACAAGAAGTTGGTTATAAGTAAAGTGACATGATGTGTAGCCCATACTAGGAATTTGCGCTCTGCTTTTAACCCATCCAAATGCACACACACACCGTGAACACACAACCGGAGCTGTGGGCAGACATTTTTGCTGGATAGTGCCCGGGGAGCATTTGGGGGTTCGATGCTATGCTCAAGGATAGGGAAGGGAACCGTAAGAAATTTTCCGGGTCCGGTTCCACCTAACGGTTCCGGTTCCAGTTCCGATTCCGCTTCAAATAAAATCACTAAACAACTATTTAGAAAATAGTGGTAAGGAAAAATGCACAATAATCAACTACTCAATGCTCAATACTGTTTATCACTTACTGTCAACTTTATTTAAAGTTTGGCAATGTCAAAATTCACCATATATTACAGTATACAAATGTTCTTGTTCCGATTCCGGTTCCATTTAAATGAACTATTATTATGTTTTTTAATATTTTACCTTCATTGTATGTAGTGTTGCTGGAAGGCAGTAAGTAATTTTGAGTAATGCCATGCCATCAATCACCATATGCTTCAAAGTTGATGTTTTTTACACTATCAATAACATTTAGCTTTTTTAATCAGGGATAAGCTGGTTGGCCAAATAGTCCCTTGAGGACTAAGACACTTTTTCATGTCCCTAAATTACTGTTATACTTATAACCATGTATACACACACTCCATAAAGCCCCTGTTTTACAAATAATAATGCAATCAGGAGATGGTGTGATGCAATGGGTGGTTTCCCTATTTTTAAACATTTAAAATGCAGGAAAATAAATATTTTATATCACTTTGTGTATCATTCTTGAAATGACCTGCATACTAAATAATCTATCCCTTGTACTTGCATAACAATAGCAGGCTATTTATTTAGTGGTCCAAGTTGTAGTCAGTAAGTATGTATATTAATGGCAATATGGGACAAATATAATGTAATTTAGTGGTGGCAGGTGCTGCACGCTGCCGGTACATGTACAGTCAGAAAAATCGACGTGCACAGCTATCAAAGTCGCAAGTGCGCGTACAGTCGTGGGAAACATGTGTTCGGCAGTTAAAGACACGACATTGCGCGGCGAGTCTGGGGAGTGTGCGTCATTGGAAATAATGTGCTCAGTAATTAAAGAGGCAGGGCGGTGTTTCTGTTATTCAGTTTGTGACATCCTTTACGGAAAATGCCGAATCATCAGAACACCGACGGAAGGCGGCTCACAGTGCTTGGTCACTTATCGCACCAGAACCATTTTCAGAACCAAAACTTAAACATTGCTCACGGTTCCGGTTCTTTTAAACAACAGAACCTGTTCTGAATAAGAATCGGTTCTCAGTTCCCAAACCCTACTCAAGGGTCTCACTTTAGTTGTGATACTTAAGCCCCTTTCACACTGCCATTACGGCAAATACATGGGTAAAGTGTTCCGGCAATTGTTCCCGGGTCGCTAGATTTTGCACTTTCACACTGCCTGTGATTACCCGGGATATGTGCGTGCTTTCACACACAACCCGTAAAGGTCCCGTGACGACACGTGACATCTGGGCATGGCGTGTAATGTATGAGTCGAAAACGTTAGGCACATAATACTTTCACTGAAACAAGCGAACGATCTCGGCGTTAGCGCGGAAAGTTAGGAACTATCTGATCTCTTCTTCATTAGAGTTTGCACATATTTTTTCATCGCAAACGTTGATCTTCCTTTAAATCAGCCGGTAAAAGAGTTGCACGATAACGCGCATCATCACTTCGACACGGCATTAGATCTGGCTTTTGTTCACACAGCACTCGTCCCGGGTCGAACCCGGCAATGTTACTAGGTCCCCAACCCGGGTTCAATGCCGGAATTAATCCCGGGACGTGGTTGCTTTTACACAGAAGGCGAGCTGGCAATGTTCCGGCAATATGCCGGGTCGGACGTGCAGTGTGAAAGGGGCTTTAGAGTGGAAGTGAGCGCTGGTTATTCACTCATCCTACCTTCAATCCCTGCCAAACAAGTCCATCTCTCTAACCATTAGGCCACGACTGCCCCCAAAACCAACCGTTGGTAACTGTACATCACACCCATCTTGATTTTACACAAAGAGATTCTCTGGGTTTCCTTATGCCTGTGCAATACTGAGTGTGTTTGGGTAGATTTGAGCCCACGCTACATACCCCACTCTTATCTTCTGTCCTTCATCTGTTCTGCTTTGTTTGTTTACCTGTGGTGATAGCTGAGACTGTGGGAGTTCCACAGCAGATATCAGGGGTCTCTGCCGTCTCAGTGGCCTCTGTCTGGTTAGGGGTCCCATGCTGAGTAAGTGGACCACATCCCACTGATCTGAATTTTAAATAACTCTTTATTTAATTGAACATGCATTGCAGAAGTCTATTCTCAAAGATTCATGTTCCTGCATTTTCATTTGCTGGAATGCTTGTGGTGTTGCACCATTCACATGTAGAAGGGTTGAATATTACTCTTATCTCCCAGGGAGGAAGATGTGAGGTTTCTTGGGGATTTCAACAGCATATTATAAATGAACGGAGGATTGTAATAACAGCATCGCTATTGTTCTCTCTCAAAGGCATCATAATCTCCTTCTTCGTTGTTTTGGTTTTATAGAGCTACGCTTCATTTCCTCTTTGGGTGGTTGTTGTGGCTGCATTGAGTTTTGCGTTTATAAGACATGGCCTTAAACCTGTGTTCTGTCCTTATCAGCAGCATTCTCTCTCTCTCTCTCTCTCTCTCTCTCTCTCTCTCTCTCTCTGTCTTCATGGGTTGTGAACCCTCCATATACAATCACATATAAAATGACCTGGCCTACTTCTTCATTAGATTAAGGGTTTCTGCTCTTTAAGTGACAGTCAGTGGAAGGTAATTGGCAGCATGTTTCTAGGAAAAAGCTATTCTTTACAAACTACAACTTACTTTCTTTATTGGTTTATGCACCAGACACCAGGCTATTAGCATCTATGTCTAATGTTACGGCTGTCACGGGTTAAAGATGTTATCAGTGACACCTGTCAAAATTCTCATCTCAGGGGTAACCTATATTTCTGACATCTGGCCAAAAAAAAAAAAAAAAGCCCTTGGCAAGAGACATGTCTGAATTGTGTTTTTTTTTTTTTTTTTTTTTTTTTTTAGCATTGAAGTTGTATTTTAATGATTATTTTGCTGTCTCAACTGACAACCAGACACTGGCGAGTTGACGGTCAGATTTTTAAAATGTATAAATAAGATTGTAACAGATTTAATTAATATGTGAGAATAGACATTGTGTCAGACTAAATACAAACAACCTTGGTGCACAAAACTGCTAAAATAAAAATAAAAATAAAAAAACCTTACCTAAAAATTATCATGTGACACTAAAGACTTCAGTAATGACTACTTAAAATTCAGCTTTGCCATCACTGGAATAAAAAAGGAAGCAAGGATGGAAGAAAAGGAGAGATCAAATTAACTGAGATTGGTGTGGCCCCTAAAAAAGGCTCCCTGTCCTCCATTTTTCATGATCTCGCTCTATCTATATCTCTCTTACTTTCCAAGCCTGTTCTTCTCCTCCTCAAGGCAGACTCTTAGCATCTAAGGCTTCCTGATAAGGGTGGTGTCACCGTCACCTTTAACCTCTGACCTTGAGGTCACAGACTAAGTGTCGTCCTGACAAGAGGCTCAGAAAGCCACCACAGCGCAGTGTCACCCCTGAGACGTGAACCCTGCCGAGTGAACTTTGACACATGACCTCAACAGTGCTGTAATGATGGAGGTAATAATAGGGGCGATGGAGTGGCCGAATGTAGTGCTGACACTATTTAACACAAGTGTGTGTGTGTGTGTGTGTGTGTGTGTGTGTGTGTACGTATGTGTGTTAAAATGTTGTCAACCACTGGTCATGTGTGAGGTGGGGAAAGACGGGGGTTTCTGCTCCATTACTGAAGAACATGCGAAGCCAGTGAGGAGGAATCTTATCTCAGTCTTTGCTGGAGTGCATCTGGCTCATAAACCAAACACTTTGTCACTCTTAACACACGCACAACTCTTTTTATGTCCTATCTAAGGGGCCATTTCTCATGACCTAGCATCTGTTTTGAGTCTCTTCTTTTGGAAACGTTATAGTCTTCCACCATAAGCTTAAAAAAACAGCAACTTTTTTGAAAATTTCTCAGTCTCTTTTTGTATTTTTCTCTAAAATTTCTCGTGACTTTTCTTCAAGGCTCTAAGATCTAGCGTAAGAAGATGTGACAGCCAGTAGACACAGTTAAAATGCTTGCAGCATGAATGTGAAGTCATTAATAATGTTTCCATATGTTGTTATTTGTTTGTTTGCGGTCACCATGGTTACCTGCATTCCTATGCTGTAATGATCAGAACATTAATCTTGAAGTTAATCTATAAAGGCAGCCATTTTTTCTAGGTCTGTTTTGATTCCTCATACAAAGCTTATTTTATGGTGTTCTTACAGCATCAAGCTTGTCTCGACCCGACTTCAATAATGCCTCTGTTCTGCTGTATACTGCATAAATGTATTTCCATGCATTGTGACTGCTTTGAGAAAATCATATGATGTCTAATTTTACTGAGACAAGTGTAATTAGATGTACACTCACATGAGATGAAAGAAAGTGTTTGTTAACACTTTACTCTAAGCCTTTATACAGAATGCATTATAAGGTTATCCATAAAATTTTAATGCATTACATCTTTTCATAAATAAATATAAGCAATGTTCAAATAATAATTGCAAATTCCTTGTTAGATCTGAAATTTATAGTTTGTCATGTATTTTAATGCATAATGCATATAACATAACAATGAACACATAAGTATTGTAATGTATTATAATGTGGTTTCACTTATTCATGAGATGCATTATAAGCTTCATTTCAAGGCACAATTAATCCATAAAATGTGTGTGTGTGTGTGTGTGTGTGTGTGTGTGTGTGTGTGTGTGTGTGTGTGTGTGTCACATTACACTAAGCAGAAATTCAATTTTCAATTATTTAGGGATATTTTGCCCTATCCAAAAAAAAAAAAAAAAAAAAAAAAGAGGCTATAAAAGCTGCCACTGGTCGGTACCCTTTCAAATAGTACTAATATGTACCATTTAGTTACTAATATGCACTCACAAGGGCTAGGTAAGGTAAAAAAAAAAAAAAATAATAAAATAAAAGGTTTACCTTTTTAAAGGGTTTCGCCACAATGACAGGTTTTGTAAAAATGTTATGAGTTCATTAATTAAGGAAAATCTCTTTCTATATGGTGCAACTATTCATGCTTTGTGGTCCTTACCACACAGCTATAATGTTTTAGCTTGGGGTCAGTCACTCCAGATGTTCCTGGAATTCAATCTTTTGGGGGCTGGGAAGCTAAGTAAGGAAGCTAAGCTAAGCTCTGTTGTCATAGCTTCAAAACTGCAGCTGGATGGTATTAGCACTGAGCCTGACTCAGGGATCTAGAACTATAAGCTAAATAGAAAAGACTGAAGAACATCTAGGACTTCACATCTCTATGCATTTATTTATTCTTCAATGACTTACAGTAATGGAACTTAAATGTTTATCCAGACTTTGTCTTTGGGATGGTCCATGGGGTGATATTGATTTTCCTGCTGCATGGATGGATTTAGAAAGGTTATCTGCTGTGATGAAGTTTGGAATAGTGTAGAGAACATTTGTCTGACTGGAATTGAGCTGTTCTGCTCTAGAGACTTGAGTTCTAAGATGGTGGCAAATCTTGTTGGAACTGTCTTTCCTCTCAGTCCGAGATGGATGATGTAAACAGTTACTTCTGCACAAGATGCCTATTTGTTTTAAGCAATCTTGACCTCTCTCAGCCCGTGACGTAAGGAGTGTCAACGGTTCTTGAGATCTATTTTTAAGCTAGAGTGATGAAGCAGGTAAATACTGAGATAAATCTGAGAAGCAGCCATCCATGTTGATGTATTAGTGTAAGAATTAATAACGTTACTCATAGTCCAACCATTTAAGGAATCTCAACCCTGTTTGGGCTGCAGTGAGAAGATGCCATTCATTCTGGGATCTGAGCAGGGGATGCCGATAGCAGTTCATCTCATGGGAATTGAGCTCATATTTTAACTAAAGTCAACCATGGAGTTTTGCTGGCAAGTTTGGATGTTATTGGCTTGGCTCTTTTTGAACTAGCGATTTTTCTGTTTGTATTACTAGGGAAGCCCAACATGAAGATAGGGTTTATATTAAAAAAAAATAATAATAATTATAACTGCAGTAATTGTACTTATCCACTGATGAAACCCATTGATGTAAACCGGTGGTCCAGGAATAATAATAATAATAATAATAATAATAATAATAATAATAATAATAATAATAATAATAATAATAACTTATGCAAAGTAAATATTTTATAATTTATTTATAATTTAATAATTTGCTTTAGTAATTAATGAGAATATAAAATGACAATATAAATGACAATGACAATATAAAATATTGATAAATATTAAATAAAACGTATAAAAGCTACTTTTAAAAGCTACAGTGAGGAAACAACACGCTGTATTTATGATATTACAATTATTTCCCACATAGTATAAATGTAGCTTCCTTTATATCTTTAGAAGGAGTTGAGGATGCCAGTTTAGCAATATGTTTGGTTTTATTCATATAAACAGTTCAAGAATGTGGTCAGGCAGGTATTAGACATGAATATATCCAGCCCTGAGTACCATTTCAGACATAAATAGAAGCTCTCTGCCATGCACCGTGATAAACAGAGTGAGAAAGTATTTCAAAATAAGTGGTTTTAGTTGTTTTTAGGGAATGCTAAGAGTGGGCCATAACACCTGGGCTGACTTGCGTCATGCTTCTTTAATCGAATCCTCTAGCACATAATGTGTTTGTTTATTCATCTCCGTCAATAGGATTCCATAGATTCCTTCCCAAGCGTCCTCAGCTTGACGTGGGCCGCAAGATTAAGATACGCATGCACCTCCCACAGAGCAATAAGGGCATTGGTCATTAAAACTTACCAATGGATACTTGTTAGATTTTTAAGAGGAACTATGTTGAAACATTTGCTAAAAGTCTCTCTTCAATGGTCCTCTCTGTGCCCACCTCTAAAGAAAATCCAAGAAATACCCAAACTCTGGGGTCCACCCAACTCTCACTTCTAGTTAAAGAGGAGCATTCACACAAATGCCCTAAAGGGGGACCAAGCCCCCATCATACACACGCACATTCCCACACAGACTTAGGGTCAATCGCTCGCTCTGTCTCTGTCCTGCTGATGAACCTACAGGAGCTTCTGTACATCCTTTACCCTCACTCTCTCTTTCTTTCTCACAGCGCTTTGGAGTGAACTAGGTCAAGGGTGCTGTGAAATAAATTAGCTAGTTCTGCTGGCAGCACAAAACATGCTTTATTACCTGACCTATTTGTCAACCCCTGACTCAAGCATGGTTTATTAAGCACCGTAAAAAGACACAGGAAACTAGTGATTTCTGACAAACAAGACCAAAATCCAAGGCAGTACATGTTGCTTGTGTATTACAAAATTAATACTCAGTTCATTTGAGTCATTTTAGCTTTTTTAACTTTTGTGTGGTCTCTATTGATTTTTGCACAAAGACAACGACAAATTGTATTATAATTATTATTATTATTGAATGTTACTACTTTTATTGATAATTGCTATTTTCGCACTCTGTGGGACAAAAGTCATACAAATTTTGAGTTATATGAAGCTGGGTAGATGAGATTGCAATTCTCAGTTTAATCGAATGACCTGTTAAAAGTGTGTGCACCTGGTTTGGTTTGGACACGGCTGCTGGTGGTTCAGTATGCTTCATCTGAGGTGAAGGTTCAGTGAAGGGTCAAAGGTCAAGGAAGGTAAGGTTAGGTGTTTGGGCTGTGTAATCCACTGTCTGTCAGTGCAGCAGCTTGGACCATATGCTGCCGCCGCCATTAGTCCTGTACCCATCTGCTGCACCAAAAGTTCCCAAAATTCCCAGTAAATGGAAGTCAGCTTGTATTTCACAGTTCTCTGACTACTTGGCTTTTCATATTTATATAGTTTCTTACATTTTCCCTCCTAAATTTCCATGCTAGTTAGGACTGGTTTGCAGGTTAGTCCTGGTATGACACTGGTTTGGCTTGTAGAACAGTATAAACGTGCTGCAAAACTGCGGGTTTTGAGCCAGTGTTGCAAATTTTAACCTGTATGTGAATGCTACTTTGTTGATGTTTATTTAAGCATTATCGTAAGATATCTTCGCCCAAGGCCGTGACTTATTCACAATCACAGTTTGTGGACTGTCACATGTTCGGCAGCCAACACATTCCATCATGCCTTGGCCAAGTTTTCACATAACTAAAGCTGTGCATTATTGTGCCAGTGATAGGAATCCACATGAATCTCAATCTATGAAATCGCAATCAAACATATTTCTGCCCATCTGTCTGCCGTATAACACTTCTGAAGCATGACATCTGCTTTGAAATGCTAGCTCATGAAAGCGCATTAGTCACACAAGACAAAGATAAACCAGATGATGTGCTCCCCTTAAAATCTCACAAATGACTGCATTTTGGTTTGCTTGTTATCTTAATATTGCCACGTACAGCAGAAAAACAAGCTGCCGTTCTTGTGGTGATTGTAAATCTACTGACATTAACTAAATTGAGCAAGGCTGTCTACTGTAGAATACTATCGGGTAGATCACTGCGGTCATGAGTAAATGACTCCGTAAACAACAGGATGTCCTGATCTTGGCTTGTTAGACGCATCATTAGGAATAAACTGCCGCTGATATGCCCCCTAATTACTGTGGTTCCCTTTTTTTTTTTTTTTTTTTTTTTTTTTTAAAGTTAAGATAATGATGTGATATCATATTTGCAATCCTGACACTTTTGTGCTAATATTATCTGCATATGTTTGCTAGAATGGTATAAGATAAATAATCATGAAATAATTATAATAATAATAATAAAAATAATAAATATATTATTATTAATATTCATAATAATTCCCCATCAATAATATGTGCATGTTTGATAGAAAATAATGAATGAATAAATAAATGATCATAAAATAACTATTAATGTTATTCATAATATTTATTCATTTTTATATGTATAGGTAAATATGACATAAATATAACTAAAGTCTATAGGAAAAAGCCTAAAAAAACACTTTAGTTTAGGGACCAATTCTCACTATTGATATTTGCTTTTTAGCATGCATATTACTAGCATATTGGCTGTTCACTAGCACTTATAAAGCATATAATTATGCATTAAAATTGCATTAATGCCACATAATATTCTTTCATAGATTTAAATGTAAGATTAAGGAGAAAGCATCTTTAAAAAATTGTGATCTCTATATGGGAGATAAAACTTAGAGCGATAGAAAATAGAATAGATTGACCAAAGCAGTTAGCAGTACACTCTTCTGGATTGTTCTGGCTGAATTTAACTCCTGATATAAAACAAGCAAGTGTCTTTGGAATTACGCGAGAGCCCGAAATATTCCTTTTTGTTAACTCTGCAGTCATTTGTTTGTTTTTTATTAGTCATGCAGAAGTATGCCAGTGGTTTCCTGACTAGACTTCTATGTAGTATTTTTGAACATTGCATGAAACAGTGCAGTTCTCTGTACGCTAAAAGAATCCTCTTTTAAAACCCATTTCAGCTCACGCCTGAGTTAGTTTTTTCAACACTTTAAATTGAGCGTAGTTTACGATCTCCGGGTTATAGGATCTGTTCAGAGTCATTAGGAAATGCAAAATCATATTTATCATGATTTGGCTTGGGGAGACCAATAAAGGCTGGAAAGATTTACCAGGCTTTTTAGGTTTGACTTTCCACCACCAAATCTCTTCATTAACCGTCAATTATCTGAAATGGACCATGCCTGATGAAGACTCAAAGGCAACTGAAGCAGCTAAAAGTGTTGATGAGAATCTATATGAGGGCAGAATCACACATTTCCAGTGAGGGAGATTGATGACAGCTGTCTGAGTTATTACCAGAGGCCCAGCAGGAGAGAGAGAGAGAGAGAGAGAAAGCAGATAGGATCCAAAAACGATCCATGGTAATGTGAGTTATATAAAAGGAGACTAAGTCAATTGAGCTGAAGAAAGGTAAACATTAATGTGGCTACTTTATTGTTTGCTCTTATGTTGAACTCTTGATCTCTCTCTCTTCTCACCGGCGTCCACGCGCTCACTCAATTGTCTCTGCATGTGTCTGCCGACTAAAGCAAACCATCTGTAATCTCCTTTCTTCATGCATGACTAATTAAAAAAGTATGAGCCATTATTTGGAGCTTGTGGTTCATTGCCCACCATGCACACATATTTCTATGAGTGAGTGGTAGTGCATGTGTTGCTTTGTTTTCTGTACTGTACACATGTATGTCGACAATATCACGAGTGAACAGAATAGCCGAACAGCTGTGGTTTGGCCTAGTATTATGCACAATTGTAAATTTGTTTTTATTAGTTTAAAATACAATAATATGATTTTAAATGTTAATTTACAATACTTTAAAAGTTTAAGATGTAAAATTAACATTAAGATCAATAAATGCTAAGCTCAAATAACAAGCAAAAAGTTCATATAAAATACTCCACCTTTGTACTTTGGTCTGGAAACAACCAAAATACAAATGGAATACTGTTTGGCCAATCGGATTAGAGAAGGGGAACTGTTGCATAATTCTATTTATAAATTCCTTCACAGCTGCATTTGTTTTTTTGTTTTTGAGCCTAAGCCTTGAAATCTGCCGTCAGAAATATTTGCTTATGTATAAGAATAACACTTTGTTTTAAAGTATTTATTTCAATGCTAAGTACTTTTTTTTTCTCTCCATAACTCTGAGTAAAGGATCTTCAGGTTGAAGAAACAAATATATTTTGTTTCTCATTTAACTCTAAAATCCACTATAGTTTCCCTAAACTTAAAGTTCCTTGGCTTGGTCTTCATTGGAGTACAGGACATTGGCTAACCATGGAGCATAAAGCAATCCATTCCATCCATAAAGCAAAATAGTTATTATAGCTTCAAAGAATCTTGTCACTTTCGTTGTGGGAAAACTATGCTCTCCGGCCAGCTGAGAACACTCCGTCACAGCCGTCTTCTAATTTAGCCTCATATCACCAGGAATGCAGAACATGAGATGAAAAAGAGAACTGAATAAAAGTGTGGCAGAGATGAAACGTACATGTTCGTGTTGGAGCTTCTTTTGACTGTGCCACTCACACAACAAGACAACAACACAAGGGATCTGCAGATCTGCCATGAATAGATGAGCTTCAGTCAGGGAAGAACGTGTAGGACCGTTTCTTGCTAAATGAGGGCTTTTTCAGAAGGCATAGTTTTGGCATTATTTACTTGCCTTCATTTAGTTCAAAGCCCATTTGACTTATTTCAGCTGAATGGCCATATATGCAGTTTACAGTAGATTATGGAGTCCAGTATCCAAAACACAACACGGGTTGGTCTTTTCTGGATGATGACATTGGAAAAAAGTTATTTCCAGACCGATAAAGATGCTGTTTTAAAGTGTGGTCACATTAATATTTGTTCAGCGGATTTTAATGAGCGAAATGTCATTTAAATAGCAAGGCCACATGATTTCCCCATGCAGATTTCACAATGGGTTTAAGTTGTTCATGTAATTTGGTGTGCTGACAAACATAATGCTTCTTAGTTGGAAAGTGATGTGAGCTGTGCATTATATATTGCTACACTAGATTATAGACCTTATTATTTTTTTTATTTTTTTTGCATGTGGTGAATTTTTGCTAATGTTACAAAAGTTTTACTTGGGTAGTCACGTTAAAAGAATAGCTCACCCCAAAATAAAAAATTGCTGAAATTGTATTCACATTACGGAGATCCAGGATGTAGATTTTTGTTTCTTCGTCAGAACAGAAACTGCAGTGAATGGGTGCCGTCAAATTTAAAGTCCAAACAGTTGATAAAAAAAACATCACAATACCTCACAAGTTATCCACACCACTCCAGTCCATAATTTAAAATACTGTGAACTGAAAAGCTGCATATGTGTAAGAAAAAAAAAATCCATAATTTAAACTTTAAACCATTGCTTCTGGCCAAAAAAGTGCCCTTTTGTCCTCTCACATCACAATTCAACGACATCTGCATAGAACTCTTTTGGACTGTTTTTGCTAACAGTGCTTGATCTGTGCATTTATCTATTTATTCCTTTACTGGAGAAAGCAAATTTTATGATAGAGGACTGGTATTTTAGCTGGAATCAACGGTTTGAAGTTAAACATATCTTAATGATGGATTTGTTGGTTACAAACATACAGCTTTTTGATTTGCAGGATGAACGTTGACTGGAGTATTGCCGAATATTTGTGGATTCTGTGATGATCTGTCCTTGGATGGCCAGAGGATGAGTAAATTTCCAGTAAATACAGTATACATTTTTAGGTGAACTCTGTTTTGACACATCATGTATTTGGAGGCTTACCCTTGTTGCACATCAGCATGTTATTGGATGAAAAGCTTGGATGCATCACTCTCTCCTCTCTCTCTGTCATGTGCCCACAAAACTATGAGGAAAAACCGATCTGTAAATCAGATCAACTAAACTCAGCTAATGGCTTACTTTGGGAATGCTAAAAAGCTTTGCACATGCAGTTGGAAAGGAGACCTGTGGAGGACAGTGGTTTATGCGATTCACATCTAAATACCATAGAAGGTAAAGTATTTCGGGTGTACATGGTGTTTGCCAAGACATACAGCTCAAATATGGATTTAATAATATTGTTAATAAATATTAATAACATTTCTCAAATCTATCAAGTAAAAATGCACAAACATTCATATTTTCCTTCCCATAGTTGCTAACTTCAATAAAATACAAAATAACCTGCAACCTTAAACGACTTGCTTAAACACATACAGTACAGTACATGTTTCTTGAGTGAATGCCATATCTGACTCCTTTTGCCCGCTGATGTGAAAACTGTCGCTGGTGCTGCTAAACATTAGTTTAGCATTTTCTGAACACACATGTGGCATTGCAACACATGCATACACATACATTACCTTACAAATGCTTATCAGCACATACATTCACCTTTTAACCCCATTCCGAGCAAATATTCCGAATCTCAGAATCTCAGTCGAAATCCATTGAGTCCATGTTGAAGAGAGCCTATCTCAGCAATCTCCCTCAGGGCCTCTTGGATTCCAGACAGCTTCTGAGGGGAGCCAGAAGACCTCCATCTCTGCGCTCTGTATATATCTCCATAACAGCTGTGTACACTAATGCCTCTGATACACGTAAGACCTCTTAGCTCATGGAAAAATCAGGAATGGAATGGTGAACTGCTAAAGTGGCCAGTTATAAATTACGCTACCATCTAAATATGTAGGGACATTTTGCAAGTCAGCAAACCTAATATCAAGCGTATATTCAACATCTACCTGTGTGTGTGTGTGTGTATGTGTGTGTGAGAAAGAGAGAGAGAGAGTAAAGATGCTTTCACAGATTTCAGTTTCAAATAAATGCTGCTCTCTATATTTATGTGTGTGTGTGTGTGTGTGTGTGTGTGTGTGTGTGTGTGTGTGTGGAATAATGCCTACCAAATATGCATAAATAGTCATCACAGAAATAAATTTAGAAAATAACATTAAAAGATAAATAGCTTTCAAAAATGTAAATAAGTTAAATTTGAAAACATTTATTTTAAATTATAATTTTATTTCACAATATTACTTTCATGCAGCCTTCTTTCAAGAACATTAGTTGCTCCAAACCTTTGTACAGTGGTGTATATGTTTTTATGAAATAATTAATGTATTTATTTTTATTATCAAATTCCTTTGTATAGATTATATTAATATATTAATTAATATTTGTAAACTACAGTGGAATTGATGGTAATACTTTACAGTATAAAGTGTAATTTGTTAAAATTGAACTAACAATGAACAAATATTCCACAGAATGTATTCATCTAGTTGATGATAAGTTCAACATTTGCTAATAAAGAGCAAAAGCTCTATCTATTAAGATTAGTTAATGAGCAATTGTGTTTTTATCAACTAACAATAACAAAGTTTAATAAAGCTATGAAAATATTATTAGTTCATGTTACAGTTAGATTGTCAACTGAGGTAAACAAATGAGACCTTATTTTAAAGTTTTATTGGATGACCTTTAAATAAAAGTATGCAAAACACTATTTCAACACATAATTACAATTTTAGGATAGTTTAAAGTTAATATGATTAAAAACAATAAGCAAAAAAAAAAAAAAAAAAAAAAAAAAACTATTTTGAGATATCTTTAAAATTGACAATGTATCTGTTGAAAAGAAAAGAAGAAAATAAATACACAAACAAACACACACCCACCCACCCACACACACACACACACACACACACACACACACACACACACACATATATATATATATATATATATATATATATATATATATATATATATATATATATATTAGAATTAGGATGTGTGTGTATGTGTACATTTGTTGCTGTCAGTGTGTAGGAGTGTTTGTGTGGAAGTGCGAGAGGCTTGGATGTGTCAGTAAGATCAGGGCAAAAGGTACCAGTGTGTGTTTGTGGCTTTTTTTCAGTATTTATCCTCTGGATATTAAAGCTGGTACATTCTGTACATACATATCCAGCTTATGTGGTCTGGTGAAATACATTATGTACTAATACACAAGGTCCTCATTTGTTTAGCATGCACAATAACAAAAAAAAAAAAAAAAAAAAAAAAAATTCCATCAGCTTACTTCCACAGCTTGGAAATGCAGATGCTCACACCTGCTCGGTTTTATTTCTGATTGTTTTGAGCCTGTGCTGGTTTATAAATAGCTAATAATAACAGTTCTATTCTTCTGTAGCTCCCTCTACTTTGGAATTTACTGTAGTGGCTTGTTGTGAAGCGTGCACACAGATGCATTCAAGTATTCATTTATACTACATCCTTTAGTATATAGAATAAGAAGTGAAATTAACCCAAATGATAGCCTTGATAAACCAGTATAGAAATAAAGGTGTCACAATTACATAAAAATATAGACTTCTAAATCCTCAGAGGCGATCATATTTTCTGTTTCTGTGAAAGGCAAAGCATTGTGGGAGTAGAAGAAGTACAGGATCCGGTGAACTCCAGACAATGCTAGGGTGGCGTCTCTTATATGCTCCTTTAATTTGCAATGGCACCCTGCTAAATATAATGCCCACAAAATGTAATTTCAGTTCAGGCCATTTTCACTGTCTTTTTCTGTGCACATTTTTAGAAGTTGGAATTTTTGCTCAAACCATGGGTGAACTTTTAAGCGTAGTAGCCATTTTCTGGGTTACTGCCAACACACAAAATGTGGAATAGTTCATCAAAAAAAAAAAAAAAGCTAATTGTTTTATGATTACCTTAATGGTGATAAGTAAATCTATAAACATCTATATGGCTAACTCTCTTCTCTATAACACAGGTTCCGATTTTGAATAAGTTTTGAATTATTCAATTATTCATACAAAATTTAACTCATTCATTGAATGATTCATTCATTCATTTTTGTCCATTCAAAGACAATTGAAAGTTGTTTATTTTTCTTTTAACATTTTTTTTTTTTTAGCAGACTGGGGGAAAAGAACAGGAGGGGCTGACATTACAATGAAAGACAGAGATAGGAAAAGAGTGATGAATCTGATGAGTCAGTTCCAAAACCACGCATGTCTCTCTCACTCATTCTCTCTGGCATGTCTGGATACAGCTGAATTTCTGGAGAGTGAGGAATACAGGCTGAGATAGAGATTCCACAAGTAAAGGCAATTTCCCTGGTACTGCATAAGTTTTTCCTTGTGAGTCAGATACACGCCACACTGTTTTACAGATCCAGACAGGAGACACTGCAGATATTATGGTCAGCATATTCCACACTTTGTATTAGTATATAACATGTATAATGTAAAATGTGTATGTTTCAGGTTCTCAGCTCCTATGGCTTTTGGGGATAGCATAGTGTGTGCAATGATTATACAATTCAAAAACTCTGCAGACTCAGTAATTTAGGTATTTTTGCATACTTCATAGGGAGGTTGGTGTGTTACAATGCAGAGAGAGTTCAACAGATATGCAAACTTTTCACCTTTCAGTGAAATTTGCCTTTCTTGAATCCAAAATAGATTATTTGTGTACATCAAGTGAGTTCTTAAAATTTGATCAAACAATATGTTTTTCACAGTCACAGGCATGCCGGAATGGTCAATGTGTTTATTACTCATAATCATCAAAAACCTAAATGAGTTTTTGTTTTCACAAGTTTTCTGAATTCTGAATTGTGGTTAATGACTTAATGCAACATGATGGTGTAATAACTATGTAGTGCATTACTGTACCTTTGTCAGTGTTTAAGGTTTCTCATTCTTTTAATTGTATACATTATGTTGGACATATAGTTTTAAATATTTTTAATCAGAATAGTACTATTTAACCGTTAGACCAACTATATTCTAAACATAGCTTAATTATAATCATAAAACATCTGACGTCTGTATTGCATGAATATAGTGGTCTCCACTGAGGCTTTGTAATAATTTTAATTGAGCCACAAAAGGAAGTGAACACGACTTTCTTTTGACTTCTAAAGGAGGAAGCTTCAGAGAGGACCATAAGCTTGTTTGATCTCAATAAGAGCTCTTCACACAATAGAAGCTCTTGCTCTGTGTAAAAGCTGCTGTTTCTCCATTGCATCTATCAGCGCGCGCGCGCGCGCGTGTGTGTATGTGTGTGCGTGCGTGCGTGCGTGCAGGAAGAGACGAGGATCAGGGACGCCTGTTTATGGGGCTTGTTGGAATTACCATAGCAGAACGGACTCATTGGCCCCACTCCTTAATGAAGCCGTATAATGATATGCTAACAGCGCCATTTTAATTACAGTTTAAAATAAGTACCAGACAATATAATTCAGCCAAATGAGCAGTAGTCTATTTCTACTTCTATTTTGATTCCATTTGAAAAAAAATAACTAAAATAGCAGTTTTAGATCGGTATAACAGACTGCAGATTATTATTATTAATGCAAATGTTAATTAAACGCAAATTATTTAAATCGGTGATGCGCAGAATGTTAATATAGAGGATATCTTAATTTTTGATTAATTTGTTACTAATCCTTTTACATCATTTGAGTTAACGTATCTGAACGTAGTCTAACTGTTAGTCCTAAATTTAATTTCACTTTCTGTAGATGTAGGCCATGCAGTGAAGACTACAAGAAGTGACATTGATGGAACCGATCCTCACTTTCCCCTTTACTGCCAGTACAAGAATTGAGAGCACATGTTTTCTACTATAAATTAAATGAATAGCCTTGATTGGATATGAAAGCGAAACTGGTGGCAGTATTTATTTTTGATTCTTAAAAAAAAAAAAAACTGGCTCAAAATAGTAAATTAGCCTATTTTACGTTGTTATTCATTTTAATGTGCATTTTGTCTTGTAATATTTATGATGTGTAGTTGAATGTTTAATTAAATTATGCTATAAGCTTACATTTGGATATTTGTAAAAAATGTTCCTGTCACTGGTTGTAGGCCTATGTGCATAATTCTGTGGGAACAGTCTCGGGTGTAAGCAATCATGGTAATAAAGTAGGCCTAGGCTTTGGGAACGGAATATGCCCAGTAGCTCCACCTCCCGTGTAAAGCAGCGAAAGCCCACCTGAGGCTGTCCTGGGCGGAGAGGTGGAGTCTTCTCCAGACTCCCATTCCTAAACAGTGAATCAGTCTGTTCATTCACACTCGCACGCGGGCCGGGCTAGACCGTTCTCGGGCGTCTCAAACACAGCTCTCTCCGGTGCAGTGAGGATTTGTTCACCCCTGAGGAGTCAGGAAAGGAAAGCAGTCATGGATTTATGTTTGGTGTTTGGGCCTTCTTTAAACGTTATTTAGCTCGGAGGAACTTGTTTTTAGTCATATTATTTGCGAATACACCTCTTATTGGAATACTACAAGAGCTTCGCTGTAATGTTGGAATAAAACGAAGAGGACTCCTGAAGCACATCGCAGCGGGGCTTACGCGATTTATAGAAAACAAAACATGATCCTTACTAGTAAGTACTTATGTTTTATAATAGCTTTATTACTTAATTCACTTTAATTCTTTGAGAAAACTTTTGTCTACGGAGTTTTTTTTCTCAAGCCGTTAAGACGCAACGTCCATTCCAAAGTATAACGTTATTGGTGTTTTAAACTATTGTCAATATTAAATTGAGATGTGCTTAAACGATAGCAATAATATTTTGACTGATTGACTTGAAATGAATCTGAGTGGTGGGTGGCATTATAAGTCATAATATCATATTGAAGGGCTACATTTATTTAAGTTGTTTATGCTGTGTTTGATACCAGTAATAATATTCCTACAAACTTCAGTCAAATAATCTTTAGACAATCCTTGACAGAAGTTATCAATCTGTATTTTGCATTTGCCCGTAACTGCTGCATTATATATTGCTATTGCTTATAGATGTATACTTAACTTGTAGTTATGTCTGTTTTGCGTCCTTTAGCATTTGTATAAGTAAGTTGAACGGGTATCCGATAGGTTGCAGGTTCGAACCCTGCTGACTGTAATTCAAGATTCATTATAGGAAGGGTTAATATTTTAGCATCATCCAACAACGATTGATAATGGACATTATAAATAACTGGTCATTATAAATGGTTTAACACTTTTTGTTGGTATATTCATTTGAGGCTACATCAAGATCAGAGTACATCAGGTTATATACATCAGAGTAGAAGTATAGGCAACTTCTAACAGATTAAGAAGCGGATATGGTGTGTTCAACACGGAATAATTGTAGTGCTATAAATTTATTTTCTCTTAGTTATTCCGCTTTAGATTTTCATCTCTTCCTAAAGTTTAAGAGAGCAATTAGCTATTTGGGTGGGGCGTGGGATTTCACCCGCTGCCGGCGCTCCAGGCTGTCCGATAACGCGCTACCCTAATCTCAACACGTCTCCATTGGTTTTACGTTGATTTCACATAGTTCTGGGATAAGATTTCGTCAGCGTTGGTCTGCTGAAGAACTCTTTTTTTTTTTTTTTTTTTTTTTTTTTACTGTGTAAAAAGTTCAGTAGCCAAAGTAGACTGTAAATAGCAAAAATTAGATTTAAAGTTAGATAGATTGCGCTAAATGGACACTAACCAGCAGAAGTCGTGATTGCCTGAGGAGGTCACCATAGCAACAGTTTACTGCTCGAGAGTTTTTAAGGATCAGTATCGGACCACCAATAAAAGCATAAGTAGACATTATCTCCTTATTTATAGATTTACGCATCACATATCTTATCTCTCTTGACTTAATACATCTAAAACATATACAACTCTTTTATTTAAAATATCTTTATGCTTAGCTCGTTTACAGTTACACTAACCCATAACTATAAAGAGTGACATTCAGTTACAGAATTCATCTCAGACCGTTTGCCAAGCTCAAAACTGCAGCCTCCCTTTTGCATTCCTAGAAAGAATGCAATGTTTTAAAGTATATGCTATGTTGTTGTTGTAAGAGATTCTGTGTCTGGCATTTTTCTTTACTAGTTTAGCAGAGGTCAATATAAACTTGGGGTCATGTTAACTTCAGGCGATAAGGCAGTAAGCAGGTCAGTTAGGAGTCAAAGAAAAGAATGCCATGCTTAAAACATGTCACTTTGAAGTTGATACGCAACTCCTAATCTACAATCATGGTTTTTGGTGAGCAAGATGGACTTGCATACATGTAAAGTGCCTTCAGACTCAAACACATTAAACGCACCACATGGCTCCAAATCAGCTGAAACATTCATTTAAACATTTCTGGAAGTGTGGACATGTAGTCAGCCACAAATATCCTTTATTGCCTCCTGAAAAAAAGTTGCTTTAGTCGCTAAACACTGTAACTAGTTGCTGTTGCTTTAGGATCAGATGGTGCATAAGAAGCTCTCTGTGATAGAGGAGGGTCTCTCTTTCCTCACCTCTTTAAGTAATCTTTTGATCATAGATGAAATGGATAGGGTGGCATATCATTGAATCTGTCCTGAGATCAGTCTTGAAGCGCATAAAGTGGCCAGTCACCAGACCTGGTCAAACTGGCTCCAGGTCAGTGATAGTTAATGTTTAAATCTGTCAGATCGTCTGAGACAGACATAAATGGACCCATCTGGCCAAAGAGTGTGTAGGTGGCTGGGATAGTGGTGTTGAGTGACGGTGGTGATGGGTTAACCCCATGATCCATGTGTTTGTGGCCAGATGGATGGGATTTTCTGTCATTTTCAGAGCTACCTGACTCTCCCTCTCTACCCCCATATGTCTGTAGAAGGCCATTCCAAAATATGATATGCGTGATCCTCAACAAATGATGTATGACTGCTCTTGATATGCAGATTTAAAGTGTATGTGTGGAAAGATTAAAGATAAAGAGCTCAGTGTCTTGCAGGCAGTCTAGCGAAGAGGACATCAGGTCACATGAACTGCTGAAAAAATTCCACTCAAAGGCTAGATATTGATGTTTGTTTGCTATTCATTTGAGAAAGGTCTCTTTGAATAGCACCAAGTTCAGCTTCAAAAAGACTTCAAATTAACCCAGATATACTTTACACCAAGCTACAAAATTAATTTGGGTGTGGACCTAAAGATAAAAGTACTGTATTGAGCTCATGAAGAACGTTTAAAATCAATAAAGCCTTTCAATTGCAAAAAATTGTGTGTGGGGGGTGGAGCGGGGGAGGGGGGGCATATTATTAATATGCAGTTTTTCATATTATTAACTGATCACTGAAGATTTTTTAGGGAAGTCATGATGGTTCTTCTATGGCATTATTACAAAAACCCAGTTTTGGTACCTTTTATTTTTAAGAGTGTTGGATTCTGCTTCCATAGCAGAGAGATCTGACTAAACTCGCTTACACACACACACACACACATTCATACACACAGGTTCCACCTCCTCCCTCCCATGCTGAGGAACCATCGGCCAGCGATTGTGAGAACTTCCTGTGACAGGAAAAAGAGGAAGAGGAGGAGAGAGAAGAGAGGAGGAAGAAGGAAGGGAAGAGGAAGGGTAATTTTAGAAGAGCCAAAGAAGGTTCAGCTAGCAGGAATTAAACTTTGGCAGGGGTCATAGGGACATTCTCCCAAGAGATTACATTGTCTTTCTCTGGGTCTGGAGGCTGTGGTCTGCCTCTTCGTCTTGTCTTGTATATATATATATATATATATATATATATATATATATATATATATATATATATATATATATATATATATATATTCTCATCTACTTTTATATTATTATATTATTAAATATCAGCATTATATCGACCATCCACCAACATGAAATCTAGATTTGACCATCAACAACTCTTATCGTTCAACAACTTGCTTACTTTAACTTTAATTTGTAATGATGTCACTTTTTTCCATAATGACTATGTATATTAGTTCGTAGACTGTGGTGACCCGTGACTTGCGTATGTAGGCCTTCTGGTATTTTTATTTTATTTATTTATTTTGTCTTGGAAACATGCTGTGTGTCATACTAAGAGAGAAAAAAAAAGTGAGAGAACGTCCAACTCTGTGAAGTAATACTGACGTCAGTCTGGCTTTCAACACAATGTTAGTTCAGTTACCCAATCTGATGTGTTTGTAACTAAAATTTATAGTTTCCTTTAAATATAAATGCACGTATCTTACGATCAAGAAAGAATCAAATGCTGTTTATTTTACTGGGGCGTTTCAACCTATTTCACATTCTCTCTGAGGTCGAATGTTCAACGTTCCGTGTGTGTATAACAGGATGTAAGGCGTTCTCTGTGTTTGTGTTGGCGCCAAAGGCCTCCATTATCTGCCCTTAAACAAAAGGAGGTGTGTCCTCCAAAGTGTCCATGGCAACCGTGGAATGAGCCGTTCTTGTTGGCTTCCTGTCGGCCTCGGAAGGACAAGGGAAGTGTGGTCGCGCCTGGCGTGGGGATCCGCGCAGACTTGCGGGGAGAACACAGGATGCGACGTGCGCTCACAAACACAAACTCTATGCTTGCGGCCCATATTCGAACATTAAGCACAGATGTGTACATTGCTTCGAGTGCTGAAAATCATCAGCCCTAGCTCATCTGGGTGACATCCAGCAGTATGATAGTGTGAAACAACTGCTCAAGTGTGTGTATACTTATCTATCTTCATAAAGACAGCATGTCTGAGTGTCTTTTGGATGTACAGCTGTTGTGGATATATGCTTTAGCGTGCTTAGCGAGTTTACACTTAGTCTTACTAATTTACCCGAAGGAAAGTAAAGTCTCAAATTAATTAGTCAATATCTAAACTGTTTCTTCAAGAGATTAAATACCATTTCTGCTGATGCCTACCATTTTTTAGACCAGTGTTTCCCAACCCTGTTCTTGAAGACACCCCAACTGTAAATTTGGGATGTTTCTATTTTCTAACTCATCCTTCTCAGGTCTCGGCGTCTCTATTAATGAGCTTATGTGTTATTCAAATGTGTTTGATTAGGAAGAGTTTGAAAATGTGCTAGTATTGACGGTGCCTCCAGGAACAGGGTGGGGAAATGCTGTCTCCCTAGAAAAGACCCCAGTAATCCCACACGTCTCGATTTTTGTGATGCCGTCTCTAGTTAGAAAGCCTTACTTTCCTTTGGTATCAGACAGGCACCTGTGTGACAGTGACCCATTGTGATAATGTGGGGTGGGGGGGTTGAAAAGCCAGTCGGTGAGACAGTGCCATGGAGCCTGTGTGTGTTTGTGTGTCTCTACATCATTTACATTTAAATGCATACAGTCCTCTAACATTCTTACAGCTGGATAGTCTTCAGTGGTGCCTAGCCAGTGCAAACACACATATACAGTCTATACACACAGGAAGCCACAGCGCTCATTACAGACCATTCCAGAAAAGTGTGTCATTAATTTAAGTATGGGACATTCATCAAAGTTCGCAAACTCCTAAAAAGTGCTTCCGGGCAAAATGATGTCAGTCACTGGATTTGAGATACAGTTGCATGTGTGCAGTTGAGTCAGATTGCTCCTGTTTTTTTTTTCGTGTTGCCATCCTTGCTGTTGAAGCACGTTCCTCTCCTGCTTTCTTCTTCCCTCTCCACCAGCAGACAACCTCCCTTATGGTGTGCCTTTGTTGTTGTCATGTGTGCCGTCACTCTCACGCTCGTTCGAGTGGGGAGTCACGTATCTCCGCTAGTAGAGACAGAGTCTGTGTCCTTTCCTCTGAGCAAAGTTCTCAGTGTCTTTTTATGCACGTCTCTCTCACACGTCTTTCAACTGGCTCCTCCTAATCCCCGGCCTCTTTATCTTTTGGTTGAAATTATGGGGAACATATCACAGGTGGTCTTTTCAGTTATGCAGGGCATCATCGCAATCATTGCAATTACAATAATTGGAACTTTCGGAGTCGGGAATGTGCACAATTAGCCATTGAGAAAAGCGAGAGGTCCCTCTCTGCTGATTACAACCTATTGTGAGCTGTAATTGTGCTTGTGATAGACCACATCAATGCCAATGGAGAGCTGCAACAACTGTGTAATATCTTTAGAGGGCGCTAATAGGTTCTCTGTAGCACTTGAACAAATTCAAAAGACTTTATCCCAAAGTGCATTAACCAGCGGCATATTCCCCCTGGAGCAACCTGAGGTTAAGTGCCTCGCTCAGGGGCACAATGGATATCAGGAATGATTGCGATCTCAGTAACTCGCCAGTTCCTGCGTCATGCCTGCTTGATTTCAGTTCAGCAATCTTTGAGATCCTTATCTATCCATTCACCATCACATAGTACAATAAACAAAAACTTGCCATTTTAACTTTCTTGGACTGTTGAAGAGCTTTTAAAATACTCCAGTTTTGCAATTGCATACCTCACCTTGGTTTCGTATAAGCATTTCAAGTGAGTATTTATACAGAGCGAGTGTTGCTAGTCAGAGAATCATCTTTAGTGACAGAATTGCAGTTAAACTCGTAATTCTGACACCTTGTTGTGGGAAACAACACGAGGGCATCTAGAAGGAGTCAAGATGCCTTCATCAATGGTGTTTGTCATATGGCATGTGGAGTCTAAAGGGCCGTTCAAAGTTAATGGACAGGGATGTGGCACCTCTCCACATCCCCAACAACGGTTCTAACCACTTTGGATGGCCACTTAGCACTGCTGTCTCAAACATTACACTATAGCGCCATGTTGAAAAGTGAAGATAACCAGCACTTAGAAGGGAAGTATATAAGATGGCTTATGAGTATTTCCACTCAAAGATTCAGTTAAGAATGCTTTGTATTGTATTTGTTTTTTACTGTTTTATTTCGTCATAAATTTTAAATGTCAATCTCTCACTTTCCTTCTTACAGAAATCGAGGCGAAGGAGGCGTGTACATGGCTGAGGGCTGCTGGTTTTCCACAGTATGCTCAGCTTTATGAAGGTAGGACACCTGTCTTCCTATTATCACCAGTTCATGACCAAAGCGCATTGAGTTACAGTGGCCATTTATGCCTTACCAAATGCATCTATAGCATGCGTTCATTTGGCAGATTAATTAAAACTGTTGTTCTGGTTAGAAGCATGGCATAAGTTTTCCCTAACATTTTCTGTCCTCACTCTGTGGTAAGAAGATAGACAGGTCCAGTGAAGTTCAAATACACTAATGATGATCATTATTATAATATCCTTCTTCTAGTGAGATTTTTTTTTTTTTTTTTTTTTTTATGGAGACTTTCAGGACTGAAAATAGTTTTTGCACTTCAGAATTTGAAGCTATACATTATCAGTCATATTATTAAGCAGTACCTAAGTTACCTAACTTTAATATAAGCAAAAATAACTGTTAGAAACAGTATCTGATAACACCACACCTCAGGTGTCCAAAATCACACACTTTTGAACTACTGACTTCTGCCACTGTGCCACGTGAGAGGTCTGTTATCAGTTTCAGAAATCTGAATTGTGAGACTAGGCTGTCATGATTGCCCCACTGTAGATAAGAGAGAGCCAGTACAGTAAGGTAAAGGTCTTTAGGAAGATAATAAAACTGTCATGCTGCTCAGACTCACGTACACACAAATTGGAAATTAGTTTGGCCTTGAAAAGTTAATAGAGTTGTGAGTTTCCCGCGCAAAATTGAATGAGCATTTGAGTTATTAAAGACTCAGTTAATAAAAACAGTCTGGGTGCTCTGAGGGTTGCTTAGCGCCTATTCCTACACACACACCTCCCACTGTTGAGCGCTGCAGTATTGCAGCTGTGTTTGTTTGGCTGGCTAAGACGTACTTCCTTTACCTTTTCAACACTGGAGGAGGGGAGGTTTGTGTGTGTGTGTGTGTGCATGATAGAGGGCAGGCACACATTCCAATTGCTGCCAACAGCCCCCCTTCCATACATAAATACACTTCTACCTGTTTATTGGGTCTCCGTTTATATTCAATGTATTTTCAATCCAGTTCTCTCCTCTCTTTTTCTCAGACGGCCAGTTCCCGATTGAGATTTCCTCTGTTACCAGAGATCATGACTTCTTGGATCAAGATGCCATAGAAGCCTTGTGCAGGTGAGATACACATATTTACCTCAAGGAAGATTTTGTCAGACTTAGATCATTTACAGAGACATTCATATATTTTGTATGGCTCCAAAACTCCTAAAACTATTTTTTTCTCCTAAAAAAAATGTATGTCTGTTTATGATTTGATGTTATCACCAAAGAAAATACTGCCAATTTTCGAGACAAAAATCACACTTAAGCATGGTTTTCTTGCATTGTCAGGCTTATAATGAGCTGATTTTGATAATGTTCAGAGTTCAGTTGACTGACTGAACTGACTAATTATATCAATATAATAAAAAAAGAGAAAGTGAAGTATCTTCACTCAGAGAAGAGTCCATCAGAGACCAGCTGGATCTCACAGACATCTGGAGGCCATTTTCTGGTGCTAACCCCCCTGATGCAGACAAACACACATTCCCAACTCAGGGTCACATGACACCAACCAGGTGGCTTCTGGGATAAGCTTTCCATCTCTTTTGTTGTATTGTTGTCGCCACTTAAGATTTCTACCTCCTTTTTTTCTTTCCTTCCTTTTTTATTCTCTGTCCGTCTGTCTTCCTCCTTAACCTGAAGTTTATCCCTCAGCAGGTCATTATCCAGCTTGGCTTCCACCTCCATTATCTTTTTCTGTCTCCATCTATCTCAGTCTGTATCTCTCTGCTCCCTCCTCTATTTCTGTCTCTGTCCAGGGTTTTGACTCTGTCAAAGTCTGTTTGTAGGCTAATGACTGGATTTAGCCTTTGTTTGCAACCCTGTGGTTCTTTTCAAAGTATCTGTTGTAAAAACGTCTGTCACTGTTTCACTCATTTATCTGTATGTGTGTATTGCAGGAGACTGAACACCCTAAACAAGTGTGCTCTTATGAGATTAGAGATCACCCCTCAAAGAAAAAGAGTAAGTGTCTTGTCCCTTTCACGTTATTTTGCTGAATCATTTCACTTGCGTTCTTTTGTCCAGTCATACGATCCTAAGTGTGTGTAACTCATGTTTTCTTTCTGTATATGTTAATTAGAAATAAGTTCCTTTCTGTATCAGTTAATTAGAAAGAAGTTCTTGTTTTCTTTTTCTCATTTTCGAGGCACCCAAGGGCAGTGCAGAATGGCTTAATATCCAATCAAAGGGCTTTGTTATCTCCCATCCTTCTTCTGATTTTTTTTACTCCTGTTTGTAATGTTTTTCTCACCATACACATCCTATAAACCCCCCTTCATACCATAAAAGGAAGAGAATGCACACTCTGCTGGTCGGCTGTTGGTCACTCAGTGCAGTTTAAGAGTGAGAGTGTATAGTCTAAGACCAAAGCCATGACTCAATCTACATGCAGGTAGAGAATGCAACAACAAACAATCCAGCTATGTAATCACCTCACAGAGCTTAGGAAGATAGCCGTCATGTCTGACAGCAGATACTTTTTCTGCTTTTAAAACTGGTAAGTCTGTACAATGGCAGCCTTGTCAGCTTGTCAGACAAGAAAGCTGATGACCCTTTAGTGTCATCTTGTGTTGATGGAGTCAAAGGTAGGGGTCAGGAGATGACTTGAGGAAGTGATCTGCCCTTTTCAAACATACAAGCAGAAACCATCCATGGAATGCATTGATCTGTTAGGTGGCCTCTGTAGGGTCCTCCTCGGTTCCCTATCATCATGTCCAAAAAGCTTGTTCTAAAGTAAAAACAGTCTTGTTGAATTAATACTGTATTTTCTGGTATTCCAAGTCGTCATTCCATAAGATCAAAGGCTTGCCCTCAGGGGCTATAAAATAAAAAAAACAAGTTTTACGGACTTTCGTTGCCTCCGTTATTATAAACCGTGAAAGAGACACCTCTGGATCCCGCGACCCCCTGTTAACCAGCAGACTAGTTTTGCTTTTACTGATTCGTCAGGGCCCCAGGACCAAAATGTGTTCTAGAGCTAAACTGATATCACCTAACTCAGTGGTAGAAAATTGTCAACCAGTTCTATATTCTAGAATTACTAAATTAACTCAGTTAAAACCAAATTACATAAGTATTTTAAACTATTTTCACAGGCTGTGAACTCAACAGCTATAATTGTTGATAGAGATCTGGCATTGCAGCACAAACATATAGCTCTCAAATATTTTCAACTCCCATCCAATCCCTTTGTCCTGGACTCCCATTATAGGAGACGTGGTTCTCCAGGCTTGCTTTAGGTGATTGCATTGATGGGGGATGGGACCAGACCTGCCCTCTCAGGCTGGGGTGTGAACCCTGAGAGCTGGCCTGGAATTTTGTGTCCACCACCCCCTTCCTTCCATCCCTACCACCCTCAGGGAGGAGATAGATTAACCAGAGTAAGAGAGGGGGAGTGTTGAACATGTGACTGGGCTGTGACATGGCTAAACCAACCAGAGTAAAAGTTTTTCCTTTAGGGGACCCTGATTTTATAAATATTACACCTTATCAAGTCCAAGAGGCTTGTAAGAGTAAATGAATTGATTATCCTCACAATGCTAGATTCGTGAATTTAAATAAATCGGATCAACATACATAAAATACATTTAAAAAAAAAACACTTTGATGTTTATTTGCTGATTTAGATTCACATTTCTTGTCTTTTTTTATGCATCAATGAGACATGAGTCATTAGTGTACTTGGCTCCACTGATATTAAATTGTTTCTTTAACTCCCTTTTATATTATTTCAGAGTGAGGACTCTGATGAGGATGAGCCATGTGCCATAAGTGGCCGTTGGACTTTCCAGCGGGACAGCAAGCGCTGGTCTCGCCTGGACCAGCTGGACCTTGATGTATTCTCCTCTCCTGCTGGAGACACTGGCTCCTTCACTCCCTTCCTATCCCATGATGATTGTTTTGCCAGAGGACCCCTTTTAAAGGAGGGAGTTAGTGCAGAGAGCATCTTAACAGATCTTAGTGAGCAACCAGAGGTGGACTCTCTGCACAGTGCTGGTAGTGGATGCCGAGGAGGGTCCCTGAGTACCACTGTACCATCCAGCCCTGCTACAACCATTTCCAATGCAAACACAGCAACTACAACCAGGGCGAGCTCAGTTGCTAGTGTTTACTCCTCTGGAACATCAGGTGCTAATGAAGACTCCCTGTCTGATGGGCTTCCATCGCCAATGGAACGCGACACTTTTGCATTCGATTTAAAACCAAGCTTTATAAACAGCAGTACTGAAAAAAGCACACGTTCGCGAGCAAAGAGTTTCTTGAAGCGCATGGAAAGCTTGCGGCTACGCACCAGCAGCAATGCTTCCTCCAAGCGCAAGAAGAAGGGTGTAGCTGGTCAAGGTAAGCTGGAAATCAGCGGGCCGGTGTTGAAAGAAGGTCTTGATGAAGACAAACTACGAAGCCTCAACTGTGTGGACATCGCAACTCTGGATCGTAATGCAAACCAAAACCGAAGCATCACCTATTCAACGCAGACAAGCAGTGGGAGTGCAGGGAGTAGCCAATCAGAGGCCAGCAGTGGAAGTACTGTAAGTACGCCCAGTCCAGTCTCAAGAGCACGTAGTCACAGCACAGCAGCAGGGTCCACCAAGAGAGGTGGGATGTACCTGGAAGGCTTTGACCCATTCAATTTTGTTGTGCTGCAACCTTCAGAAGACCAAAAAGGGAAGCAGAATCACCAGAAACAAAGTAAGAAGATGGAGCCCAGCTCAACTGCAGAGAACTGTCACAACTTTCAGAGTTCAGATTATAGACGGATGGAGGAAGAAGAGAGAGAAGAAGAGGAAGGAGGTGTGATCTTCTTCTACTTGCCTGAAGGCCACAAGCCTGGCACTTTTCCTAAAGCACTTGCGGATGGGGGACCCTATCGTGGTGGCGATAAAATAAGTCGACGCCCACCCCGGAGGGGCTCGGTCACCTCACTGGACAGTCGATTGAGTGTCTATGATAATGTTCCTTTCTCAGAAGTGGGAGATGATGAGGACGAGCCAGAAGGAGAGGATGAGTCAAAACTTGAAGACGTGTTGGAGCGAGTCAGTGGACTACAGCAATTGGTCAATGCCTGGTCAGAAACAGGGACTGGGGAAGAAGAAGAGGATGAAGAGGAAGGGGATTCAGATTCAGCCCTTGATTCTGCATCTCCTTGTCCATCATCCCCAATGCAGAACCGCTTAGAAGAGACAGAGAACGGTAGTGACCAGGACAGCACTGGAAACCCACTAGCAGAAAGGGATGAGACGCTCAGCTCACGTGAAAGATGCGACTCTGGTGTGGGAGCATCACTTACACGAGCCAACAGGTGAAACTCATACACAAATACACTGAGTAGTGTCTGAGACAAAGATATCTTAATTTTATGTATTAATTAATTAATTTTATTTATTTATTTACTTTTTTTTTTTTTGGGGGGGGGGGGGGGTTACCAATACCATTCCTATCCTAATTTAGAATTTTGGCAAAATGTCATGGAAAACTATCATGCCAAAAAGCGTGTTGAATTAAGGAACAGGGAGGGAGAGAGGGAGTGAGAGAGCATGTCAGAACGGCTCTCCTTACATAACAAGGGATACTTGAAGTAGATGGAATCCCAGTGGAATGTACCACAGGAATTCTAACAGCCCCCACCTGGTGATAGAGGCCTTGATTAATCCCTGTTATCTGCAGCTGATCCGTTAGCTTGTGTTTATATGTGTATACACAATATGTGTAATTCAAGGTACTTATTCTTTCAAGTTTGTACTGTGTACTTAGGGTAGTGTTACCATAATTAATTCTTTATGGTTCATGTCTTGCAGTTTCTAAACACTAATTTATACTAGTCTATAATGTCTATGTTTTGAACATTTTGTGATTGACTGAGCTCGGTTAGGTACAACTTTTGTATGAATGTTTATGTTGCAGACCTCAGAGACTACGCTGGCCAAGTTTCCAGAGCTCCCACAGGCCAAGTCTGTCATCAACTGTGCTACAAGTTGGATGTCAGTCAGTTTTGCAGATGAACCTCCTTCAGAAATACAGCCTACTCAAACTTACCGCTCTACTGGAGAGATACACGCCAACCAACAAGCATGGCTTCAGCTGGTGAGGACTCAAAACAAACACGAAAACACACAAAATGAGGTTTACCTTCTCTCTCTCTCTCTCTCTCTCTCTCTCTCTCTTTCTTTCTTTCCCACTTTCCCCTTTTTTAAGTCTTCTGTCTTATCAATTGGGGGTTGGTTATGACAGACCCCCTCATCACAGAGCTGTCTGTGGCTTTGCATTCTGATAAATTCCCTGATCCTGTTATTAGTGTCCACTTACACACATCTGCACATCAGCACATGTAAATGAGAGATTTCAATATGTGAAACCTCCATACATCATTTTGGTGACAAGCCCGGTAATTGGCGCCTCAGAGGCATCCACACATGCACAGACACACACATTGCTGATCGGAAAGACAAACACCCCGCCGCACAGATGTCCACACGTGTATTCATTCCATTTCACTCCTCCTGCTCAAAGCCATTGTCTGCTGTCTCAGTGTTTATCCTTTTGCCTGTAAAGGTGGAAACACTTTTTTGTGACCCTTTGGCTTCTAGAGGTTTCCCCTTTAAATACACAAATATATACACACTCATACACTTACAAACCAACTTCCTGTTGACACAAGCTATTCATATGTAGTAGCCATATGTGCCTCTGAAGAGTTTGAGCCAAGTTCTGCAAAAAACAAAACAAACACACACACACACACACACACACACACACACACATATATATATAAATAAGTAAAAGTACCAAGGCTAATATAGAAGCTAATTTTTAACCGTTTGCTGTTTGTAATGTTAATTTAGATGTATTGATACAATGTGTATGCTTTACAGGGCAGTTCCCAAGTTTATGAAGCGGATCAAGGTTCGAGACTATAAGGACAGGAGCGTGTTTGGAGTTCCACTGCAGGTTATAGTTCAAAGAAGCGGACAAACCTTGCCTCAGAGTATTCAGCAAGCTATGCGTTACCTACGGAGCCAATGCCTCGACCAGGTGAGAGATGACAGATGTGCACATATGCAAGTACGCACGTCCAAACGTGTTCTTCAAAGCTTACAGAAAATTGCACAAACACATCATAACATATCTAACTTTGGTTTATTCAGTGGTATATTCAATCTCCTATAGAAAAACGTCTGATTATTTGCTAGTAAAATATGTATTTTTTAGGAGAAATTAAAATGTTTGTTCAAGGTCATAACCTAGTTAAATCATCGCTATTTGAACAGCTGTTTAGTTGCATGGTTCCTGTTGTGTTGCAACATGCAACACGGCCCTATTTAAGCACAAGCCATCTGTTGTTTTATCACCACGTTTGCACGTAGCACAATAACCACAAAATACCTAAATGTCCTGGTCCCATATATCTACTAGTTACATATTACCAAAGTTAGCCACATGGTTGGCATTCCATTCCAAGGGTGTTTAGAGAAAGCAAGTGATCTATGGACTTTAGACTAATCTCTCTCTCAGATGTCAGATGAGAAGACTACTTCACAATTTACATAACAGTTACAGTTTTAGACTTTTCAAGGCTTCATAAATGGGTTATGTAAGAAGTGATAGGGAGTTTTCCCAGAGATGCCTTTCCTGTGTTTGGAAGACTCAAGGTCACACTGGTAATACTTCTGTTCAGCTGTCCGTTTGAAAAAAGAAATGTATACTTAATATCTTATTATTGTTCTCTACAGGTGGGGCTGTTTAGGAAATCTGGGGTGAAGTCACGTATCCAAGCCCTTCGCCAAATGAACGAGTCATGCGGCGCTGGTGGGGGCGGAGTCAACTACGAGGGCCAATCAGCTTATGACGTGGCCGACATGCTAAAGCAGTATTTCCGAGACCTTCCAGAGCCTCTGCTTACCAGCAAATTATCTGATACTTTTCTGCAGATATATCAGTGTAAGAGCATGCATAGAATTGACCTTTCAGGTGTTTTGTAGAAGACCACACACTTGCACTGACATATGCCTGCACAAAATTTTCTCACAAAAAAATGATTTCTCAGTTTTAGAAACAAGAACAATCACATTAAGGCATTTCATATCCAGAGGGCAACTTACAACTACTACAGTATACTGTAGATTCTAGAGAGGTCTACACAAGTTCAGGTAATAGCTGTCACATTATGTTTTGGCACCTATAAATCAGAATTGATATCAGTGCCAGCACCAAATTGTAACTCGCAAGTGTGTACTTACTACTTACCACAGATATTTCACAGCACACACACACACTAATGTGTGTGTGTGTGCTCACCTTAAATATCAGAAGCTTGAACAACTGCAAGCACATTCATAAATTAGTGTAGATGATGCCAAGGGGCATGCTTATGAAATTTAATTTGGTTTGAAGCAACATCTTTTTTAGGTTTATTTATTTTATAATAAATGATCAGTTACATTAAGTCATGCAATGTTTAAAAGAACATTTAACAAGAATATAATTGTATAGATGTCTTTAATAGAGCTCTGTTGGCAATGTGTCAAAAATTTACAATGATTTTCCATATGTAGTGAACAGAACATGACATTATATTGATACTGTAATATTAACCCTTACCCTAACTGTTCTCGTTTGAACAGGCCAGAATAGATTTTTAGAGACAAGATGTCTTGTACATCACATTAAGACTCACAATAACTCCAGTCTTTCAGGAAAATAGTTTGATTAAAGTGGTCTTTTACCACAACCAAAATTACGGAGAAAACAGCCAGCACAAATATGTTCTCTCATAGTCTATAGCTGACCCCAACCACAAGGGAGGTCTCAGCATCCCACACAGAAAAGCAAGGGTTTATGTGTGCCTGTTTTGTGCTCACACAGGGTCTTTCATTCCCAAGGCCGAAAATAACACACAATAACAACAATCCCATACATGGCATTTCAGTTCCCATCAATCCATCCATTGCTGTTTAAAAGCAGCTTTTCTTCAGTGGCACATTACAGCATGTTGCAGATATGCTGAAAATACAGATTGTGCAGTGTACTAAATTCTTCTGTCAGTCTACTTGGTTTATATTGTTGATTTCTGAAGTTTAAACCCCCTTTCATGATCTGGCCTGACTCCCTTCCTTCCTCCTCTGAAATGACATATTGAAAGAGGATAGTGTTGTGGGTTTATTGATTGTATTAACTTGCATTTTTAGATTTTATATATATATATATATATATATATATATATATTAAAATAGTATAAATAAAAATCAAAATAGTATAAATAAAAATCGTTCAATGGAGTCTGTACCATCACTGCACTATATATCTGTACCACTGCATACAATCACACATACAGTGTGTTCTGATTAAACTAATGAAACACCTCTGTCACTTTCAGATGTTCCCAAAGAGCAGCGTCTGCAGGCGGTGAGGGCCGCCGTATTGCTGTTGCCAGACGAGAACCGCGAAGCCCTGCAGACTTTGCTGTGCTTCCTGAGTGATGTAACGGCCAGCGTGGGTGAGAACCAGATGACCTGCACTAACCTGGCCGTGTGTTTGGCCCCCTCTCTCTTCCACCTCAACACAATGCGGAGAGAGAGCTCCTCACCCAGGTGTGTGTGTGTACAATCTGTTAACACTTCACCTAGATTCACTTTTTAATTGCATTTTAAGTGCTTGAGGTGCCATCATATTTGGTATGCAGCTGTTCAAAACCTCAAACCATGTAATTATACTCTATCGCGCTTCAAAAACCACCTCATAGAAATAGGACACTAGGGAAGAATACGCTAAAAAAAGAAAGAGAGATGACTTATGTAAGGCTTTGAATGCCCGCTGCAAATGTAGCATTAAACTGAGTTTGATAAATTTGAGATTAGATTAGTGCTTGCTTAAAACATATTTTTGACTTTATCCCTTTTTGTGTGTTTTTTTTTATCACAGAGTCATGAACAGAAAGAACACCCTGGGAAAACCAGACCAGAGGGACTTGAACGAGAACCTGGCCGCTACACATGGCTTAGCGCATATGATACAGGAGTGCCGAAAACTCTTCCTGGTGAGCTCGACTTTACCTTTGAGCACATTTTGTCCAGCATAAACACACACTGTTCCCTTCTGTTTTAAGAAAAAAGCAAACAAAATCTCGCACGCACATCAGCGTTATCAAAACCGTGTCAGAAACAGTATCAAACTAGTGGTCTTATCACTCTGCACCAGATGTTTCTCTTTGTCATACGCAGCTCAGGTACAAAGACAAATGCACACTCATTTAACATGTGCAGACACTCACGCTACAGCACATCTGTTACCAACACAACTACCAAAAAGCTCTGCTGAATTTATTTTAAGATGAATGCAGTTGTTATGCAATGACTAATCCTTCCTAATCAGCCATACATTGATACAAAAACAGAACCAGAATTAACAGCAATGATTACAGATAGCAGAGTTATTTTCTATGGATACAGTAAGGTTTTTCTGTTTATATAACAACAATGTTTAGAACCGATATCTTAAGATGTCCTCAAGACAAATAACGTTTTTTTTTTTTTTTTTTTTTTTGAAAATGCAATTAGTTCCTACTATTTTTATTATTCAAATTAAATTCATTTAATAGAATTAACAGGGCTGGGCTAGTGTGTATCACATTCATAAAATAAACTGAAGATATATTTTTATGTATTTAAAAAAGAAGACCACAACAACCATCACCACCACCAACAATAATAATAATCTGTCATTCTTCATAATTGTTATTATTATTTTAAGTAAACTCTTTTGCATGCAGATATTTGTAGAAAACTTTTAGTGAATATGTAGCTAACCTCTGGCCACAAATTTATCACATATTAACCACAAGTTTGTCAAAGAAAACCATTTTTGCGATGTGTAAACATTCATAGACACACACTTTCACTTTTAGTACCTATTTAGAGGTCAGAAAGGAAGCTCTTAACTGGATAAGTCACACCATGTGCCACTGCTTTCCCTAAGCAGATCGTAATTAACTTAAGTTGATTATGTGGAGCCATTAACATAAGAAAATAACTCGATCTATGGCTATTACCAAAAGTTATTTCCTTCTAAATGGGCTATTTATAGAGAGCTAATAATTCTAAACGAGAAACCGAAAGATAGCATCTTGTATTAGAGGTCTTCCGCCCCTAAATCTGATGCGGAAGGTCTGGTCTGGCTCTATCCATCAGACTAATGCTTTTTGTAGAATGAAGATAAGTTAATCTCAACACACACTGGAAAGGGACAAGCACTATGACATGATAAACATCGTCAGTCAGGCAGGAAAAGGAGAGAGAGCAGGACAGGACATGCACAAAAGCACTCAACAGGGCAGGACGCTGGACAACACACACACGCAAACAGGATGAGCCACTTCCAGTGAGCAATGAATCATTCTTGTCACTTCTCTTCCCTTCACATTCATTTCACTCGCACCAAGAGCAGTTTTAACACGTTATGTTCTGATTTAGTATAATTAGTAAATAACCATTATTTAATCATCTCTTTAAGTATTTGATACTGACAAAGCTAGTATACTACAACCATATAATCATAGTTTTCCATGTGGGTAATGTAATATTACGCTTACAATGTTCACTTTGCCGGTTGCTCCCATTGGGAAAGCTAATGCTAATGCTAATTTGCATGTTATGAACTAGTGATGAGTTTTTTTATTAATTTTGTTCTGTAATGTGTCCCTGCTGAAAAGACTAGTTTAGATATGTTGTCTTTTTATGCTGGAACCTAAAATAGGATGTTGGTGTGCTGGTTTATTAACCAGTAAGACTTTTTCATCATAAAGATCATGCTGATCTTAGGGGGCATCTGGCACCATTTTTTTACTTAAAACTGAAAACTATTTTATATTTTGGTGGTTCGTTTACACTACAATTTACATTTTGGTGGCCTGGAAATGCTTTTGAAAGCAGGTTTTAAAAAAAACTATATTGTTATTAGTGTTCCTGTATCTCAATTGGTAGAGCATTGCGCTATCAAGCGCAAGGTTGGGGGTTCGATTCCCCGGGAACACTTGATAGGTAAAAATTGATAGCCTGAATGCACTGTAAGTCGCTTTGGATAAAAGCGTCTGCTAAATGCATACATTTATATATTTTTTTTTTTCGTCTTCATCTAAACTACAAGAATGTGAATTTGTGAAAGCGGAGACATCATGTGCATGCCTATTGCATTCAGTCAAGTATTTGACAACCACAATACATTGCTTTTACACAGATGTGAAACTTTTCAAAAACTCAAAGAAAAAACTTGCTCCTTTCTAGCACATCATTGTCACCTAAACATATTTGCTGGTAAACATTATGGTTCTGCTGCTCTACCACCCTGACTAATACCAACGCATCATTAACCTGCCTGGTTCAGAATGAAAAAGCCTCACTTTGGGATTTATTTTAATTCTTTGTGTTTCAGATCCCAGAAGAGATGTCACGCTGTAGGAACTCTTACATGGAGCAGGGCTTGAGTCCCATGAGGATGGAGGTGTTGGTGGAAGACAGCAGTTCTTGTAGCTACCAAAGTCTCCTCAAAGACAGTACTGATGCCCTGTTTAAAGAAGCCAAGGACAAATTCAAGGGTTATGACAGCTGCTCGACTCCTGAAAACGCTGAGCTTGCATATAAGAAGGTAAGGGAACTATATAAATACTATCCCTATTCGAGTCACTTGGTCACTCTTTCTCATATTTCCATTGCCTGTTCACACTCTCTTCCTTCCTTTGCTAATTTTCTTGCTTGCGCCTAGTGGAAAAACATCACTTTTTCGTGTGAAAGTATCTTTTCCCAGCTCTATTTTGGCCTAGAGCCCAGCATGACATCAGTTTGTTGGTTGTTCTAGCACTTCACATGGACCAAAACACACTTGTGTTCACTCAGCCCAGTTCTCTTGTCCTTGGACAGTGTTTCATGTAACCCACCCATAAAGTAGGGCTGTCCGATCCTGCCCTCTATCCAACCGAGTTTAGCTCAAATCCAAATTGAACATATTTGAACCAGTTAATCAATGACTTCAGGAATAGTAAGAAACGTCCAATTAAGTGTATTCAGGTAGGTTAGAGCTAAACTCTGCAGGACAGGGGCCCTCCAGGAGCAGACTGGACATCCCTGCCATGAAGAAGTACAGAATCCTCTGAGCTAGAATTGCACGTTAGATGAAATCCCAATGAGGACTGCTGTGATCGTGCCAGTGAAAAACAAAAGTAACAAGATGATTTTGCTGGAAGTGTTAATGACTGTAGCGCCATCGTCTTTCATGATAGGTTCAGGACGGGTCATCTCTGCGACAGTGGAAAGTGTGCGTGGACATGCCTGCATCGGCTGAGGACATCTTGCAGCGGATTCTGCGGGAGCAGGAACGCTGGGATGAGGACCTGTTAGAGTGCAGGATTGTGGAAACACTGGAGCATAACACGGAAGTCTATCAGTATGTCAGGAACTCAATGGCGCCCCATCCACCAAGAGACTACGTGGTGCTCAGGTGATTACAAACACTCTTAACTAAAGTTTGTATTATTAGTAGTAGTAGTATTCTATAACTGTGCTTTAAATTCAAAACCCAAAATGTACTTTGTCCATAAAAATTCTAAGAGTGCTTTTGTTGTGTTTCAGGTCATGGATGACAGACTTGCCCAAGGGAGTGTGTGCTCTGGTGTGTGTGTCAGTGGATCACGAGGGTGCAGGGGTTCTGGGTGTTCGTGCTAATGTTCTGACCTCTCGCTATTACATCGAACCCTGCGGACCCAACAAGAGCCGGCTCACACACATTTCCAGAATAGACTGCAGGTAAGTGCTGCACAGGAATCTCTTTTCACAAAAATGAGTTCATTAAGCTCTTGTCTAGCGAACCCAGTGTTCAAAATATATTTTTAAATTTAATTTAATTTATTTAATATGTAATACAAATTATTATTATTTATCTATAATTATTTATATGAATTCTAATTTAAATTAATAAAATATTTGAATTCTAAAATAAAAAATATATACATTTTAATAAATAATTATATAAATAATTATAAATATACAGTGATATATAATTTTTTTATTTTATAGTGAATATTTAATCAAATATTGTATTTAATACAAAGGCATACAAATAACGTCACTAACATACTTTTTCTTCTTTTTCTATTTTAGGGGTCGTTGCAAAGAATGGTACAATAAGCTGTATGGTCACCTGTGTGCTGCAGAAGTGGTGCGGATACGTGACTCTTTTACCTGCCTGGACAAATAAACACGCAACCTGGCATGTGCTTTGACGTTTCATTTCACCTCTCCGAACTCTAACTCTAGAGAGGAAGAATGATGATGATTTAAAACTCCCTTAACATACGATCTGAGCCCTTATATGAAATAAACCAATGACTGTGCTGAAATCAACAAGCTACATTGGTCAAAGCTCTTGCCATTTGGATGGATAAGCCTGAAAGACTGGAAATGGGCGTCCCTGCTGCTATGACATCATCATCACTGATGGCAAAACATTTGACCTTTTTACTGATCATGTCATAGGGTGACTACGTAAAACGGGAGGTGCTTTTGCTTCTGAGAAGCAAGTATGCATGTGTTTTTTTTTTTTTTTTTTGAATGACTGTGGAAGTAAGCCTATGTTTAGTGTGTCTGATTTGAATGTGTATTATTGACAAATGAGACATATTCCATGCACTGACACCCGCTGCAATATAGTGTTTAAACCTGTTTCTGTGTGTGTGTCACTGTTACATAGTCTGCAATGCTGTGTACGGTGCTTTCATAATATTTAAGAGAATGTACTGATGGATGAATGGATGGACAGACATGTTTGTCTCTATACAAGACGGAAGGTGGTGGCTGGCACACCTTTGAAAGGAAGACAGGAAATGTGCGACGGAGGAAAAGACTAGAGCATGTAGACACTTAAACAGCACAGAGGGTTCCAACAGCACCAAAACCAAAGCGGAGACCAATACAATGTGGACCAATTCTACATAGCAAAGTAATCCAAGGATTCAACACAGGACTCCAAAGAAAACATAAATACAGTTTCCTCACTCTGAGGCCTGTGATTGGTCGTGGTCAGTGCTGCAAACCAATAAAATTCCTTCAGCGGCTTCGACCATTTAACATCTGAGCCCTGGGAAAAGAGAGTGTTACGAAGGACTCAAAGGATAGGAAAAGCTTTTTGGGTTGAATGTTCAGGTTTGATTATAGGGGCCTACCGAGGCAATCATTTTGTCAGAGGATGGTAAAGAGTGTACGAGTGGAAATGATGTCTGTTTGTTTGTCAGTGTTAACCAGAAATGAAGTAAAATTCTAAAATAGTAACGAAGCTTGCATTTACACTTAACTATAACCAGGCCTGCGGTCACGTCAATAAAGTAGGAGTGCTACTGATGCTCCAGATGAGTCCAGTACTCCTATTGAGGTGCTTTAGTGGGTTCGATGTCTCGATTTATTGCTACTTACGTGGCTGTCCATGGCGGTGTATCATAAACGTGTGTAAATGAAATGTATGCTGCCAAACGGAGAATAACGCATGACAATGACCTCTCTGTATTTATATCACTCATATCGTGTTTTTTGTATGTATCTTATTTTATTGTAAATGTTACACTCTTAAGTTACAGAAATGAGAAAGTTGTTTATCTTTTTTATTATTAATGTTATTTCTGTACAGATTAATCGTGGTCAAAATGCACTATTAAATGTATTAAAACAGCATGAAAACAGCAAAGACTATTGCACAATACTGTGTGTACATACATGCGCGGTTGTAGTGCTTTTCTGGGAACTGAAAAGCAAGCCAGAAAAGGAGAGATAAGATACACGTGTGAAAGAGAATTTGGGGTGGAAGTACGAGAGCTAGCGAGAGAAGAACGTTCCAGAGTTTTCCCTCTCACTTCTGAGAGTGAGCTGAAGGAGAGTTCCCACAATGATAAATGATAGAGGGCAACATATTTCTCCAGATTGTGTGTGTATATATGCCATTTATGACTACATCAGTTATCAGCTGTCTCGGAGAAGAAAACTATGAAAGACAAAATTGGGACGCAGACACAGAGAAAGCGAGAGAGGAACAGTGGCATGGATTTTACGTTATTCATTAAATGGCCCTAATATGACAAATATAATATCAATAAATTATGAAATATCATTTACCCTTGTCGGTAATTTTTTTTTTTTTTTTTTTTGATTTTTACAGATGGTCTCGCTCGCTCTCTCTCTCACACACACACACACACACTCTTTCTCTCTCTCTCAGAGAATCATGAAAAAGCTAAAGTACCGAAATTTGATGTTTATCGTGTGTGACTAAATTATAGGTCTACAGTAGGCTACACACAAGTAATATGCCATACAGATATTCCACATCTGAACGTTATTTCCGTGTTTAGAGAACATGGCTAATTAGCAGATTACGTACTTGCTTCTCTCAGTCCAGCGGCAATCGGGGATTAATCAACTTCTCAGGCTTGTTTTGACATTGGAGATAATAAACCTGTGGAAAACTTCATCCGTCTCAGGCATAGGAAGTGCTGCTCGTTTGTGAGTGAATACTGCCATCTATTGGTCAGTCTGAGAACACGCAGCTTCTAAACACACACAGATTCAAACAGTCTACGTAGCTCGCAACAGTTATTTTTTATTTATTTATTCTAGCACAAGACTTCTGTTACTAATATTACTCCAGCTCCAACTTTAAACAGTCAGGTACAACCACGTTTAGAACAAAAATTGTTTAAACTTTAGCTTATATGCCTGACGAACGTGCTGAGTGTTATTACTAAAAACGCCCACAGGGTGGCAACACAATGACAAAACCAAAATGAGCCCATGATGATCATTCAAAAAACACACTTCCGTTCCGTTTTTGCGCGCGGTCGAGCGAAAGGACAGTTGAGAAGTAATGAAGTTACTCAAATTTGATAATTTGTTTGTTGTACAAACAACAATAATAATAATAATAAAACACGATCTACTTTTATCAATCCCAAAGCTTTATTATTCAATTTTAAATATACATGTCTACATTAACAACTGCTCAGCTGAAATTCAAAGTCCAAGATGCATACACAGGATTGTGTGCGAGAGAGAAACATTTAGTAATTATGCTTTCATCAGGGGCTATAAAGCACCCAACTTTACTAATGTATACTGTTACCAGCATCCTGTTCCATAATCAGCAAATACATTCATCATATTAAATACCACGGTCACCAGTATTTCTTGGTATTGAAATGTCCTCAGGAGAAAAGTGTAAAATGTAAACTTGCAAGTTACATTCAAGCATTTTTTCAAGTTTAACTTGAGTTTATGCATCATTCTTCATTTATAATATCTATACTGTAGTTATACTTATAAAATTGGCAGTTGAGAAAGGCTGTCGCCACAAACATCTTTTCAACGCACGATTCCCTTTTGACATTCCATCTTGGGCAGCCATAGTGAGCTGAAGAGGAGAATTCTGGGAAACGGCTCAGGAAAACAAAAGGCCTCGGATCCTCCACAAAAGACCTTCATGCTTTTTTCATAGTCTCTCCCTTTGCTAAATTCACCAGGAAGTCTCGCTCAGAAAGTTCTTCACCCAGTTTCTCTGGTATAGGACCCTCGTCCATTTTCACCCAGTCTTCGTCCTCTCTGTGTAGCCCTTTTACCAGGATGTGAAAAAGGGTCTCTTGCAGTGAAAGGTCTGGGTAAAAGCATTGCCCAGTTGGACCACACGACCCTGGCCTCCCCCGCGGCTCCTCTCCACCACCACACGAGGCATCTGCACTAACTGGATGGGGCTCTTCCCGTCTTTCAAAGCCTGGGTCAGGTTTAAGATCTATTCGTGAAGAAAAGGCAAGTATGAATTTACAGTTGGCTTCGAATACTATATATATACAGTACTGTTCAAACCCTTTTTTATATACCGTATTTTCCAGACTATAAGTCACACTTTTTTTCATAGTGTGGCTGGTCCTGCGACTTATTTATCAAAATCAATTTGACATGAACCGAGAGAAATGAACCAAGAGAAATTAACCAATATAAAACATTACCGTCTCCAGCCACCAGAGGGCGCTCTATGCTGCTCTGTATCAACACTGAAGACATAGAGCGCCCTCTCACGGCTGTAGACAGTAATGTTTTCTCTTGGTTCTAAATAAATGCGACATAGTCCAGTGCGACTTATATGTTTTTTTTCCTCATCATGACATATTTTTGGACTGATGCGACTTATGGTCCGAAAAATGCGGTATATAAATATTTATATAGTGTCATTTTAATTCAGTAAGGATGCATAACTTTATCAAAGTGACAGTAAAATATTATATATCTTCAAATAAATTGATCTTTTTGACTTTCTATTGATCAAAGAATCAAAAAGAAGAAAAAAAAAGAAAAAAACACTGCAGTTTCCATATAATATTAAGCAGCACAACTGTTCTGTTTTGAACAGAAATGGTAACAAATGTTTCTGAGCAGCACCAAATCAGGATTTTACAATGATTTCTGAAGAATCATGTGACACTGAAGACTGGAGTTGCCTTCTGAAAAAATTTATATATTTATATATTATATTTCATAATATTACTGTATTTCTAATCTTAATGATCCCAAACTTTTGAACAGTAGTTTATAATAGTATATTAAAGACCACAGGAAAAACTGAGCTTAAACATACATTAACACTTAAAAAAAAAAAAAAAAAAAAAGTTTGAGAAAATCTTTTTCTCTATCAATGCTAATAAATCTGCGGTCTTAATTCAAGTCTATGTCTAAGCTGTGATAAGCCGAAAATAGCATCCCGGCTGGGTGTATTAATATACGTTAGCTGTGAATTTTTCATTATGAAGAGCTTCGGCATTTAGGGAGAATGAAGCATGTGAGAACAGAACACTATTTCTGGAATAGCAGAGAAAGCATAATGTAAAATCATCTTAAAGCAAAATCTTACTTGTCCTCTCATAACAGACATCTGTTTCTCGAACATGGTTTTGTCGAACCCTTTATCTGTCTGAAAACACATATGTTAATGTGAAAAATCATTCAGTTGTAAAAAATACAATTCATCCATACTAGGATTCTTGCTAATTAATGCACAAATGATCAACCTACTTTACTGCAAACCAGTGAGTAGGACTGTACTGACATCACAGGAAAAAGAGATCAGGGTCAGGTCACTTAGAGATCAGGTAATCATTTATACTGAGGTTTTTTTTTTTTTTGTGGCTTGAATATTTCCAGCAGAGCAACTTAAAATGAGATGAATTTAGAGACATGACTTCTTTTAGGGTTTTTAGTGACAGCATGCTAAGCCTCAAGTCTGCAAACAGAAACCAGACTGACAGCATGCTAAAGCCCTGTCCAAGAAGTCTCAGCCAAAGCAATGTTTCATTAACAGATTCACCGCATTAAATGGTATGAATGCAAGTACAGCCCTGGTAAGACGTAATCTTGACCGTGAGATTTCCTACCTTGAACATCTCATAAAGGTCCTCACAGAGGTCCTGTACAAAGTTCATGTCAGAAATGCGCGAGAGCACAAGGTCTCTTGTCTCCTGGGAAAAGGCCACTTTGGCCTGAGGCAACCATGCCCAGTGAAACGGATCTACATGTGCACCGAAATCAAGAACAATCATTTCATCAGTTAAGTATGATCATTTATACACTAGCAGTAAAAGCTGGATATACTACACTGCATTGTGTTTGTCATGATCTTAAATAATCTTTAAAATGTTGGAAATGCACTTGATAGACAAACAGAAACTGTGGATATTCGGTTTAAAAAAGCATTTTGGTGTAAATGTTATACTTCTATTCAGTAAGGACACATTATATTGATTAAATATGACAGTGAGGCCCTTTATAAAGTTACAAAATATTTCCATTTCAAATAAATGCTGTTCTGTCTATTCAAAGAATCCTAAAATGCTTTAGTTTACACCAAAATAATAAGCATTATTGAACATTAAACATGCTAAATGAAGTAAGAACTGCAGAAAAATCAGCATTAACACCACAGAAATAATTTACATTTTAAATCTTAAAATATAAAACAATTGTTTTAAAATGTAAAAATATGAAATAAAAATCAATAAATAATAATAATCCTTACATGCTCTCCACTCATCGGGGTGTTTAAAAGGGAAGGCCAACCCATTATCTATAGCTGCTATCTGTATGGCCGAGTCTTTTGAATCAGTCCATTCAGATTCCTGAGAAGAGACACACGGAAGAGAAACATTTGCACGGTCTGTGAAGCAATCATCACATCCATAATATCACCTCAGAAGCAGCTTGATCCAACAGAGATATAAAGAAACTTGGCTGCTTTTGCAATACTGAATCAGTCTTATGTCTGTCAGGGTGAGATGTGTAAAGAGCTTTGTGCATAAGGGAGGAATTGTTTACCAAGAGCCCTTTCAAATATCCAAAAAATAAAAAATTAATTCAATAATTTTAGCTCTCTCTCTCTTTTATATATATATATATATATCATATCATATCTATCTATCTATATCTATCTATATCTATATATCTATATATGAAATATGAATATGACACCACTGCATTTGATTGATTTTCTTTGAGCTGCCTAGTACTGCAAACAGAGGAGCTCTAAAAATATCCCCCAGCTCACCTTCTCCGTCAGCTCTCCATCGCCTGGCTTCTCATACTTGATCAACCAGTTATCGTTCCCTCTGTCTGAAGAAGCCAGAAAAGAAATCAGAATTCCTTTTCAAAAGGCACAGTGAACAATTAGCACTTATTTTATATGGCCATAACTTGTTGTGCTGAAAGACACGTCACATTTGTTAAGAGTTGTTTAAAACATTTAAATGAGTGAGAACAAGAAACTCCTATGATTTCTTGAAAATTAGGAAAAAATAAATAAATAGTGTGGCCAAAATTAGCACGTTAATGCATGTAATTCATTTTTTCTGTTTAACGGCAATAACAATATTTAACGCAGTTAACGTAGGGTCGGAGCTAGGGTTCAGCACCCCACTCAAGAAGTGTTGCTTCGGTCTTTTTTCTTGACAAAATGTTTTCAAATGCTTCACCTCTGCACCAGTCAAACATGGACAGAAAAGTTACATGTGATGAGGAAGCTTCAGTAGAATAACAGTGAACTGTGATTAGATGAGCCAGGCCATATGTCATTAAAAATGATTTTTCCTGTCTAGTCAGCCGGTATACTGTGCTCGTAGCACGTGCTCTTCAATTGCACGCACAAATGCAGCGGTGCGCATGGTATATCATTTCATTTTAAAGTGCAAAAGAAACTACCAGTATGCAATGTCGTAGTTATGTCATCAGTTAAGTCATGAAGTTACCAAAAAATAAATTAAAGTTGCCTTAAATCTGTGCATGCATGCAAGTATTTGTTATATATGAGTTAAGGCTGTGCAAAAAAAAATAGAATGCGATTTTCATGTACCTCTCATCAGTAAAGACGCTCCTGTAATTAGAAGTATATCTCCAGCACGTGCGTTCAGATCAGGGTTGCCAGGTTTTCACAACAAATCCTGCCCAATTGCTTCTCAAAACTAGTCCAAAACTAGCCCAATAGCGTTTCCAGGAGGTTCCCTGAAAAAAATTGCTTCCGAGGGTTAAAAATATAGGGTTATTGGCAGAGTTGCCAATTTTAGGGGCTAAAATCACATTGGTTCAGGTGTCAGTGAATTACGGCTCTGTGTAGTAAATGCCAACCATTGTCTGTGGTTGTTTTTCATGTCCGCGGGCCGAAGCGACCCCAATACAAATAACGTGAGGTTTAGCCCCTAAAATGCGAATTTTACCAAGGCAACCCTGCTAAAAAAAAACATATATTTTATCCCCAGGAAGCAATTTTTATCGGGGAACCTCCCGGAAACGCGATTGGGCTAGTTTTGGACTAGTTTTGAGAAGCAACTGGGCAGGATTTGTTGTGAAAACCTGGCAACCCTGATCTGAACGCACATGCTGGAGATATACTTCTAATTAAAGGAGCGTCTTTACTGATGAGAGGTGCATGAAAAGCACATTTGATTTTTTGCACAGCCCTAATATGAGTCAGATTTAAGAACATGTCCCTGAAATGCAGTGTTTTTCACAGCATCCCAGCACTGTCTCTCTCATCTAACACACGTTTTAACTCATCAGCCCATTAGTAGAGACTTTAAGACCAGAAGTGGGTCAGAAAAGGTAAAGAGTTGTAAGAAATTGTAATTAAATTGACAGTAGTGAATAATACCAATAAAGTTACTTCATAGTAGGGATGTCAACGATTAATCGACAATCGATTAATTGTCGATTAATATTTTAATATATAAACCTTATCGACGGTCGATTAAGCATGATCACCATTAACGTGCATAGTTTGAGACGTAGGCGGCTAGCTGGTTTGCCAACCGCCAAAAGAGGACAACGCACGTGGCTTATGCCAAAACATGTAAAGTACAGCAGTTGTGAAGGAAAATGAAGCGAGCACTCAAGAGTTTTGTTTGGGATAATTTTATTTCAAATGGTGATAATGTTAATTGGTGGAAAGCGAATATCACCAGGTTTCCCAGGTTGTCTCAGCTGGCAAAGGGCTATTTATGCATACCAGAAACATCTGTACCATCAGAACGCGTGTTCTCAGCAGCTGGCCTGACGGTCAACAGACTTTGCACAAGACTAACTCCGGAACATGTTAACATGCTGATCTTTTTGAACAAAAAACAGTGATGTGCACTTCAGGTACCTATGCTGTGCTGTAATCTTCTTGTGCACACAAAGTTTGTATAATTGCGTTAAAGTTAACATTAATGCTATAGGCTACATAAAATTGTTAATAAATTAAAATGTGTTCTTTTAAATGTTTAAAGCTAAAAGTGTTGCACAGTTAACACATTAAATGTGCTTGAATATAGAAATGAAGACGATTTCTGAAATTTCTGAATACGTTTTAAAAGTTCCAAAATTGATGCAACAAACGTTTTTTTTTTTTTTTTTTCTTTTTTTTTAAGGAAAGTGTTTCAGAGTTACACAAATGTCTAGGCATTTTAAATGAATTTTAAAAAATAGATGTTTCACGTTGAACGTTTAATGCATCAAATGTTTATTTGTATAATGTTTAAAACAAAAAGTGTTTATTGCTTTAAATGTTATGTTACTCCATAAATGTGGTAAAATTAAAAATAAATAAAACTCCACATTAATGTCGCAAAGTTCACGGAATGACATGGGTTGTTTTACATATTTTTTTTAAACGAAAGTGTTGAAACGTTCACACAATAAATGTGATGGAATGGGGAAATTTAGATTATTTTAATGCATCAAATGTGTTAAATTATTTGTTTTCTTTAAAGTGTTAATGGACACAAAATAAATATGTTGGAACTGTGTTTTAGAAGTAACATTACAAACTGTCAAATGTTTTTTTTTTTTTTTTTTTTTTTTGAAAAAAGACAGCAAATAAAAAGTTTTATTTGAAAAATAAACCAGTCTGTTTTGCCATTCAATTAACATTAGAGGAAAAGAAAATTAATACCAGATCGTTAGTTTTTCTAAATAGATTAGCATATAATTTAACTTAACTGGTACATTTAGCTCATGAGCAAGTAATATATAAGTATTAAAATGTTATCCATGTGAGGTAAGTAAATCTAAATTTCAAGACTGCTGAATTGGCTTAATAACTAATGGCATATAGGCCTTTAACACGTAATGGGCATTCACGAGTAGATGGGTTTTTTCGCATTCTCCAGATTTTCCTTGATATGCACAATATCCTATAAACATTTGGAAAGAAAATAACACCGTAACAAAAACATGGACGCACGCCCGCAACGTTTTCCGCTCTATGGACGTGCGCTCCACTCAGTTGCTAACAGCCGGAGCAAGCGCTCCGTTAATATTCCACTGACTCTCGCCGTAAACCAGTTCCAGCTCCGAAATAAAGTTTTTCTAGTAGGCCTAATTGTTTACTGTTTGTACCAAAATTCTTGTATAATTGTCTAAAATTATGCATGCTGATAAATAGCAATTATTATGTTTCAAAACGAATTTTTTTTTAAATTCTTCTTAATTTTATTAATTGTATTAATTAAAATGTATTAAATATATTAATCTATCCTTATCAAACATTCCTAAAATGCAAAAACTGAAAAAGTATATTTGATTTTCATTCACTTTATTTCCGTGAAAATAGCTGCTGTTGTTGTGCAATAGAATATTCAAAATAGGCTCATTAAAACACAAACGCACACACACACACAGGAGATGAAATGTTCGTAGATCTTTACAAAATACACATGGATTATAAAGCATGTGAAAAGCACACACAAGATAAAATGCACTTAGAACGCTTGGATTATGAACTGGGTTGAGCGAGCGGAGTGGAATCTTCAGAAAGGCGCTCTTAAGGAAATATTACCACTCCGCTCCGGTCATATGCCAGAGTGCATCTGAGACTGCGTTATATTAGTCATTGTATTTGAATTAAATATTTATATTAAATGATCAATCGATTCATTTTATAATCCTACTAGCCTTTTGTTTACAGTTAAAACCCTTTCCTTTGTGGGAGGACGCTTGCGTTTTTAGTGTCATTGCACACCAATACATGCAATAACTACTGTAGACGCATCTTGCAGTATGAAGGTTAACGATTAATCGATTAATTGATCGTTAATTTAAACGACGATCGATCATGAGAATTTGTCGAAATTGACATCCCTACTTCATAGCATAGCAATTTGAGGAAAAATAACTCAAGGCTTTACAAGGGAATAAGTTAACATCAGCATTAGGTACCTGTGTTTCTGATGACGTAATCCAGCACCACCAGCCTCTCGAACTGAGACTGAAGCTGCTTCCTCATGTTCTCTGGAAGAGGCTCTGCCTCAAACTTCCTCAGCCAGAAGTCTGCTTCATGATAGCCCTCCACAAACAACTGAAATGAGCCCATCTTCACAAAAGAAAACACATTTTACTCCCTTCTAATGATTGGGCACAAAATTGCAAATGAGAATTTAGAGCTACAGCCTCAACATTCACCAGAAATAATGACACTAAGAAAACCTATGGCTAAATATCTCCTTCTGTGTTCCATACAAGAAACTGAGCAAGGTAAAAAAAAAAAATTAAAAATAAATAAATAAATCTGTAATTTAAGACCAAAAAATTGGGATAGTATTGGGATAGTTCTGGGCGTGTTTACATGTCACCATTTACAATTTAAAAAAACTACTTTTATGAGTCATGGTCCTTCACTCACAACAACAGCGTTTCAGGGGCCTGAAAACACAAACTCTTGTCGTAAGTTTTTTTTTTTTATTATACTTATCTCTGTATGAACTTGTGATTTGTGAAAATGGTGATGTCATGCACGTGTGCTATGTGCAGGCTCCGCATGCACCACCAAAATAAAAAATGTGTTATATAAAAATGTTCTGACACCACATTTGCGTACCGACATGGTTGACAGCTGTTAATACAAAATTACCATTTTTGATCACAAACTGTACTATATAAGTTTTTATTTTCAACCTGAAAGCCTAAATCTAAGCTATGCCATGCAGTTTTCAAAGCACAGTGCAAAACTGTTACATTCCTGTGACATTCCACTGATGCTCTTTAATAAGCAGCAGAGCTAAATCCAGAAGCACGTATACCATATTTTTCGGACTATAAGTCGCACTTTTTCAAAATAATTTTGATAAATAAGTCACACCAGACTATAAGTTGCAGGACCAGCCAAACAATGAAAAAAAGTGCAACTTATAGTCCGGAAAATACGGTAGTAAATATTACCATTTTATTTTTAGGTTTACTATAAAATAAATGTATTTGTATTTAATACTAGGACTGCCATTTATTTTTTATTTAGTTTATTTACTATTATTTTATATATAAAAAATTAATAATAATAAAGTGCAATAATATTATAAATATTATAACTTCATTTTTTATAGTTATATTTAATGGGTCACGCTATATGCAGTGTGAGGACCAAACCAAATCTCCAGGTTCTCTTATGAGAACCAGCCTGAAAAAATTATGTGCACCCCTGGTTATGTGTTCAGTTTATAGACATGCAGAAATTGCTTTACAAAGTGGCCTGCATAATAAAGTGCTTTAGTTGTTTTGTTTGGATCCATGTGAACAGGTTTCCAAAAAACCTAAAAAAATGAGGCGTTTCGTTACCTTTGGAGGAAGGCCAACTCTGTGAAACCGTCGTCCAACTTTGGGGACTTTCTCCAGTGCGTATTTCTTACCACGGGATTTGGCACGGTCAATTGCACTATAGTGAAAAGTCTCGCTGGCCAAATGCACTACCTGAAAACACAGGGAAAAAAATGTGGGTCTTAATTCCAGGAGCAAAGCTTTTTCTTAAAATCTATTTATATGCTTCTATAATGCCCACCCTCACCTTAGTTTTGGGTACAATCCTCAAACCCAGTTTTTGGTCAACAAGTGAGGCAGCTGCCTCAGAGAGGTAGCCCTGGTTAGGAATGAGGCAACCACGGCCAAAACAGCACGGACAGCAGACTTTATGGAAATATTTGGTCCATTTAGGATTTAAGTGACCGTAAGGCTCCTCTGATTTTGGTTTAAACACGCCAATGATTTTCTAAATGAGAGAAGATACAGGCATCAAGATAATTCACAAGATTAGAAAATAACTACTATGAACTATACTGTAAAAAGAAATGTTTTTCAGAGAGAACGAATCCGAATCAATGACACGCAACATTCATGCATAAACATTTGTTTATCATGAATACATTTTCCTACTTTTAACACTGTTGACGCATGACGTTGCGTACAAACTGCACAATGACCTACTTCATTTTCTGTTATGACTATTAAAACTGATTATTTCAGGGTCAGTCTCCAGATTTAACATTCAAATACACATACCCCTTTGGGATCTTTGACAAAGTAGCTTCCACTGGATCCTTGCGAGATGCGTTCGGGAAATACACCGTTTTCTATCGCCTGCTCAGCTCTCTGGATGATCTCGCCGAACTCTGGGTCTTCTGGGAAATGGTTGAAGTCCCCACTACTATTACCTATATGTACACATACAAAGATATTCAAATATACAGTGCAGCGAATATTTTCTCTTGTATGTCTGTATTTAAATGTAAATATGTCCTCTCATCTCAAAAGGCCATACAGCAGAAATGGCTTTCTTTTATTAACTTCTATCAGAGTAAAATTCATGCTCAAGGATATTTTTATCTGGAACAAAATTGAACCTTCTCCTAGAAATCCAAGCTTCAAAGCTGAATCACTAGTGAGCATGCAATTTAGTCAAACACTCTTGCTCTGTCTGCAAGCCAGCCTTCAGAAAGATAAAAAAAAATTACAAGAGCACTGGACATTTCTGGAGTGCAGAGAAGCCGTAAAAAACAGAGCGTAGATGAAAGGTTCAATATCAAAGTGACTCATCTAAAGACCAGCAAATGCAATTTTTTCATTTTCTGTACTAGGTACTGACAGATTAAATGTGGGTTCTTGTGAGTATTTAGTAAAATCTGCTAAAAGAAAAAATGTAGACTAAACAGAATCCAGCTACTGTAATTACTGTAAAAGATAAGAACACTAGTATAACTCAGTGTAGATGGGAATACACCAAAGATGACTTCTGCATATTCCTTAGACAGGACATGGAAAATTACTTGTGTAATTATTATTATTTTTCTCCAAAATGTACAATAATCATCTTATTGTGAACAATTCGTCCATGCGTGTTAAACTTTTTGTCTCTTTCTTTCTTTCTTTCTCCTCTTAATTCTTCAGTCATAGCTCAATCTTCTTGTGAAAAGACTTCTCTCTAGTGACGTACACTTGACTTTTCCAAATATTTAGTCTGTTTAAACCCTGTGCCTTACAATCAACTGCAAGCATTCATTCAGATCTACCTCCATCCAATCTAAAACTAATCGACAGAAGTTTCTATCCTAATTATTTTTATTTTTTTATTTTTTTTTGCAGTGCCACCTTGTATCTTTTGTACATTAAAACAATTTAGCAAAAAAATTGCACGAGTTAATGTGTTCACTTGTTTTATTAAATGTACTAATTCATTCCCTTTGTTTTCATTAAAAATTACTGCAACGTGGCCATGATTTAAAGAAAAACACAACAATAAAACAAATGGAGACAAACTCACTAATCTTAAACAAGTGAATGTTGTGAATTAGGTCCTGTTTTCTTATCGCGTTGACACCAAATACTCTGCCATCGTCTTGTTAGTCATCTTTCTCTATTCACATAAGTGAAATCTGACTCCTGCTGTATGGAGGCAGCAGATTATGCATCGTTAAAGACACTACATAATTGTAGCATATGTCGTCCAACTGAACGGAATTGGACTGTGGACGAATTGAATTATCATCAGAATCAGAGTGTGATGTATGGAAGCACGGTTCGGTCACTAAATAAAAAATAAAACAAGGTAATTGCCACTATTTATCTTACAGCTCTAAATGTTTGATAGAAACTTGCAATTCTGTGTTTTTTCCTCGCAACTGCGAGTTTTAACTCACAATTCCTAAAAAAAAACAACAACCTCTATTCTAAGTCTAAGAATATGACTTCATATCACAAAGTCAGAACTATCAGAATTGCGATAATGAACTGAGATAAAGAAATTGCAATTAGCTTGTTTTATTTTTTTGTTGTTCAGTGGCAGAAACAGGCTTAGATAGTGGTGTGTTGATGACACACAGAACTTTTATTAAAAAAAAAAAAAAAGGAAAGCATATTTATTTATTTTTTGTCTTTGGAAACTTTTTGTCTGGTTCCTAATGCTTACCCTTGTATCAGTGTTTCACATGCAAGTTACAGATGCACACTCATGTGATCTGCATACAGGCAGCAAATAATCAGATCAGATAATTCAGTAACCATCCCTTCCCAACTAAAGTAAAGAGGGTCCGTGTGTCTCTTACGAACTCTGAAAACTGCACACAGAACTTGGTAACTGAAACTGTGTAGAACAGTAGCAAAAATTAGCAATTATGATGCAAATTATAATAATTTTTTTTTTTTTTTTTGTAGCCTGCACAAACCACATGAAAGCCAATGTTTAGAAAACTCAACGAAACCACATCCAAAAGTGGTTTGGCACTGCTGAAAGAGAGCCTTGCAGCATTCTTGCTGATGCAAACATTATATAGCAACCCATGAAGCAACCTTGTACAAACAGATTATCAGATTCAATAACTTGCAAAATGACTGCGCAAACCAAAAGATCAAGTTTGAAAAGCAGTGTGAACAAAGCCTAATACGTCTCTCATGATTCCTGTACCCAGGGAGGGTTTTATTTATTTCACTAAAACGGTCATTTCAGAATCCACTACACAATGCACACACTGGAGTAAAACGAACACAAAGAGGTCTACATTGGCTCTAAAAGGTAAAACCCATGAAAACACACAGCTGATGGTCTCTGGGCAGCTTTCCCTTTGGTGAATAAGAGTGTCCATTAGACACAGACAGACAGAACCTCTCTGATGGTTATAAAACATTTAGAAGACGACCAGGGCACTTTCCATCTCTCGTACACACACACACACACACACACCCATCCAAACATGCATCTGCATGTCAAATATAATTTATCATCAAAATGTCTTGATTTTGAAATACATTATCTTGGCAACAATGTGTTATAATGACGAACTCATGCTGCTCTAAAACTCATTTAATGTTAGGTGATTAAACTGGTTTTGTAAACACTGAGACATCACAAAATAAAATAGAAGCAGTCTTGAGTCCCATCTATGAAATGAATAGGCTAATAACTCTAGACGCAGATGTCTTTGTCATGTCACCACTTTGTCATGTCTTTGTAAAACGTCTCCAACCATTTAGTCGGTTTAAACATTTCTCTTTTTTTTGATAACCTGCTACTCGGATGCACATCACAATTCAAAAGAAAAAATCAGTCGCTACTTTCATTTCATCTCGATTCCAAGCATTTTAAAATGTGTCTTACCAATCATATTGCTTTCTTGCCTAACGAAAGACAAAGAGGCTGAAATTATATTTAATAACTATATGTACTATTTGCATGCTAGTTATGCAAATAAAGCAAAGCAAACATAGCATATCACAGTGATACAATGCAAAGATCTTCATTTAAAGAGCCACACAGATGGGAAATCAAAAATTACCTGTATTACAGTGTATGATGTAGCTGTCCATCAGTGTAAACAATGTGCAAAGTAATTAAACCAAAAAGTACCTGATTTATAAAGTTATTGGCTTCTAAAGTATGGAGTCGACTCTGAATCGCTGAAACGAGTCGTTATAGGTTTCAAATCTTTTGCCCATCTCTATGTACGTCACTAGGAACACTTTGCATAATAATCTCCGCCTACCGTGTTGGGAGAAACGGAACTCTGACCTGCCCCACCCCCCACACAGACGCTCTGGTTGGTGTGATAGCATCATGTCGAGGAGACAGCGTGTTTTTAATTGTAAAGGCAAGTTTGTTTTATTTTCACTGCCAACGAATGAAGATCAGAAGAACCAATGGCTAAAAAGCATTTTTACCACAATACCAGAGCAGTACAACAAATCCCTTTTGCTGTGTTCACAACATTTCACTGATGACTGCTTTTCTAATCTCGGTGAGTACAAGGCGGGATTTTCAAAGTGTTTGCCATAAAAGAGGGTTCATTACCAACTTTATTTAGACCAATGGGCATCTCCGAATCACAACGCGAAGTATGATTATGAAGTTATGTGTTTGTTTTCTCCCGAGCGTCTTATCGGTATGTGTGCTGTCTGCGCTGATCTTCATTTACAAACACATCATTAAAATTAAGTGTAACTCCATGAATACCCAACGAAGAGACATGAGAGACATATCTATGAAAACTTGACATGTATACTTTAAAACTAAACAAGTGCTGCCGAAAACAGATATTCTATGATAAAGTAATCCATATGAAAACAACACGATGTCTGTTTTTCATGTCTCCCTTCGTTATATCTAATGTGACCACGCCCCAGCGTTGAACGCGCTATTCAGATTCAAACTGAAGCGCGCGGCTTGAATACACCCACACAGAAGAAAAAGCAGCGAGACGGTTCAAGTTTTTTATTTTACTGTTTGCTTCGCGGTGAGAGGAATAAGACATAATTCATCCCAAACAGATGCTGACGCATTGTTTACCGTGAAGTTGTGTGCGGAACAACCAATCAAAACTATGTCAGTTGACCAATCAGAACACAGTATGCAACCGAAAGGTTGGGTTTAAGGAAACTGAATCTTTTGAACAGCTTCGCACGAAACGTTTGGGGATCTCTGAGAATTGAGGTAATTTTAAAATAATATTTTGACAAAATGACAATGTTTTTAAACCTTGGATGGATTTAAACCTAATGTACAGGACTTATAAACAATGATAGGAAGCTTAGAATTTTCATCTTACTGGCTCTTTAAACTAGGCAATGCAACTCCAGTGAGACTCTAATGGGAGTTTGTCCCCCTTCACTGAAGGATTAGATGAAGGATCTTAGAGAAAAAAAAAAACAGTGTCTTTCTGCTCTCTGGCTCGTCTGCATTCATGTCAAATGAATATGCAAGAAAACATTATTGCATCAATACTCTCCACAGCTGCTCCAGTAATCATGTTAGTACAGATGCATCTGGAAAGTCGAAAACACATTTAACACTGACAGAAACAGCCAAGCACGGATACCCAGAGCTGTGTCAGCAGCTGCTAGGGTGTCATCTACACACGTGTGCCCCGGGTTCAAAGAGCATGCAAGCTGAACTGTGGAAATGGTTGCATAGCGGACCGTGTTCTGAGATAAAGCAGATGAAGCAACAGCACAGAGAAGAGATTATATGTTTGGGAACAAATTTAGAATATTTAGTTTTATTTATTTATGCATGAAAACGTGTTGGTTGTTTGTGTGTGTAAAATAGGAGGCAAAAAAAAAAAAATCACCTTCACTCTCTGAAAAAAAAGTTTTTAATTTGATTCCAAAAGTACATTAACAGAAACAGAACACACGCTGTTGCTATGGAAACTAAAGACGACGGGTCCCTCGTGCGTACTTTCGCCGGTTGAATTCAGATTACACAACAAAATGACGAAAAGTGGCTTTCATTTAAGATGGGGAGTGGCTATATTTAAATAAAGGCTTGAGCAATAGTTTTAATTAGTTGAATTAATAACTAACATGCAAGTTATGTTGATTGTATTAAAAAGCAATAATTAAAAACAATGTTATTTACAAATCTGAACTATTATAATGAAACATACGCATCAAATTTAGAGAAGCAAAACAACACGCATTGAAGTGTGACACCTCTACCTTTACCTTAAACCAGTTTAATCTGATTACGAGCTGTGATATGGAGCTAGTATGTCTCACCTGGAGAAGCCGGATTATCAGATGATGAGCTGTGTCTGTTCCTCCGCGTCCTTTTCTCTCTTCCAGCTCGAGGTGAGAGATTCACGGTAGGTCCTGGTAACAGTAGCGCCTCTTCCCCCGAGCCGTCCGCTTCCAGCTCCGTGAGCACGCTCTCCGTCGAGTTCGAGATCCGGACCGCTGCCCCGGGGTTCAGCGAGAGTCCTAGAGACGGCGCCGGCCGGGTCTTTTCGAATAACACCGCGGGCACCTCCGACGCGAGAAAGTTCATCTCCGGTGTGAAATCTCCGCCGCCTTTCTCTGGCTCGCCGTCGGTAGGATCGCATTCTGCCATCATCGTGGACCGCAGGTGTGTTCGGTCTCAGCGCAGAGAAACTCAGACACCTCTCAAAACCCGCGCTTCATATCCGTGAGTCCGTCTTTAAGATATTTTCCCCCTCTTTCTTTCTTGAAAACGCGTTGATGCTCTTGGCCCTTTCACGTCCACATCATCCGTCACCATTACTGACTTCCTCTATTGTCGAGCATGCGCACTGCTTATATTAACCTCACCGTCGAACAGGTTTCTTAAAGGCGCGGTAGCGCTTAATTTATTCAGCAAAGAATGGTGCGTGTGAACAGTGACTGCATTTTTGTTGCTAAGTTTATCATGCTCAAAGATTAGTCACAAATAATTCCAACCCCCTTTTGTCAAAGTAAAAGGGTTGGTTAACCAAAAAAAAAAAAAAAAAAAAGAGGAACTCAAAAGGAGGTATTTTTGAAAGAGTGTTGGTCACCAAACCTATGGAAGCATAGGGGTAGCATTATTCAATTTGGGATGTAATATGCAAAATGACAATGCAATATGTAAAATGGCAATGCATTTCTGTATTTACATTTACATTTTCCAATACATCTGTGCAACGTTTGGTGCAAAATGAAAATGAAAATTAAATTACATAATTTTCATTTGCCATTTACTACACCAGTTTTAATATGTAAAATGAATATTAATTTTAACGCTTTATAAGTTGCAAAATTAAAATGAAAATGTATTACAGAAATGATTAGATATGTCTAACATGTTAAAGCAAAAACTGTGGCAAAATGATCATTTAAATGCTATTTTTCTTAATTGCATTAACACTCACAGTCAAGACACTTACGATTGCATTTTCATTCGGTGTCCCGCAATGAATGTAGCAAAACTCAATGTGCACATTGAAAATGCATTTCGAGCCGATCACGTGTCCCCGCCCTCGCGCCACGTCAATCATTGTGTGAACAAGGCGGGGCTTACAGAAGGTCAGAGACTCAAGTCTCAAGAAGAGGATTCAATCAAGTGAGACAACATGGACAAGACAGTTGGTCCGTGTATGTTTTGATCATTTCGGTTTATGGCTTCGATATTTCATTCGGATTTGTGGGCGGAGCTGAAACGCTGCTTTCATCTGATTGGTCGAATCGGATCGGTTTTCATCTGACAGCCTTCAGCTCGGTCTTGTCATTCTTTCAGGCAGAATAAGAGTCAGTGCGAGTGAAGCACTGAAATGTCTGAAACTACGCTCACTGTTAATTAGCATAATATTTGAATCAGATGTAGCTGGGCACATAATTCGTGCTGCTGAGACCTGCAAATTATTTCTAGGTTGTAGTATTGTATGAATATTGTCCCACTGATAAATACAGTGCAAATAGTTCTGTCCCTTTGGATAACAGTGAAGTGGAAATTAAAATCAATAATAGAGTTCCATGTCTGTAACATTTACCACTCTCATCTTTTAAGTCATAAGGCACTAGGTATGTGTGTGTGTGACATTAATAAATAATTGTAAAAATGAATATAGTTACATTTCTAAATAAAAATAGTAAAATTAGCTCTATGCTGCTCAGTGCTCCTGTAGCCTACATCAGAGCGCCCTCTCGCGGCTGTAGACGGTAATGTTTTCTCTTGGTCCTGAATAAATGCGACTTATAGTCCAGTGAGATCTATATGTTTTTTTCCTCGTCATGACGTATTTTTGGACTGATGCAACTTATACCGAAAAATACAGTTAACATTATTATTATTATTTATTATGAGAGTAATTGACACAGACTAGAACTTTAATGTTTCACCCAATTCAGCTCATATCTTTAGACTCGTCCGACTGGTGTTGCTTGTATAACTGGCCAGACTTACCTTCCCAAAAAATCCTATTTAATTTTATTTCATAAATTTAACTATATTTATTTCCACTTTACTGTTATCCAAAGGGACAGAACTATTTGCACTGTTTTTATCAGTGGGACAATATTCATACAATACTACAACCTAGAAATAATTTGCAGGTCTCAGCAGCACGAATTATGTGCCCAGCTACATCTGATTCAAATATTATGCTAATTAACAGTGAGCGTAGTTTCAGACATTTCAGTGCTTCACTCGCACTGACTCTTATTCTGCCTGAAAGAATGACAAGACCGAGCTGAAGGCTGTCAGATGAAAACTGAGACTTGAGTCTTTGACCTTCTGTAAGCCCCGCCTTGTTCACGCAGTGATTGACGTGGCGCGAGGGCGGGGACACGTGATCGGCTCGGAATGCATTTTCAATGTGCACATTGAGTTTGGCTACATTCATTGCGGGACACCGAATGAAAATGCAATCGTAAGTGTCTTGACTGTGAGTGTTAATGCAATTAAGAAAAATAGCATTTAAATGATCATTTTGCCACAGTTTTTGCTTTAACATGTTAGACATATCTAATCATTTCTGTAATACATTTTCATTTTAATTTTGCAACTTATAAAGCGTTAAAATTAATATTCATTTTACATATTAAAACTGGTGTAGTAAATGGCAAATGAAAATTATGTAATTTAATTTTCATTTTCATTTTGCACCAAACGTTGCACAGATGTATTGGAAAATGTAAATGTAAATACAGAAATGCATTGCCATTTTACATATTGCATTGTCATTTTGCATATTACATCCCAAATTGAATAATGCTACCCATATGCTTCCATACCAAACAGTTGTAGTTACATGACTTCCATTGTATGGCCAAAAAAAAAAAAGTCCAAATAGGTTTGGAATGGCATGCAGGTGAGTATTTTCATGATGAAACTGATGCTGGGTCATAGAAGCACAGTTCATTCAATAGAGCTCTTAAAGTCAGGTCATTTTTAGGGGAAATTTGCCATGGGTTCCCAGTGGAAATTCAATTAGCTTTACCTTTTCATCTACACAACTACACACATACTTAAAACCTACATTTTGAAATTGTTGTTTCTACAGTATCTCCAGGTAAAAAATGTATACATTTTTAATGAGACGAAAATAATGTATGTCACACCTCTATCAATTTGCACTGGCTACCTTTAGCTGCTCGAATAAAATTCAAGGCATTGATGTTTTCCTACAAAACCACCACTGGCTCTGTACCCCAGAAGCTTGCGTTCTGCAAGGGAACATCGCTTGATTGTGCCATCCCAAAGAAGCACAACGTCATTTTTACAGACTTTTAAATTAAAAGCTCCCTCCTGGTGGAATGATCTCCCCAACTTAATCTGAGTCCTTAGCCATCTTCAAGAATCGGCTAAAAACATCACATCTTTATTTGACCCTCTAACTCTAGCACTCTCTATTCTAATTCTATTCTTTACCAAAAGCAAGCATGCAAACCATGCTATAGTTCTTATTTAGCAACTTTTTTCATAAACTGATAAAATTCATATTTGAGGTGCCATATTAATGACACAATTTTAGAAACATTCAATACCAGGATACAAAGACTTATAACCCCATATTGAGCTTATAATATGATGCTCCATAGCCCCATGATAACCCCATCAACATGTTCAAAACAGAGAGAGAGAGAGAGTAAAAGATTCATTGGTAAAAAAAAAAGGTTTTATTTTTACCACATCCCATGTTGATAAGTATAAAACAAAACGATACATGATAACATGTAGTTTATACATGTGTAAAATATCCATTAACCAGTAAAAAAATGGAAATGACTTTGCAAGTTGGCAACATATGATGGATAAATATTTTCCCTTCTGTTGGTTTTTTTTATTTTATTTTTATTTTTTAAGCTGCAATTTGTATTGGAAACATATAGTGTTTATGTTTTAGTCTTTATGTGTATATGTATATATAAGATTTGATTCATGTCGTAGAGGTAACAATTTATTGGTAAACTAATAACCAGGGACAGTTTAATCAGAGAAACCATAAAGTACATTACATTTGGCACACAAAGTGCAAATCTCCTGAGTTTTTTAACAAGGCAGGACACACTTTAAAAAAAAAATAATAATAATAATAAAACACTGGAAAACAGGAAGACCACCGGAAAAAAGAAGTAAAACAACACTGTCCAGAGAATTCATGACATTAAAGCTAAATATAAAAGTACAGACATCTTACCTTAGACCCGCCCCGAGTGACTGTCATCAGTCCGCCATTGTTTTGCCGCCAGAGCAGAAGTAGACAAGAATGTCTCTAAGCGATTAAGGTGTTCTGTTGTTGGATGTAATAATGAACAGGGCAGTCGTCATTTACTCCCGACATCTGAGCCGCTGAAGACGCAGTGGATTATGTTTGTTTTTAAAGGGAATGCGCCCCAGATCTACATAAATGTGTCTATGTTCGTGCGGGTCGTTCAAGGTTAGCTTCACATACAGAAGAAGTGAGTATACGTTTTTAGTTTTTTTTTAATGAATCTTTGCAAATCGCCTTTCCTAATAATGTGCTAATTTGCAAGTTCATGATGAATGCGGCTAAAGTAAACCGTGCCTCAGAGAGCAGCTCGGAAGAGAGGGGCAGGGTTAGCAGAGCTCATTAAAATTTAAAGGAAAATGCTACAAAACTGCGTGCTTTGAAAAAACTCTTTTTGACAGGGTAAAAAGGTGTTTTTTACACAACCAATGAGAAATTAACTAAACTGTTACAGAATTTTCATTATGACCCTAAATAGTCATATCAACTTGTGGAAAATAGGCATCCTATGACCCCTTTAACTAAACATACAGTAAATTAGTCCAAAGACTTTCAGAATTATTCCATATCATAATGCAAGAAATTCTATAATCAATAATAATTCATCATTGTGCATCAAAACATTCATTAAATCAAACCAGCTGATTGAATTAAAATTCAGCAGAATCTTGCCTTGGCATCTAGGCATCAATTCTGGGGGCTTTGTTGAGTCCACAGAGGTATCTTGGCACAGCCACATGCTCTTCTTTTCTCTTCTTCCTTCTGCTCTTCTCAATAATAATAGCCAAGTTCTATTCCTGGATTATGTGTGAGTTTTAGTCTCTGCACAGATGCTCATAGATCTGCTGTTTTTCTACAACTAAAAATATCCAAATAATCTCTTTCACAATGAAGAGCAGCTCTTACATCTGCAGGGCAGTGTTACAATTTTAAATCTTCCAGAAGATCTTCTTTCTGTAGAGCAGATAGGCTACGATCACCCATATGGAGGTGGCCACAAGGTTCTGTGCCAGGTGCTCTGCATGCGATTGGCTATTGGCCATTTTCCAACGAAAAGGGAAGTATTCCTTAAACACTTCATGACCCACATACACCAAAATGGAATTCATACCTGCCAAATCAAGTGTAAACTTGAAAGCAAATCATAAAACAATTCAAGTATGCATAATAGCAATAATTCACATAAACTAAGGCTACACGATAATAAGTGTAAACAATGAATCAATTATTTTGCTTAAAAAAATAGAATCGTAATTATTGTAATTTTAGTTTTTTACATTTTATCAGAATTAGTGGTCGACTTATAATGTTTTTTGACAGCCAATGCCGATATCTTGGAAAGCAAGGGGACAGATGGCCGATATAGTTATTTTTATTATTATTATTAATTCTAATTAATATTTAAGAAATCTGGAATCATTAGACAATGGATTTAAAAAAAAATGTTTAAAATAAACATACTTATACTTCAGATGACAGAATTTTTCACAAATAAATAAATATTTAATAAAAATATAATCAAACAGGAAGTAAACACTGTAACCAACAGGGCACTCGGTTTTCTGGGAAGTTCGTGTGCATCGGGATTCATATTTTTAAAATAAAGCTAAGGTGCGCCTCGAACACATCGGGCAAACAGAAAAATGTATTGGCCGATGCAATATTTCAAAAATGCCAAATATCGACCGATATATCGGTCGACCACTAATCAGAATGACTACATTTTTCACGTAAGCACATGATAATTTTTTGCATAAGCACAAACTAACGTAGAGAGAGTGGTTGCCAGACTGTGAAAAGTAAGAAGAAGTAACCTTTGTTAGGCTTGCGTTAGATAACACAAATGCCAAATCAAATGTTTTCAGTATAAATAACCAGCAGGCAAATACTGCAGATCATTATGCTTAATAAATCGAGAGAAGCCCATAATAAATTACAATTTATTGTGCAGCCCTAGCATACAGTGTCTTCTTCTATAGTCTTTTTTTTTTTTTTACTTTGATTACACTGTCAACATGATTATTGTTAGCTACCTAAATAACATCAAATTCAGTTTAATGGCACATTCATTTTAAGTAATTTATGCCACAATAATACAAACATAGATATAGATTTCCAAGTTATAAGTTTCAACGTTTAAATGCCAGAGCCAGATAAACAGATTTTGGGTGCATTCATAAGGTTCGGGACCTCAGATTTAAAGCACTTACCAGGGTAAAAGAAGGGAGCTCCAGACCACCACTTCTTTACATCCACCGAGTAGTAAAAAAACACCAGAGCCACAAAAGCAAAACAGCTCAGAGTCGTCACATAGGACAAAGACCTGAAAGTCGCACAAGACCGAAGCAGTGAATCATACAGCATACAATACATTCCTCTTCTAATCAGTAAGCAAATCTGGTATTATACTTCCTGATTCTGATAGTGCTCTGCCTGTTTTCATGTTTGAAGATTTGTGACCAGAAATTATGACAATATCAATGACAATACCAAATATCCTAGAACCATTTAAATGAACTACAGAAATATGCAAAGGAGACTGAGTTTACCACAAGTTTTTGTTGACAGGGATGAAGCCATTATTTCTGGAGCACTTGGTCAATACAGAAGAGATGATTCCCTTAATGCAAAGATAGACAGCATGAGGTTTCCACAATTTTAAATCTCAAAAATCTTTACAGATATGCTAATTCACTGTGAATTTCACATTTTATGTGAATATTCTGATATAGGTTAAAATAATGCATTTAATAATGCAAAAAAGCATTTTTTGTAAAAAAAAAAAAAAAAAAAAAAAAAAAAATCAATCAATCAATGCATCCCTAATAATTTTAACAACGTTATTACACAACTCTGAAGTTCATGATTGATATCGGTCATTATCGGCATTCTGTGGTGAAATATTTTTTTGTATATCAATTGTACCGTGTCAGTTTGAGGTCACTCTCTAGTGTTTTTCTTTTCTGTTTACATTTATTAATGTATTTGGCGAGTCCCTGTGTAATAAGTTGCATAATGAACTCATTATAGCAAAATAGACTCCTGATCTCCATGTTGTGCTTTCTTTTGTAATAATGACTTGCTAAATACATAGTTTTTTATTTCATTATAGACATATTACAAATGTTACAGTAAAGATAGTAATATTGTAAAATATTACAATTTGAAATAACTGTTTTGCATTCAAAAAAAAATCTGTCATTTATTCATATGATTGAATTATTATATTAAATATTTATGTAATTATTTTTTTTTAAATAAAAATATTTTGTAACATAAATGTTTTGGTGAATAAACTTTATTTACACATTTACTTACATTAATCTTAACCCCAAACCTTATATTATTATTATTTTTAATATTATATAATGTACATTTGTAATTTGTTGATAAAAGTTATTATATAAAGTGTTAACAAAAAGAAACAATCAAATGGAAAGTAAACATACGAGTATGAATCCCCAAATGAGAAATCGTGTGATAATTTGCCTGTGTTGGTCTCTGTAATGCAGCAGAATTTTCCCTGCCTGAAACACACACAACAAACAAACAAAAGTGTTTCAATAGGGCACAGTTATTAAATGTGATTCCTATAAGCACTGCACAACAAAAACAGTTTACATGAAGCATATAGCTGCACTGTTGATACTGATACACTAAGGGATCGCTGCTATGAGAATAAAGTAAAATGAGAGAAATAAAAAGAAAACTGAACTTACCTGAAGTCCCAAAAATGCCATCAATATGGAGTTGATGGTTCCTAAAACACCCTCAGGGTCAAAGGGCATCATAGTCTGGTATACAACCTAGATATATGCACATAAAAACACAATGAGTGCACTAAAGAGTACTAAAGTAAGAGAGGGCTCTAACAGACGGTGACTACATTAGTCTGGCAGAATGACAACCAGAGCTCGTTGTTCTGGTCTCTGTTTACCCGTGATGAGGGCGTCTGGTAAATATGGTTATGTCTCAGCAACCACCGATCAATGTAACCTGCAGCTCCACCGGTGCAGTTTTGGTACTGGCCAAAATCACCAATGCCCCCTGGACCCAAATAACCACTGCAGGAGAGAGACAACAGGATTGAAAATATAGCAATTTCCAGAAAAAAATGCATGTCATGAATAGCAAACAGACGGATGAAAAGGGACCAATATAACCAATTACAACTTATAATAGTATGTCGAACAATGTACATTTTAATGAATGAAAGAAATTGTTAATTTACCGGGAAAAACAACTTTTAAAAAATGCTAACATCTGTTTTGCATTTCTAATTAGCAGTCAGGTCTATTCTTCTAATATTTATGGTATCTCACTGATGCAAATTTCCAGTAGTTTAAACGAGTCAGAAGAAGGATAGATTCTACCTTTGTGATTGCAAATATGGGGACGGAGATTTAGACAGCTCTAAATAAATGATCCACTCGTATCATGAGTAAGATCGTACTTACGTTGGGCAGCCTGGGACTGGGAGGAGGAAGGTCAAACACAACCATATCGCCTCTAAGGCAATCACAAACACCCATGCAGGCCAGTAGAGGCACACATCATGCACCGAGTACCATGTTTCCTGGGAAGATGATGGACAATTTCCAATATTATTATAATTTAAAATAATTATAGTGAGAGTTAATGCCAGCTTGAGCACATGTTGTCATTAAAACAAAAGGAGGACATACAGTATAAATAAAAATGTCTGAAATTTAAGAAACTAATTGTCAATGAGATTTTTACATTTATCAGTTAAAAATGTTATAGTTTATATTTACACTGCTGGTCAAAGGTTTAAAATAATTAAGATTTTATTTTCATGTTATGGAAAGATGTATCTTATGCTCACCAAGGTTGCATTTATTTGATGAAAAATACAATAAAAACTTTAATATTTCTACCTTTTAAAATAGCTTTTTAAAATTTTTTGAAACATAATTTATTCCTGTGATTTCTGAATAAAAGCATATATATATATATATATATATATATATATATATATATATATATATATGTTTATGATTATGTGTCATTACTTGTGCAGAAGGATAACGTGACTCACATTTGACAGGATGTTGTTAAGTCGGTCTCGGGCCACCACAAGATCCAAGACAGCAACAACGAGATACGTGAAGCCCAGACGCTGTAATACGCCAGGAATACGAACAGAATCCCAAGACACTGTACAGATACATGGACACATGCATAAAACATCATTTATATGTTTAACACTTGTTCATACGTCTACATTTTCTTCAATGTCACATTCCATAAAATCGTTGACTAATTTTGTGAGTAGATTACTAAAAAATAATTGACAAGGTGACATTAGATGAAAATGTTGAGCTTGAATATCAACTACCTCATGAAATGGCTTGACAAGTGCATTTTTCTTTCCTATGTTGATGTGTTTTATACATATAGAAGTTTTTGAAATTGACTAAAAATCCATAAATCCTCCAATTTTGATTTCATAGGGACTGATCATACGCATGTACCAGTAATCTAACAATGAGAAACTCAATTTGTATCAGATCCCATAAAGATGTGGTTAAGGCACTGTCTTTTGTTTATAAAACAACAGAGAATGTAGAATGTATTTGTGACTTCAGGGATTGGGCTAAACTGTTCTACACGTTTAAAGAAGAAACAGAAGGAAAATGTGTTATTACTCACAGGGTCCATTGCAGTAGTTAGGATTGATGATGATGACTCCGATAAGGAAGAGTTGTAAGCTCCTCCAGCAGATCCTCCACAGCAGATGAGTGCGTTTGACACCTCTGCGCAATGAACCGCTCAGGGACAAACCAACAGACGTACCCATAATGAACACAAACCTGTGAAGAAGAAAGTTACACAGTGTAAGACAAAATAGGAAAGAAAATTGATACCCGTTTCATAAAGTGCTAATTTCCTTCATGATTTCCAACACACAAATTAAGCATCCTCCACAAACAGAATTGGGTGAAAGCCAATTTCTCTTCAGCGTGTGTAGCACACATTTGTCTGCAGTCTTTCTTCCAATGTCATACATATTATACGCTGTATCTTGTCTTTACATACTATGTAAAAATTCTAAAATGTTCACAAGCATTCAAATACAGCCATAACCACAGCACTCTTTGTATTAAAATCTGTTCTGCTTGTTCATCCAAAGATGAAAATGTTGTCATTATTTACTCATCTTCATATTGTTCCAAGCCCATATGATATTCTTTCTTTTGTGTTAAGTTTTGTGTTTCATGGAAAGGCATGAAAGAGATTCAAGAGCTACACAAGATTTATATGGAATAGCTGAACTTAAATTTTCTGTGCATTTATCAAATAAACAATTTTCTTTTAAATAAATTCATAATTTTATTAAGCAAGGATGGATAAAACTGCATGGTTCCACAAAAAAAGAAAAAAAGAAAAAGAAAAAGAAAATAAGCAGCACATTATTTTTTCAATATTTATAATAAAAAGAAGAATGATTAGAATGATTTCTAAAGAATCATGTGACACTGAAGACTAGAGGAATTGCTGCTGAAAATTCAGCTTTGCATCACACAAATAAATTGCATTTGGAATTTATTAAAACACAAAACGGTTGTTACTGTGTTACTGTAAAAATATTTCACAATACTGAAATAGTTTTACTGTACTTTTCATCAAATAAATGCAGCCTTCGTGCATGAGTTCTTTCAAAAACATAAAAAAAAAAAATGAATGACTTTTGAACAGTAGTGGTTTTTTGTTGTTGTTGTTGTTTTTTCTTGTAGCTTATGGGCACTGTATGCCTTTATTGTATGGGAATATTTTGATTAGTGGTCACCCAATATATATATATTATTTTTGATAGCCGATATAAAGCCTCTACATATACACATATACATATATATATATATATATATATATATATATATATATATATATATATATATATATATATATATATATATATATATATATACACATATATATATATATATATATATATGTATATATATATATATATATATATATATATAGCCTCTACACTCTACTTAGGTGCCCTTGAGCAAGGCATCAAACCCCCAACTGCTCCCCGGGCGCCGCAGCATAAATGGCTGCCCACTGCTCCGGGTGTGTGCTCACAGTGAGTGTGTGTGTGTGTGTGTGTGTGTGTGTGTGTGTGTGTGTGTGTGTTCACTGCTCTGTGTGTGTGCATTTCGGATGGGTTAAATGCAGAGCACAAATTCTGAGTATGGGTCACCATACTTGGCTGAATGTCACTTCACTTTTCACTTATATATATATATAAGAAATTTAAAATCATTTGAAAATGGTTTTAAAAATAAATGTGTAAAATAAACATACTTATATCTAAAAAGTATAAGTAAATACCGTATTTTCCGGACTATAAGTCGCACTTTTTTCATAGTTTGGCTGGTTCTGCAACTTATAGTCAGGTGCGACTTATTAATCAAAACTAATTTGACATGAACCAAGAGAAATGAACCAAGAGAAATGAACCAATAGAAAACATTACCGTCTACAGCCGCCAGAGGGCGCTCTATGCTGCTCAGTGCTCCTGTAGCCTACACTGAAGACACAGAGCGCCCTCTAGCGGCTGTAGACGGTAATGTTTTCTCTTGGTTCTAAATAAATGCGACTTATAGTCCAGTGCGACTTATATATGTTTTTTCCTCATCATGACATATTTTTGGACTGATGCGACTTATACGCCGTTGCGACTTATAGTCCGAAAAATACAGTAATTAAAAAGGAAGTAAACTTGTAAACACTTTAATCAACAGGGCCTCAGTATTCTGGGAAGATTGTGTGCATTGGGAATCATATTTTTCAAATAAAGCCAGGGTAACACTAATTTTATATACAGCACACAGAGAAAATGTCATGAATATGACAGTGGGAAAATGCATAAAGTGCAGCATAATGTGAAATCACGAGTTTACAGTTTAAAGCATTCAATTTACACGGACCGACCATCACACAGATAACACGCGATCATGCTGGATAAAAATACACACTTCACAAGATCTCACAGCTGAATTCGACTAAGTTTGCAAGGTTTGTGATATTAATTGTCATTGGTCATTCAAAGATTTGTTTAAATGATATACATGCACATTTGCTTAATGCTGACAGCAAGCGAGAAAGTATTATAATGTTTGCCTATTACTAATAATATAAAAGCAATCGCTATAATCCTTTTTGTATACATTAATTCCTTTGTCTAACCGTTCTGATTATTAGACAGACTTCTATCCGTATTAGACAGAACCGATAATGATGATGGTGAACAAGAGTGAGAGTGTGAGCACTGTGTGCTTAGGTGCTGTCACTCTCAGTGCCGTCAAAATAAAAGTCCCACCTCGAACACATCAGCCAAGCAGAAAAACGTATTGGCCAGTGTACCTTACCGATATATCGGTCTCCACTAATTTTGACTGGCATCTCCATTTGAGTTCCAGCAAAGGAGGAAAGGGTTTGGAACAACATGACATTGAGAATTCTGTTTGAATTACAGACACTTTCTTCAGTGGCACAGCAGAAAACAAGGTTATTGGGTTTAGTTCAGCTGTGAAGCCAGTTCATTGACTCTATATATGGATATGCCACTTTATTTGTGTCACAGTTATAAGCATCCCAGATATACAACTCCTATTTCAGAAAAGTTTTATTCTGTTTTGTGTAATGCCATAAAATCAAGAATTTGTTTTTTGTTCATTGTCTTTAACCTTTATTTAACTGACTAAATTACAAAGAAAACATTTTCAGTTTTTTCACTGACCAACTTATTTTTGTTTATTTTGTAAATATAAACTTTTTTTTATATTGATGGATGTTTAGCACTGTGGCACTTTGCCAACTTTCCTTTCAATTATCATTTTTAATTGTTTGAAAATTTAAGATACTAATTGTTAAAGTTTTGCAAGCAAACTGCTTGTCCAATCTCACTTGCTACAAATGCTTAGCAGTCTGTGATCGTCGTTGTCTGATTCTCCTTTTCATGACTGGTCAAACATTTTTTCGATAGGAGTCAGATTTGGACTCATCCAGCACATTCACTCTGTGTCCATGAAACCACGTGGTTGTAGCACATGCAGAGTGAGACCTTGCATTGTCTTGATCTAATAACCATAGACTTCCCCTGAAAGACAATCATCCTGATGGTAGCATATGTCTATTCCAATATATTCCTCCATGTCAATGGTATCTTGGCACATATGCCAGTCACCCATGTGTTTGCTCTGCTGCAGCCCTATACCATGACAGACGTCTGCTTTTGCATCTGGCACTGGTGAAAGTCTGGATGGTCCCTTTGGTCTTTAGGACTGAGAACTCGTCGTCCATTTTTCCAAGGAACAATTTACAATGTTGGCTCATCTATCTTTTTGACTATCTGAGATCTGAGCGCTGCCTCACTGTATAGAATTTATGAATAGCTTTCTCCTAGAGTAAGAGATTCAAGTTTCCGAAGCACTTTTCCGAAGGTCTCCTGAGCCCATGTGGCTATATTTAACTGTGGCATCACAGTTTCTTATGAGTGCCATTTGAGGGCTCAAAGGTTTCCTGCCTTGCCCTACACAGACTGAGATTAGCTTGCAAACACTGAGATCTCCTTTTATACCCAAACATGATGTCCTCACTTATTAACCAATTCACCTGCTAGTGGACTGTTTCCAGTTTATTTGGACATTCTGAAACCTTTCCTGTGTTTTCCTTATCGGCTTTTAGATCTTCACATATACGTAATCTGGGTGTTATTTTAAATTACTCATTAAAATTCGATGAACAAATTTTCACTGTGATTGGGTCCAGTTTTCATTAGCTCCGTATACTTGCAAAAATTAAACATTTCCTCACTGAAAAGACTGGAGATGGCGTCACATCTCAATTACTGTAGCTCACTATACGGGAGCATTTCTAGAGCTCAAGTTGCCCATTTTTAACTGGTCCAAAATGCTGCCTCTAGATTTATTTTAAAAAAGAAAAAAAGGGATCATGCCACTCCGCTTTTAAAGGCCCTGCATTGGTTGCCTGTTCAATTTAGAATACATTTTGAAATCTTTTTTTTTTTTATATCTTTACACAATCAAGCACCTGGCTACCTATCTGAATTGCTGCATCAGTACATCCCCTTAAGAAGCCTAAGATCTGGTGACCAGAACCTTCTTTTAATTCCACATTCCAGACTTAAGCGTAGAAGTGATCATGCCTTCTGGGTAATTGGTCCTCTCCTCTGGAATGACTTGCCAGTGGAGATCCGAATGGCCCCTAGTCTGACCATTTTTAAGTCTCTTTTACCACTCTCATGATGCTGTTTCTTTTGAGAAGTAGTTTGCGTCAGTCTTGTGGCTGTTTTAAATGTGCAATATAAATAAAGTAAACTGTGTGTTGCAGCCATCAAAATCTAAATTTGTTTATATTTGCAAAATACAAGTTGGTCAGTGAAAACTGGAAATATTTTCTTTGTACTTTTGTCAATTAAATAAAAGTCAAAGAGAATTAACAAAATCACAGATTCTTGTTTTTATTGCATTTTACAAAACGTCCCAACTTTTCTGGAATTGGGGTTGTACTATAGCTTATGTCAGCACCAATGACCCTTGCAGATCAATCAAAGCACAGTAAAGATATATAAAGTTACACTACATATACATATATATATATATATATATATATATATATATATAACAGCTCAAGCAGAGTGTAAAGGAGCTGCTTAATATGCATGCAGTGTGAGGAATCAGTCATTTGTGACGTCAAATTGACTTACCAAGGAAACACGAGATCGGCCACAGTGAGCCCTGCATGAGGAAGAACACATCAGATAACACTTCCTGTTGTCATACCACACTCTTAAATTCATGACAAGTGCTTTACAAACATGGTAACATTTTCGATTAATTTATAAAGATTTTTTAAATAAGTTTCTTATGTTCTCAGGCTTTATTTACATTTTAAAATAACAGTCTTCTATTTTCAATATATATAAATATAAGAACCATTACCAATGTTAAAAACAGTTGTTGGGGGGGGGGGTACATTAAACTGATCAAAAATTAAAGACGTTTATCATGAAAAAAAATAAATAAATAAACACTGTACCTTGAACTTTAAATTAATCAAAAACATCTATAAAAAAACTAAATCTTAATTACTCAGTAATAGCCAATCCAATCTCTTATTCTTAAAAACTGATGTAAAGAATGAAATGAGTTTACCATTCCAACTTTCATGCCTAAAGAACCAGTAACGTCCACCTCCATAGTTAACAAACACCATAACGACCAGCGAAAGGCTGTGGAGCAAACAGAGCGAATTAAATCAGACCCAAAAATAAAAAGAACTGTAACTGTAATCAAGTTCCAATTGTTAGCTAAGGTTACCAGAAAGCATAACCGTGTTTTAACAAGTTCAGATTTAATCATTCTACTTCAGGATAATATAAAATCGAATGCAAATTACATTTGACAACCAGCTTCACAAAATGCAAAGTAGCAGCTTCTGATCATTTTCAAATGAATTTTTCAATTCCCATCTCAACCGCATTGGACCCAATACAATTAGTGAAAGAGCAGCATACCCACGGAAGGTATCCAAAGAACGAAGCCTCCGTCCTGTAGTGGCAGGAATGATCGATTCCATAGAGGCATCTAACAATCTGTTTGGAGTGCCAAGCTCCTGGAGATGAAGAGAGAGAGAGAAAGAAAGAAAGACAGCCAGAGTGTAAATTCATGAAAAAGAAAAAGATGATCATCAAAATTAATTTTCTTTTTTTTCTTCTAATGCGTGAACCAGCAAGAACACTAAATCAAGTATGATGCCTTATTTGAACCATGACAGAAACATCATTTTTGGTGGTTTGTATTTCTTTTTTAGAGTTGTGAAAACCATGCACGGATAATAATAAAAGTGCCAAAAAATGAGCGAACAGCACTCTTACAGAGTTTATCAGCCTCTCGGTCTCCACTGTGCTCCCCAAGCAAAGAAGCAGTTTTGTCACCACATCCAGCCTTAAAAACGGAAGAACACAATGTGACAAGATTTCTGAAAATAAAACAGCTGTTCTGGCTTGTTTAAATGTCATCAGTACATGATCAAAAAGATATTTAAAGGGGTCTTTACCTTTTAACTGTGGTCCAGATAGCCGATAATGCCACCAGAAAGGCAAAGACCAGAGAAGCAAACAAAATAGCTGGAAAAACAAAAAGAAAAAAAAGTCACCCAGCTCATTTTAGTTTAATACAATATTTACCTTTATTGTCTTATAGTTTTTTTTTTTTTTTTTTTTTTTCAGGATTAAACACTAAACAGTGTTTTATAAACAAATTCCCCTTTTCATGGTCATGTGTTAGTCCAGGCTAATTAATCTTTCAATGGCTCTGTATCTTTTGTAAATATTCTATATAGATGTAAAGCATAAAAGAAAATAATTTACATCATTAAACAGCATTATGTACAGTACAAGCTGACATTAAATCTGTCAGATATTTATTAGGTGACCACAAAGAACAATGTTATTTGAATTAAAGAATGGCTTATAAACAACTTTCCCATATCACATTCATGTAATAACACAGGCTAAATCATCTTTAGATATTTGGACATTTTTATTCTCAAACTGACTGTTTGGCTGACTAATAGAAATAAGAATTTATACTAGTTTAACACTAGTAAGAACAACACCTCATTTAAATACCAAAAATAAAGCTGAATTGTAGTGTGCAGATGTAAGGTCGACTCACGCAAGTAGCTGTTAATGGGCTCAGAATTGGTGATCATGGAGCAGCTGACCCGTGACGGCTCATTCAGGTTCTTGACCCACAGAGAATAGTTCCCCTGCTCCCCAAAGTGGAAGTGAACTCTGACAGAACGAATCAATTGTCTGTTAATGATGTCTTGCCTTGACAGCAATTGCCCAAGGTAATAAACATGGTGAAGATATTTTGGTCTGAAACTTGTTCTGTGTTAAATATATCGATGCATACAGGAACTCACTTGCATTGCTCCAAGTGTGTAGAGCTACTGTTGAGCTGCAGTGTCAGTGCGTGCTGTGTGTCTACGACAAAGCCCACCAGAGTGGGGGTCCCAGAAGCTGGCCTTGAAGGTATTATTCCCAACAGCTGGGGCAAACACTAATGTACACGCATGCACAGACAACACAGGCATTAAAGAATTAAATCAGCATTAAAGAAACAGTTCACCCAAAAATGAAAATGTGCCTAAAGTTTACATCAGGTCTTCCAAGATGGAGACGAGTTTGTTTTGTTCATAGGAACAGACTGGGAGAGATTTAGCATTACATCACTTGCTTACCAATGGATCCTCTGCAGTGAATGGGTGCCGTCAGAATATCTTGTGTAACAAAAAAGCTGTGTGCTTGAGTGCTTCGACAAAAAATGAATGGTGTTGGTGATGAATCTAGCTTTAAACTGTTGCTTCTATCTATAATACTGCTTTCTCCGGGAGGTTTTTTTTTTTTTTATTGATGTGATGGTTTAAAGTTAAAATGCTTTTATGATGAATTAGTTTCTTACAAACATGCAGCTATTCATTTCACAAGATGTTAATTGATGGGCTGGAGACGTGTGGATTACAGTGATGTTTTCATCAGCTGATTGGTCTCTCATTCTGACGGCACCCATTCACTGCAGAGGGTGAACGTGATTTCACCAAGTACGACATGTTCCTGGATCAACATCCTTGTTGATCCTGGAACAACTTTCCAATCAACCAATCACAATTGAGATAAAACTTTTCAGGAAATGTCAGTTTCAGATTTACAATCAGGGTTATGTGCCTCAACACCCTTGTTAAACAGCTATCATTTCCCTCTGATTTTAGGAATAAATTATGGATAAAGTTAGGTTTATGGGTGGGGATTGGGTTAAGTCTATACTTTTGGACAGTAATGTTGATCCAGGATCAACAAAATATGTTGATCCAGGAACACTTGGCAAAATCACGGCGACACACTGCAGAGGATGCATTGGTGAGCAAGTGATGTAACACTTAATTTCTCCAAATCTGTTCTGATGAAGAAACAAACTCATCTGCATCTTGGCTGGCCTGTGGATGCGTACATTTTTAGCACATTTAAATTTTTAAGTGAAATATTCCTTTAAGCAGCGTTATACAGTATTCAGTACCAATGCTATACTGCTTGAGAAATGCACAATTTTACTCATACACCCAGAACAGCAAAATGTGATACCTGAAAACAGTGATCTGAAGACACATATAACATCATGTCATCCTCAATCTCATTGATAACCGAAAGGGACGCCTCATCCATCTTCAGCACAGAAGTCTTGCGGTGAGGGTGAGAAGCTGAAAGCAAAGCCGCTTGAGCATCACCAAATACAAAGACTTTCAACCTCACAGTAAGACGCATACAATTTTATTTAATCAAAGACTGCAGTTGCAATCACTCAAAGGTTGTCAAACAAGGTAGATTCTGATACATTTGAGTGAAACTCTAGCAATATGGTTCACTGGGTTTTATGACAAGCCACAGAGATTCTCTTTGAAGAACATAAAGAAACAATTCCCAAATATACTCACCACTCTGTAGACTTAAGTAGCTGTCTCTAATTCAATTCTACCTAATGAAACTAAATGGTCAGCTGCTTTGGTGCACTCTACTACTGCAGTATAACAATAGTGACTCTGTACCTCCTGCAGTCACATGCATGCACTAATCTTCCTCACAAGAAGCACCAGAAAACTGCCCAGATCTGCCAAACGAGGGAATTTTGAATCCATGAAAGCCCGAAGTTAAATGTTTTTGTTGTTGTTGTTGTGCTACATGCAGATGAGCATTACACGATATGCATATGCTAAATCATTAACAAATATACATGTAGGCAAACAAATATAAATGTAGGTAAACCACAATAATACGATGCTATTTTTATTTATTTATTATGTTTTAAATATAAAGAACAGTCAGCATAGGCTAAAAACAGCTAATGGTGGTGCTAGCTGGTTAGCTGGCTGACATATCTTAGTATAACGAAACAAAGAGGAACCACGGCATTAATAAATGTGTTTTATATTTAATAAAGATCATGTAACATTGGTGTTAGGGCAAATGATACTCACATGCAGGTCGATCTGTCATATGAGCTGCAGATAATGCTATCAAAAGCACAATCACTGCACAAACAGTCCATCTGTAATGTTCCCTTCCAGGTGCCATAACATCAGATCTCACTGCCTCCTCCTTTCGGTCCTTCCTTGATGTCAAGATTTCCCCTTTTTTCTTTACAGCATACTTCCGATCCCTCCTTAGCGCAAGTAGTGGAAGAGAGGAGGGTCAAAGTACACATGCTAACCGTAGGATGTGTTCAAAAGCGAGCGATCGCCGCTTCAGCCCCATTTCTGGTTCATCGTGTACGCTTTTGTGACAATTTCCAATAAAAATGCTAAACGAAATTGTGAACAAATGTTTGAACGTGCTAATGTGGCTCTTAGAAAGGTTTGAAAATGTAAATGCATATATGACGCACATGCTGTCTAAGTAGGCAGCTCACTAGATTCCGAAACGCGGCCAAATTATTATTATTATTATTATTATTATTATTATTATTATTATTATTATTATTATTAATATTATGATTATTATGATTATTATTATTATTATTATTATTATTATTATTATTATTATTATTATTTAATAAATCAATGATTCCTAAGATTAGTTTTTTTTATATATATATAAATTATCTATAGTTGGAAAATAATGGATTGCTGTGTTTAATTAAATGTTAATTTAATCAGTTGTTGTAACCTCAGTTAGACTTTTGTCAGCTCTTGACTTCATCGGAATTTTAACACTGTCATATAATAATGAGCATGACATAGTCAGGGAAACACAACAATGCAGGCCAGGTGATAAAATATGTCAGTAATATCATCATACTTCCTCAATTTATTGACTGCATTAAGAATTACAAGCATTTTTGTATTATAAGTTATCTGAAATGCTAAAAAAAAAAAAAAAAATGCCTTTCTAGAACAGAAATCTGAACATTTAATAAAGCTGAGTTAAAGATACTTTCATTTTGATGACATATTAGAGTTAAAGGTTTTTACAGCCGGGTTTATGGTTTTTTCTATTACTCCATAAATCTGAAAATACTAGGCAGAAAAATAAATAAAACATCTAATTTACTGCTTATTGATAGTAAGTAAGGCAGTTGTTGTTGTTATAGGAACTGGGTCAGGTTAAGGGATCTAAAATATGGTCATGCAGAATGAGACATTAATATGTGCTTTATAAGTGCTAATAAACAGCCAGTATGCTTGTAATATGCATGCTCACAAACAATCAATGTTTTTGCCTGCAGTGTCTTGCCTTCATGATGGTGTAAAGCCATTTATTTAGACCTCACACACACACACACACACACTCACTGGTATTCCCCTTTATAATTGTTTTAATAAATCTTAAAGTCTTCAAATGTGTAGCCTACAAGGCCACAAGCATTCGTCTTGTAGAATGCTCTAGATTTAATATGCTTCAAAGCATCAACACATCATGAGCCCACGATGGGCCCCAATGTGAATCTTCTGTGGAAATGTACCAATGCATTAGCAAGCAGTACACAAGTGTACCATTAACAAGCCTAGATAAAATGAACAAATATATGTATCCATTTGAAGCTGGGAAACTTGCATGGTTGGTCTGATATTCATTCTGTTTCCATTTGTTCAGACTATTCACAGAGCAAACAATTAGTTAACATGCTGGATTGGAGAAATGTTTGGATATTCCTGATGCTCTAAAGCTATTGTAAATGAAGGGGAAATTGAAAATAGTGGAGAAGTATAAAAATATGTAAAAGTAAGTGAGCCGTTTCCGTAACTAGAGCAATATTTCTATATTCCACTGGGACGAAGGAATTCTTGAAAAACATCGTCCTCCCCGAACAGCTCTGTTCTTCAAAGAACTCTGGCTCACTGAAACTGCCTTCAGGGGCATGTTCCTCGATTTTAATTCAGGCAAGTTCCTCAAAATGTTAGATATTCTATTACATCAGCCAGTACCTTGGTATAAAGACCATGAGATTTCTAACTGGGGTTCTAGAGGGGGTACTAGGGGCTCTGTGGAAATTTTAAAAGAAAAACTCAACAAAATGTACATTAACAGTAAATATATATATATATATATATATATATATATATATATATATATATATATATATATATATATATATATTTACCACCTAAATATGCAAATAATGACGTTAAATAGGTGAAATTTCCTGGCCAAAAAAGTCACCTCTAGATTATCAACACTACAGTGACGTATGAAGCTGACAGAGATCATTTTCAAACTAAGCAGCTTCTGTTGGTCAACATGGCGAATCCGTCTGACCAACTTGTGAAATCTTTTTCCGTTATGTCAAATTCCTGAGTGCTGGAGTTTGCCTGTGAAAATTCTCTGAATCATAGTTCACCCAAAAAAAGAAAATGTTGTCATTGTTTTGCTTTCCCTCATTTTGTTCCAAACCTGAATGTGTTCTGTTGAACAAGAGTGTTGTTAACCAGTTGATGGTAACCATTGGCTTCCATGGTGTGTGTGTGTGTGTTGTGTGTGTGTGTGTGTTTGTGTGTATATATATATATATATATATATATTTAAAGAGGATGTAATTTTGTCTTTCACCAGCAGGGTGCAGGCTTACAAAAGAAACATCATTATCACTATGTTCAGTAAGAGGCACAACAATGAATCAAGCTGTAAGTTCAAGAGTGAAAAAGAAACAGAAAACGGTTTAAAGGTGTTTTAATGTCAAAATCAAACTTTTACATGTCACATACCAAACTTTAAACCCATTCTGACCCCTTTTAATTTGTTATTTGTCATAACAAATGCAATGAACGCATTAATTCCATGAGAGAGAGCTTCAAAAACTCCTCTTTCACATAGAATAAAAAAAGGAAAAAATGAAAAACATTTTCCTCACAGGTGCAGGATTAAAGACCGTCAACATGCCTTTCAGGTTAAAGTTCCGTGGTCATTTCTCTACGGGGTAGCAGTAAAATGGCGGATGTTGGGTGAGTACATGAGTTCAGTGTTTATCTCATAAAAAAGTTCAAGTGAATGTTACGCTTTAGACACAATGTTATTTTGCCCTCCCCGTCCCTCCCCGTTTTGCAGTAAATGAGTTGAACTGTTAGGTAAACGTGCAGAAAAAAAAAAGTAAGAAAACACATGGTTTCATATACATAGTCCCTAATGCACCCAATAATCAATGTACACTACTTACAGACAGCTGTATAACAGCATATTTCGCCTATGAACCTGGCAAAGGAAACACGCAATTTTTAGAGACAACTTCCCTCTTCTCAAGTCCTCCGGTTTCACAAACCCTGTATAGGCCAGTTCAACAGGCTCCACTCATCCAGGAGCCGAGGTTTTTTTTAGCTAAGTTTGTGCACCAGTACTTCCAGTAAAACCAGAAAAGCTGGACAGATTTTGGCATAGATGGACTGGAGTCCACCAGTCCCGCTCCAGACCCAAGGCTGTTCCGTGAAGTGAAAGAGACGAGTCTGACAGGTACAGGGAGTCTGAAAAATAGCCTTGTGAGGACAAATTCGGAGCGCAGACTAAAGCGGAGGGCTGAGGGACACATACTGAATCTCAAGTTTCCTGAGAGTTGGTGAAATACATGTCAGTTTGTTCTTATCAATCAGATTGTACTTACAATGCATAACAAGAGCTAAAAAAAAAAACAGTCATTCCTAAACTCAATTTGAAAATTCCAGAGGCTTGATGAAGACCTGGACGAGGCTGCCGTATGATCAACAAAGACTCAAATGTCTTCATTAGTTTTAAATGCCATACAGATATTTGAACAACTACATTGTGTGTGTAATTTCTGGCTAAATTAAAGATCTAGGCGTCCTCCGTCAGGTTTTTCACACACACTCACACGCGCCTCCTAAAGAGGTTAGGTTCAGAAAAACAACAAAATCTGATTCTTATCTAACAAAATAAGCATTAGCTTATCCTCATGCAGTGTTGCCTTTAAAGAAATTTGGTTTACATATGAGCTCTACATAAAGGGGATGAGATACAGTATATTTGTTGTTTATAGTATAGTATAGATGTATCTAAACCATGTTTAATGCCCCTGTGTGTGCACTTTACACAGTGTCTTATATACTAGTTGAAGATCAAGCAGGCAAAAATGCTATATCTACTTTCAAAAAACGTTTCTTAAAAAAGCCTCAGGTATGCCAAAATGTCTGTTTATACAGTACATACACACTTTTACACAGACATGTATCTCAGTGTGTGTGTGTGCGTGTGTATGTTTGTGCTGTGTACAGAGTGCTGTATCTATGGCATGATTTCATTGGCTTTAACAGTCATTGTGATAATTGCTCCATTAGAGAAGTGATGAAATAATAAAGAAATCCATCCGAAAGTTTCAAAGCACTATTGAGTGCTGTGGTATATTCCCATATTTGTAAAAAACATAATAAAAAAAACGGGTATTGTAGCTTTACAAATGATAAAAATGAATGACCAGACTATTTTGTTTCTCTCTAAAAGTCTATGATGAAAGCATTTACATGTGTAGTGTTTACCATGTGACTGTAATTAAATAAGCATACTGGCTCAGCGACAGGAAACTAGTTAGATTAATATTTAGTTGACGCTGTCGCTCTATGATTGACTAGGATTTCCTTTTCATGATGCCACGTGGTTTTATTTTCATGATGTGTCACGATCAGATTAAATGAGCATCCGTTCATGTGGTCCGTGACTGGATTTAGCCCATCAGCCCCACATCGCCCCCTGTCTGTGGGAGGCCTAACATGCAAGTTTATGAAAGAATAAAAGATGATTCACTGCTTCTCCTCAACTTTGATGTTTTGCATCTAGAGTAATGAACTGATGATGAATTTTTGGCAAGGAGAAGATGCCTGTTTTGACCAGGTATAGGCTAGTCTCTCAATGATCCTCCTGCTCCGATGCAGTGAAGTTGTTTTGGGCCGCCCCGTGCAGCTGCTCACAGGTACACTTCCCTACGAGACAGAGTGAGGCACGAGGTGGTCTTATAGTCGCCCCCCGTCCTCGTAAGCGGAATGACCTCGGGTGGGTGTGAGTCCTCTTCATCCGGACGGTGGCCAAAGCCGGCACTGCTGAATGTGTCGTAGGATGCCGAGGTCATTTTCCGGTTCAGGAGATTACGGTTGTGATCGCCCATGTTCCTGTTCCGGTCCCGGCGGCTGAGCGTTCCGAGCGGATCTCCGTTTGCAACCTCCTCGCTTCCTCCGCTGCTCTTATCCGTAGCCCCGTCTCCGTCTTCCTCCCGGTCGCTGTCGTCTTCCGTGTTGTTGTTGGTATCACCGGGCGAGGCGAAGGTGGAGAGTTGGGGTGGGTCCATGCGTCTCCTTGGCGATGGTTGCACGGGCATCCAGCAGGTGTCAGAGTGACCAAACTCATTACACTCTCGTGTGCACTTTCCTGTCAGAGCCACATCAGGGAGCTGCCTGGGGTCTGAGGAACAGAGAAAGAGGCAGTTTTAGGATGTCCTGTCAGGGAACCGTCTCTACTGAAATATGCGTGGGTCATAGGTCAATTTTTTTTTCCTCGGACTGTCAAGTTTTAGACACTCATGATGTCCCTGGAGAATAAATGAGTCTGTCTGTCTACAGTGGCGTCCGAAGGCCTGGGACCAGGTTTATGTCAGTTTGAGTACTGATATACTGCTGAAAATAATGCAAAGGAGAAGGACAAACCAAAATGAGAACAAGCCAAAGAAAATGTTAAAATGCTAACATTTGAATTGCCGGAAATATAATTCACGATTTTAAGAACATGGTATAAAATTTAAATCTAATCTAATAAAACCAGTCACTAGTGGTCCTAATGAACACCACTCCATACCGTAAACATACTGTAAAATACTACAATAAAATGTTTAATTGCAAGTTCCCTTACTATATATGAAAACAAAATAAAATAACCTAATGGGACATATTAAGTACTTTTACAATAAATACTGTTTAGCAGATTTTAGAAGTATAAACACAGTCATTTTATAATTTAAAGTGGAAAAAAATTTCAACATATTCCCCAAATTTAAAGGTATTTTATTTAAACAATTATGTTTCATGTTAGTTTTTGTTAGCAATTATGTAAACTGGGTTTTATATCACATCTTATGTTGTTTGATTCATGTTTATTGCATTATTTTAGTAATTTAATGATCCATTTTTTTGTGCATGACACTGTGTGAAAAAATGTTTTATAATATAATATAATATAATATAATATAATATAATATAATATAATATAATATAATATAATATAATATATTAAATTATTCACCTTCATGCAGCTCTAGCGCTGCTGTCATTAAAGGGACACTTCACCCAAAAATGAAATTATCATAGATACCTCAAAGTTTTTCTTCTGTGAAACATAAAATAAAATATCTTAGTGTGCTTTGTTCATAGTGGACATTTATGATAACCAAAACTGCTCAATTACCAATATTCTTCAAAATACCTTCTCTTGATTTTTTTTTTTTTTTGGGTGAACTATTCCTTTAAAGAAAAAAAGAAAAAAAACAACAACAACAACATATGCACTTCATTTTTCACTAGTGATCTCAGACCCTTCCCACAGATGGCTTTTTACCATTTTCAACATGCTCCTCCTCGCCTACGCTCCCTTCTGGTGTCGTCCTTTCATATCCGTCTTCAGGCAGCGGTAAAGCTCCCAGTCTGGGTCCAGAGGAGCTCTTGCTGCTGGGGGTCTCAGAGTCCTCCACTCCACTATCATAGCAGCCTTGATCAGGAGTCTGACTCACCACCGAAAATGTCACTCTTCTGAGGGGCTGCGGAGAGACACCGGGAGACATGAGATTAAACCATGATGGGTGACAGAAGGCATTACATCAGTGAGGATTATCTGTGTAAGACCTTTGATTGATCTGACTTCACAATGACCTCTCACTGACTCTGTGGATAAATAAATCAATCTTTAAATAACAAACATGTATACAGTAAGAAATCAAAAGCATGTTATGGCACCTGAATATCACAAAGACTTGAAATGGGCTCTTTTGACTTAATTAACACCTGCAACATCCAGCCATAGCAACACCCTTGCAACCATCAATGTTATTTTACAATTATTTGTGTATTATTATAGTTTTTATGAATATATTGAATTTTCTTTATATTTTTATATTTTCATATTCATTCTAGCTTAATATGTTAGTATATTCTGTAATGTCCTCTGTCTTTGTTTTCATTTTAATTAAATTTTTATTCATTTCCAGGCAGTAGGGTTATTAGAGTTAAATAAAATTTAAACTGAAATTAAAACAATTTAAAAATTACTTAAAATGTTAAATTTTATGTTCTCAGTTTAATATAGTCTACTAGAATAAAATAAAAAATAAAAATAGAAAAAAATAATAAGAAGAAGAACTGTGACATAGTTTTGAAGTTAGTTGCCAAGACAGCTTTTCTAATTTTACAGTTTGAAATTTTCATCTTATATTTATTTGTATTTTTCAGCTTTAATTAATTTAATAAAAATGTTTTTAATCATAATAATAGTTTAATATATTCAGTTTTATCTAATTAACCTTGTAAACCATAGGATCGTGTTTTGCTTTGAAAAGCACCAGCCACATTTTCTTCAGAAAATGTTTAATTATAGTTATAAATATAATAAGAAACAACAGCTTTTATTAAACCCTGTGGAATCCTTCATGGCATGTGTTTTATGGCTTCATCTATGGGTGTGACTCCATCTCCCCAACCTAATCTCACACTAGAAAATCAGCACATTCATAGTCTCCAACAAAATCATAAAGCCTCGTTGAGGCCGCCTGAAACCGAAAGGAGAAATGAACGGAAAGTCTAGAGCCATCCAAACGAGTCCTACATCGTCCCTTCAGTGTCTACTGGAGCGATGACTGACAGCTGTTATTAGAACTGCCTTATGAGAAGCACATTTATATGCTCCGGTGTCTGCCTTAATCAAGACAATGTGAACAGAGAGAGAAGGGGGTGAGAGAGAGCGCGTTAAATGAACAGAGTAATTAACTGATGGTTTCATTTTTCACTGGGGGGAAGTGGAATCGTAACAGAGAGGAGAGAGGGCGATGAATCAGGCTTTATGGGTGTCAGGTGTCAAATGTAGCAAGCGACAAATGAACATTAGTAGAACAAATCATCTGTTTTGTCCGTGAGCTGGTGTCTGACACGGTTCTGTGGGACAGCAACCCTAAGAGGGGAACAGTTTTTTAAAGGGGTCATGAAATAGAGAACAAATGTTCTTGATTCATACAATATGTTACTAAACAATAAAATTACTAAAAGTTTTACAACTCAAAACGAATTCGCCATTTAAAAATGTTATTTATTCTTTTGTATCCTCATGAAATGCCCGGATTTGAAAAAAAGAGAATCATCACATTATTTCTTATGTATCGTCTGTTCATCAGTCACAAGACCAATACTGCTGTTGAATAACGATTTGGGTCGAGTAAGACCATTAGACGTTGTTCTGTCGGTGGATGTAAGAAAATACACCTCCAAAATCTCTGCATAGCCTTCCTAAAGATCTGAGCATTAGAAACTCATGGCATTTATTTCTAATGTATTTTTAATGACGTGCCTTCACAACTGAAAGATTTTTGTCTGTTCTTCGCATTTCACAATGGACTGTTTTGTGCATTATTCTAAACATAATTTTCACAATACCTTTTATTGAGAGATATTTGCTTGATTCCTTTATTAACACTTCGCACAACATGTAACTAGTGTTTTACTGTTGTCGTCTTTGAACACGTGTCTGTTCACAATGCAGCATACATGTGTTGTAAATGGTTGCATTGTTTCAAGCGCTTCTGCCTCAGGCTTAAACATATGGCTCTATCACAGCACTTACCATCCCCAATATCAAAACACATGACATGCTGTAGGAGGGCATGGATATAGCACAAAAAAAAGCCAATCAGAGCAGTGCTGGGTGTTTTTGCAAGAGGTAATGCCTCCTGAAATTGTGTGTTTCACAGAGAGTGAAAATGAGGATGGAAAAATTTGATTTCTTTGCCAAAATGTGCAAACTTCATAAATTAACCTCAAGGAACACAATATAAAAATCTGAAACTGCATTTCAGGACACCTTTAAAAAAAAAGACCACACATAATGTACAATAAAGTCTGCGTTTTATTCCTTATATTCTGTATATAGTATCATTTACAAACGATTCTATGTTAAATCTGGAGCAACTTAAATCGTGATAATCTGATACTAATGCTTACAGTCCTTAATAAAATATCCTTGAATCTTTAACATTGTTTTTGTACCTCTCTCCATTGTGCACTTTTCTTTCTGTGCATCTCTGGAGGCACATAAAGAAACACACACACACACTCTCTACTCAGCTTTATGTTGAGCCGATCAATGCAGTGCCCTTGACCCTTGCTGGAAGTCTCAGTGGAAAGCTGTTTTATTGACCCATAATTCCCCACCATCGTTTACTACCTCTGCTCCTCACTTTCCTCAGAATTTCGACCTTTCAATTAAGACAGGGGATCTCCTCGGGTCTAACTCATACATCGAGCGAAACACTGGACAGTTACAGAGATGCATTATATAAGTGCTTTCTCAACTGATGCGTAGCAACTCAGAAAAGGCTTGCAGGTTCTGTTCTGATTATAAATAGCAAGGGAAAACAATGCTGAATGGAAATTATAGAATGCAACTAACCTTTTAATCATATTCAGTCAGTATAGCATAATAAACAGCTTTATGAACTTTCACTGTTGATGGCAACATTTACATTTCAGCATTTGGCAGCTGCTGTTATCCGGAGCGACTCGCACTGGATTCAAGGTATACTTTTAATCAGCTCATGCATTCCCTGGCAATAGAACCCATGACCTTGGAAGAGACCTATGAAATTAAAATTTTGCCAAAATTCGGGACCCTGCAGGTTGACTGGATTCCATGAATTTCAACTGTTTGAGCTACAGAATGCATTTCGAAATCCATACTTCCAGTCAAACTCTACTGGTAAAGTATTTTGAACCAAATTCATCATGCTTTCTATGAGAACTGTACACGGTTGACTCATCTGACTGTATGAGGGTGGGACTAGAGGCTCAATAACATGGGTGGGAATATAAGCCTGTTTGCTGCATTGTTTTATCGACACAGTGGAACCAATCAGATTATCGCGGATTTCATGTTGAATTGCCAAGCCCTGTTGGCTTACGTTTACCACTGTATACTGATGGTTACCCAAGCCCAAGCTTCATTCGGTTCGTTTTTTAATGAAGAGTAATTAACTTCATATTTAAGAATGATATCTGCATTTAAATCCATTTCTAAAGAACCCAGAAGAACTTTTCAGATCATTGTGGAACATCATTTTATCGACACAGCTGCTTGAAGGGTTTCTACAAATTACCCACTGAATTGAATCCCACCTACTCATTTTTAAGGTTTCATGAGTAATGCATCTATACAGTAGGTTGCTCCCAATAAGCTGCACAGAATCAATTTTAGTTGAATATTTCTCAGCTTCTATGGCCTATTATGAGTGTGAGAAAGCAGTTGAAGGTTTGTCTCAAGGTTTGTCACAGTTTTCTTGTCAAATAGCGAGCCATTGTACTAAGTAGTTATCATTTAGCTTAGTTTTAGAGTGATTCTCACTGTCATTGTGTATTATCTACTGAGAAACACTTTCAATAAAAGCCTTGCTAACCTGTGGGTGAGGGTCTCTAGGAAGGGAAAAATCACAAATGAGATCTCATTAATATCTTTGTTTCTCTTAAGTGAGTTAAAATGTTGAATAACGGAGCTGTTGCTTAAGTCTTTTGCTTTTTTTCTGAGAAAAAGGCCTCTGTAATGTGTCTCTTCTAGAGTTCTAGAAAAGGAAATTAAATAGATTTCATCAAGAACTCATATGTGGTTTTCTTATTAAATTATTCCAAGGCCAAACAATCAGAATAGTGATATTTGTGTTAATAGTATGTCATATACATTTTATATAACTGTATGTCAACAATTGTGTCTAATTTTATGTCTTTGTTTAATACAATACTCTTCAATAGCTTGAGGTTTCTTAGATTTATTTTTTAAAGAAATGAATACCAAAAAATACTCTATAGCAAAAGTGACAGTAAAACTATTATTAAAGATAATTTTGTAATTTCTATTCAACATAGAATCCAGAAAACAAAAAGTATCAAACTTTCTTATATATATATATATATATATATATATATATATATATATATATATATATACATACATTTTTTTACAAATATTTTAACATTAATATTACTACAATTATTACTAATAATAATAAAATTATATATAATTTTATTATTATTATTATTAGTAGTAGTAGTAGTAATATTAATGTTAAAATGTTTGTAAAAAAAAACACATAAAAAAAAGTTTTGAACAGCAGTGTAGATCATAAACAAATCTTACACTCAAATGAAGAACGTGAAATTTCACTTTCTTCTGAGCCATAAATCAAACATTTGTGTAATAAAATGTATTAATATAATGCATATTTAGAAGCTGTACCTACATATCATGTCAGTCTCCTATGTGTGAAAGATATGTTTAACAGTATAACAGTATACTAACTTGATTTTCTAAATTTGTAACACATTCTATTCCATATTGTGACAATAAGATGGGGCATAATGTTTGCGTGGGAGACAGAAACTGAGAGTGCGTCAGTCACAGAGGTTAAGCTTTTGGCTTTGTGGTTGTTTCTGTTTGTGAGAGAAGAGTTTGGCTAAAGACACAGAGGTTTGGCTGTGTGAATGTGTGTGAAAAGCAGACTCTGGCTAAAGTCACAAAGGTTGGGCTTTTGGATGTGTGTGTGTGTGTGTGTGCGTGTTTGTGTGTGTGTGTGTGTGTGTGTGTGTGTTCTTGGGTCTTGGCTGGGGTCCAGTCAGTGCACCAACAGCAGAAACAGAGCTGATAGAATATTAATGGACTTTGACGGCAAACATTAAAAACCAACCCTTTAATCTGACACAGGCCATTTCCTTTCCCTTTCCAGCATGACATCCAACTGTGTCTGTGTATGTTTACTGATGTGACTGTCTGTTAAACCAGGTGTGCATCACCGCCTGCCTGCCTGCCTGTGTGTGTGTGTGTGTGTGTGCGCGCGTCCACATCTACAGCGGTGTGCATGCACATCAAACAATCTTGTTTGTGAGGTTTCAGGCCTGAGTGTGTGTATGTGAGTCTGCTTTCTGCAGTCATCAACATAATTAGTGAGAAACACTCTTACCTGACGGCTCAAAGGAAATTAACGAGGCCAGATTAATTAGTGCTTAGCCTCTCCTCTGTGTTCCATGACTCTGCATATTGAAAGGGCATGCCGCATACGAATGAATAATTCAGGCGAGCTGATTTGGATATGGATCTATAGTGTGTTACAATTAAGTACATTCAATTATAGGGTGACCATATGTACTATTTTCCCGGACATCACCTGGCCAGGATTTCTAAATTGCCTAAATTGTCTACATTATAGGTGCGTTCGACTTGAAACAGATCTGTGTGTGACAACTAAGTACCGCAACAGTGATCTGACAGCATGCAGAGCGTCTGTTCTCTATAGCTCTTGCGGTACTTTGATGTCAAACACAGATCGGTCTGTGCAGCAACGCTTCAATAACGATAATCTGGACAATATAGACAATTTAGAAATAGAAAAAGAGGATGCACCCTGTTCAATTAGTGACATCACTCAAACAGCACAGAAGAGGCCCTCAAGCCTCCACCATTAACTGAAGAATCCGTTTATTCACGATTATTGTGCACAAATTGTACTGTTGAGTATCCTATTCCATCAAATTGTTCAGGATTCGCTGCATTTTTGTCAGAATTTGAATTTTCTCTTTTGTTCTCTCGTCTATTCTGTTCCATTAGATAAGAACCAATGGTGTGATGTATCCCTGTCATGATAATTTGTTTCTGAATGCTTTTTTTCTCTGTCATTCTCAGTCATGTACTAGCACACTTTTTAATGAATCACATGGCTGCTTTATCTCCCCTCAAAGAACGACTATTGAAAAAATCTTTCTAACAACTCCTATTTCGTTCAGGAAGGAAGGAATCCACAGGGGTTCAGAACATTCTTTTTACAGAATTGTATTTTTTCCTGAGCTATGCAATATATACCGACTCCAAACTGGAGCAGTGCTTGCCCAACGGGCAAGTATTTACAAATGTGGGACTTAGAGGCATTAAAAGGAGGAGGATGCAAAATTGCACACATGCTGAGAGACAGTTTTTCTTTGTTTTGTTTGCTTTAGTTTAGCATTCACTCATATTCCTGTCCTGTGGAAAACAATTTCACTTGCCTGTGTGTAACCACAGCAAACACTGACAGTTCTTAATACAAGCAGGTGGCAAACTGACAAGCGTAAGTTTGTGTAGGACGGAGATAGACGGACAGACACACACATCACTTTACAATTTCCTGTACATCTCCTGCTCAATGACATGAAAAGGATAAGTGAACGTGTGCGCCGGACTGGTGTTTCTGCGGTGTGAAAAAGGTCACGGTGATCTGCAATAGCGTGACAGATACTCCCGAAGATCATCCTGCACCACGGCATGCTCTACACTGCAGCATTTTACACCAACGCTCCCCTCTCACTCTTTCTTTCTGCTCTCTTCCTTTTCTTGTTTCTCATCTTTATCTGTAACTCTCAACCCTTTTTCTACACTCGATCCCCTTGCTCTTTCAACCTCGTTTGTTCATTCAGCCCACCATGAATTGTCTCATCTCTCTCTATATATCTCTCATCATCTCTCTTTCTCTTTCTTCCTCTCTCTCAGCTCCAGGTGATTTACAGGGCTGCTCAGAAGTATCTGAGTATCAGCACTGAGTCTGTGTGAGGAATAATAATCACCATGCAGTGAAAGAGGCACTGCAGAGAGAGAGAGAGAGAGAGCGACATGGAGGGAGAGTGGAGAGAAAGAGAGAGGTGGAGAGTGTGTCGTGAGAAGAGCAGAGAGCAAGAGGTAAGAAGTGGTTCTGGTAGAACACACACACACACACACACACACACACACAAGCGTGGATACAGATATACAAGCGTGGATAAGCGCACATTAACTGTTGCAGTGGGGTCATCGACTGACTGCAGCACAATGTCACGGAGGAAGACAGGCACCAGTGCCACTTAGTGGCCGAGATCAAGCACTGTCAATTTCTCAAGCATGCTCTGAATGGAATGACATCAGCGCCTTCCTACACATTTTTCAGTAATGTTATTGTGCCTGAGGTCTGGTATATATTTAGCTTTAGTAAGATTCATACTTTTTATAACCATATTTTTTGACCGTCTAGAGGGGACATGATATGATAAGGAGAAGAAAAGGGACAGAGATCGAGGGATTGAGAAATGACATGAGTGTAATTTGAAATGTTGTGACAGTCAAGCTCTGACTATTAACATTATACTTAAAAAAATAAATAAAATTAAAAGAAATTCAAGATCAAACATCTGCCATGATGTCAGCATAATTTTCACATACAGACGTACAAGTCTTTGCTTTCTTAAAGGGATAGTTCACCCCAAAAATAAAATTCTGTCATTATTAATTGATCAACCTCATGTTGTTTTTTTTTTTTGTTTTTTTTTTTTTTTAATGAAATTCGAGAGCTCTCAGACCCTGCATATACAACAAAGCAAATGAAACATTCCCAGACCCAGAAATGTAGTAAGGACATCTGTAAAACTGTCCATGTGACATCATTAGCCAAACTTAAATTTTGCGAAGCTACAAGAATACTTTTTGTGTGCAAAAAGAACAGAAATAAAACATTATTCAACAATTATTCTCCCGCAAGTTAGGCTCTTCCTTCATTTTGGAATATTACCATGACACATGCGCGCGCTTTCCCTGAACGTGAACAAGGCGCAGCGCATGCGTGTTCTCCATCGGCAGCGTTGATTACATTCAGGGAAAACGCACTCATGCCTCGTGATACTCTCCAAAATGTCAAAAGATGGTAATTCGAAGGAGAAGGGTTGTTGAATAAAGTCGTTACTTTTGTGTTCTTTGCGCACAAAAAGTATTCTCGTAGCTTCACAAAAATTTGGTTGAACCATTTGTTTTACAAATGTCTGTTTCTGGATCTGGAAATTGTTCAGTTGCGTTGCAATTTCATCAAGAATATCTTAATTTGTGTTCCGAAGACGAACTAATTTCTTACAGGTTTGTAACGATATGAAGGTGAGTAATTAATGACCGAATTAGAAAATTATAAAAAGTTTTAGTTGAACTATCCCTTTAAGGGTACATTTTCACTAACAAGGATTTGCAAATTACTCTATTTATTTAAATGCAACACATGAATATATATATATATAGTAATAAAAACATCATATTATTATTTATATGTAGTGACATTTTATATTTTTAAGGCTTTTATACACATTCTGCAACCTTACCATGAGTTTTTGCCATTATAATTAGTTTAATGAAGCCAGACGTCTGACTTCTGTCAGAGCGCCACAGCTGAGTCAAAGGCAAACAAGTATAAGCACTTAATTCCTAAAGGAAACCAAAGTGCATCATCTGAAGAAAAGCTGTTTAACCAACCACACAGCGTTTGGGACGGATTAAGCTCTTGAGTTGAGGGCAAACTAATCCATACGTGATTGGGCTTTGACTGAATTAAAGATAATGATTAGGTGCATGTCTGACAGACGTCTCTTGTCTTCCTGGTTTGTTTCGTTGAGAACAATGCTCAATGCTTAATGAGGGTGTCCTGATGTTACCAAGCACTGTTTGTGTGTGGAGGTGATATTTATGGCTTTCCCCTCATCTTCGTCTCAGACTTGCACATAAATGTCTCCATTGTGCTTTACGAAGTAAACAGGATGCTTTAGCTACAGCTTTGCCTTCATATGTATGTGTGTGTGCTTGTGCATAGGCATCTCACATGTGTGTGTCTGGGTGTCTATATGGTAAGACAGATCAATTTAATGAATACCCACTTTTGACGAAAAGCTGCTCCCACACACACGCATCCACATAAAGCATCCCCTATTGTCCATTCTATACTGACCATCAACTGAACAAAGCAGTTCTGTTAGAGACGCAGGAAAAAAATAGAATTAAAAAAAAAAACACAATGAAGTGAATAAGGATGACTTGCAATGTGTGTATAATGAGCTGTATAAGTATGTCCCGTGCTGGGTGAGTTATTTTCACACACAGATGAGCTCATGCTATTTAAGACGGCGTTTTTAATCAGTTATGCTGCATGCAGTTTTGCCAACGAACATATGCACGCACAATCCTGGCTCTGTTTCCTGTCAGAAACTTGTCACTGAGGTGACACACGGCGAGATGAAAAATATGTAATCATGCGATTTGCACAGTCTCTGAACGCAAAACAATAAAATCTCACACACCTACACTCAGAGGTCCAGACCGTGAACACACCACTGTGACACACAAAAAAATTGAACTGAATATCTCACGATATGCTGCGGTTGCTGTTACAATAACCTCAGTGTGTGCATGCGTGCGACACAGAGGGGCGTTATTCGGCAGGACACACTACACTCTTTCAGTCCGCCCCCCATTCTCAGTTCCTCTCAGACGCAATCGCTCATCTCTGTGAAGCCTTCATCATCTAGGTTCATCTCATGACGTCCACTGTGAGAATAGGCCCTTTCTGTGATAAAGGCATAATTAACATTTAGTGTCAGGGAGTTAACTAAAAGTAGCCACACTGCTAAGTTAAAATGCATTTTTCAGAATGACACTACATCTGCCGTTTTCAAAAGTTGTTCTACGAAGTAAAGACATGATGTACAAAACAGCAAACAAATTGAGGTACTAATAAATCATTGTAGAGTAAATATCTTCCTTCTCAGTCTCATACAGTATGTGACCCTGGACCACAAAACCAGTCTCAAGTCGCTGGGGTATGTTTGTAGCAAAAGCCAAAACATACATTGTATGGGTCAAAATGATAGATTTTTCATTTATGTCCAAAAACATTAGGATATTAAATAAAGATCATGTTCCATAAAGATATTTTGTTAATTTCCTACCGTGAATATATCAAAATGTAATTTTTTATTAGTAATATGCATGGCTAAGGACTTAATTTGGACAACTTTAAAGGCGATTTTAGATTTGTTTTGCACCCTCTTAGATTCCAGACTGTCAAATAGTTGTATCTCACCAAATATTGTTAGATCCTAAAAAAACATACATCAGTGGAAAGCTTATTTATTCAACTTTCAGATTGTGTATAATCTCAATTTTGAAAAACTGACACTTAAGGTCCCGTGTCAAATATAAAGCATTTGAAAGACGAAAGGAAGATTCATTTTAGTGAATCAGTTCACCTGAACAGTTCATTTAAATGCATCGGTTCAACAAAACGATTCACAGATTAGTTCCTGTCCGTGTAGCATTTTCCAGCCATTTATAGAAAATGTTATCATAATAATTACTGGAATACATTTTCAAACTAAAATAATGTTTTGTTAAATGATATGTTATTCAATGGAATTGATTCATTTGTGTTCATACACAGATGTCTGCAATTTTTTTATTTATATTTTCTAGCCATATATCATATTCATAGCAATACTTATTAAAAATAAAATGATGCTTTGTTAAATATCACTTTTGGTCATTAGGTTTTGTTTTCTTTAGTTATGGAATCAAATAATGCGTTTATTTGTGTCCATGCGAAGATATAATATTTTGTTAAATGTCTTTGCTGGCCGTTTCGTTTTTAATATAAAGTCAGTGGTTTTCTATTTAGTTTTTGTTTATGGAATTTTGTGTAGATAAATGTAGTCTAAATTAAATCCATCATTGTAATAAAAAAAAATAAAAATAAAAGATAATATATTTAAAAAGGAGTAGCTAACTAACATAGCGTGGTTTCAAAATACTGTTTATCTCTCCATTCCCTCTGCTACCATTTTTTTACTGCTGTCGTTTTAGGCAATAAAATATTCAGACCATTTAATGCAAACATTAAATCACTCTGCACTTTAATAAATACCAATCCAGTGGAATAACGGCCGACATAAACCATCATAAAGACACCTGACAATATAGGCCCCGCTCTATAGACCAGGTTGTTGCAAACATCAATTTCATGAGTTCCAGTGTTCATTTTATCCTTGAGTGTGATAAATGTTAACTGCTTTGGTTTGTTGTCCACAATGAAGTGCTTGAGCCTACCCCCACCTCCCGGACCTATTTAATTATAGAAGTTAAGGTGGAGTCAGGGAGGTGGAAGCATGCCAGAAGAACTATCAAAGGAGTGAGCTAAGCAGCTGTGTATATATCCTTTGTGACATGATTAGCAGAATATGATGATCATGCTCCTCCTGAACATCCGTTCGGAACTCGGTTATGATGTTTCATGTATCTGTTATATACCGTATATATGCAGATGTCATCGTTATGTGTTATTTTTCACCTCCTTGCCAAGAGAGAAAGTAGTCAGAAGAAATAAAATGAAGAGAGGAACAAAATCAAGACACGACCCAAAAATCAAACCATCGTTTCTCACATGAAAACCACAGCTCAATGAGTCTGACCTCCAGCCTGCGGCTCAAACAAATGTCAAATGTTACGTGGCATATCATACCGTAAGTTTTATCAGATCTGAATCTAACTGATGGCTTAAAGGGCTCCTGAAAGAGATTGTTGTTCGTGTTTTCTCATGAAATACTAAAACTGTCGCAACCACTGTGTTAAGGAAAGCTGATATAACCTGAGATCGGGTCAGCGATTGTGGCCTGATGGAGACAAAATATGATACTACAAAAAAGCTAAAAAGGTTAGTTCAGCCAAAAAAAAATGAAGTACGGTCATTATTTACTTACCCTCTCGCTGTTTCACTAACCCTAAAAGCTTAGAACAGAACAAAGTGGAGGGGACACAGTTTATAGCCTTGCCTCTGGAAATAAACAACATTGGAGAAGAAAAAAAATCAATCCATTTAGAAACAATAAACAACTGCAGCCCACAAATCAGTGCTAACGATGTGTGTGTGTGTGTGTGTGTGTGTTTCTGAGAGAGAGAGAGAGAGAGAGAGAGAGAGAGAGAGAGAGATTGATGTTACATGCCCTTGTGAAAATAAATTACACTTTAGCGTACTTTTAAAAAGATTACTTATTATGAAAATTATATACTTTAGAAGAAACTGAATATAATTTTTCAGACACTTAATTGCATGTTAATTGCAATTAAATGGCATTTAGAGTGCTATCTTGACCCACTTAAGAGGGACTTTAAGGGATAGTTTACCCAAAAAATGTCAAATTTGTAATCATTCACTCACCATCAAGTTGTTCCAAACTTTTCTTTCTTCTGTTGAACATAAAAGACAAAAAAAAAAAAAAAGATGATAGCTGATGTATTTTTCCATGAGTCTGCTGTGTTAGCGATTATTACATTACCTAGCTTGATGGTAGCTTGTTTATACCATAGCTTATTTGATAGTAGGTCACCCACTTTAACTAGCACAGCGATAATGTGTGAACTGATATTAGGCCAATATTGAGGATCTACCGTTGTGTTGGGTTTTGCTCAATATGATGTTAGGTGGCAGATGCAGTAGAATATCTAAGAGACATCCTCTGTCGTAGACGAAACCTAAAATACTAGCCTATTTGGAGAACACAAGATAAATTTATAATTATAATATGACCGAGTGGTGAACCTTTGAACCTAACTCGTATTTAAATAACGATCGCTCTGTGTTGTTGGCCAGATAAAATTACAGAGAAAAGAAAAGCGGACATAAGATTTTTCAGTTGACCAAAATGCCAAGTACAAAAAAAGTCCCCATATTAAGGCAATTTGGCCTTTAACATCTTTCTGTCCCTTTCAAAAATTGCTCTTGAAAAATGTAATGTTTATTGTCACTGCGAATTCTAGATGAATGTTTGAAGTACTCTACAAGTGCACATTCGATATAATTAAGGCATGCTTCTTTTTTCACAAGAAAGATTAGATAAAACAGCCAAACACAGTTGACAACCATCAGTTGAATTTCTGAACTAAAACAAATGTCAAAATTAATTTTGACATTTCTTCATGCTTGCTTATTTGATCATATCAGTTCTTTAGGCACTTCCACTGTGCACGGTGTGAAAAACTGTGAATCCTTCTCTCCTCATGAGCTGCATTCGCTCGTCAGCAATCGCACAAACATACAGCAACTGTGACATCTCAGCGGGAGTTGTCTGACCGTGTCGAGCAACTGAAGCCCCAGCCACAGCTTGAACGTGTTTGTGTGTGTGTGCATAGAAAACAGACATTTTCTTTCTTCCTAGCTGCTTTTCCAGCACAAACGCTTTTAAAAATCCCTTCTGTGTTGTGAGAACCCTGAAGAACTACTGTGGAAGACGAACTTCAAAAAAAGCCTCTCCATCTCACGTTCTGCTTTTAGCTTAGCAAAGTGCTCCCTCTAAATTACAAAGAAAAAGAAGCACTTACAGCCCACATGGTTGACAGTCTAACTTATGTTCAGCGAATCTCCCAACACAAATGCTCCACACACACACATACTCTCTTCTCATTGCTCCTTTACCAAAACGTCCTTGTCAGGTCTGTCTTCTTAGATGTATTGCCCCTTTTATCCAACCAATTAGGCGTCAGCATTTCATCTCCCAGGAAACGTGTTTGTGGCTTTAATTGGCCATTTGATTTGCATCGCTTTGATTTAATTCTAACCGAGTGAAGAGTTTTATTTTCAGGCGGTTGTTGTTTCCCCAGGGGCCGATGCCACGTGTGAGTGTGTGAGGGTTGTGTTCATGGGTGTTGCTGTATGATTGGGGAGGGGGATTGCAGATCGGAAAGGGTGTTGGATTTAGATTCAGGGTTAGAAAGGGTGCTGCCTCGGTTGCTTTACTTTCAAAAATGTTTTGCATTCTTTGAAGCGTGGTGAGTGTTGTTCTGAACACTGTTACACTTGGGCAGTGTGAGGAAAGCATCATGTCTTATCTCTGTGGGCTACCTGTCGACGTGTAGAGGCAGGTGTAAGGGATCACGCACACAAACACTAACACACACACACACACACACACACAGAGGAACGGGCCCACAGGCTCTGGCTTGCCCGCACACTCATTTTCCACCAGTGGGATGTGACGGAGGGGGGCTGACGACTGTATAGTGGTGTATCCAAGGAGAAAGACAAGTAGTGTGTCTTCTACACAAAAAGTGCTTTTGCAGCAGAAGCACAGCAGAGCAAAAGATTATCTATAGTGTTCCTATAGTGTCTTAAATGGTCAAATATTCAAATAAACAAACAAATCAATTAATTTATTAACGAATAAAGCACACAAACAGTACAATCTGTGGTTTTATGCATAACCGTAAGACACAATCGTAAGTTCACAACCCCCATGACTCCTGGTAGTGCTGCATTCAGCCATTATTTTTTTACTCCATCATCATGCTGTTCACAGATGGACTGCATACAATGCAAACCCTCTGCATTGCAAGTAAATCACTCGGATATGTGACTAAATCTTCACTCTGGGGCGACTAAATGATGTCTAATGTTAGCCAATGGCTAATAAATTCTCAGCTTTTACTCGCCAGTGTGTGAGTTGAAGGCTAAGTATAAGTTTTGCACATATATTTCACTCGCTGAAAACTGACTGAGCGCTTGAGAGTTTCACTCTCCATCAAACGATCTGTGTTCAGTTCATCTCAATGGATGCGCAGCGCACCTGTATTTGACATACCATAAACTCTAGTGTGAAGACTCACCATCGCTTAGTCTCTCACACACACACACACACACACACAATATTTCTTAAGATAAAATCCACGAAGTTCGTAATATTGTTCTTAAGTGCAATTCTTAAAAAAAAAATTCTCAAATATGTTCTTAAGAACATCTTAATTTTATATTAAAGAGAAAATGACAGCCTTTATCTGACTGAATACATGGCTGAAGACGCACTGATGAACTCACACTTCAAGGGTTGTCTATTTGCACTTCCTCCAGATTACCCAAATAATCATTATAAAGCACACCGACAAAAAAAAGTAGAGCCAAGGTATAAACCCTAATTACAGTCCAAGTCCAAACGGACTAAAATGCTAATTAAAGACTGTGCCCTTTATTCTTAGTTGTGCAAACTGATACATTGTGCATATGGAATGTCAACGTGATCTCATTAGTGTTTGCATATAACGTGCTGTTCTAGCGCACAAATAATTCAAAGTCAGGCCATCATCAGAGATATACAAATCTTTATGAAAATCTTAAATACGTTTATTTATAGTAAATGAAACTAAAGTTTTAACAAAGATACATTTATTTAATGAACTTATGTAACTCTTGTGGAAGCACACACAAATCAATAAATACTCATTAACCCCCACCAAAATGGCAAACTACATTACTTTCAAAACAAAATTCTCACATATAAGTCATTATAAATAAATATTCAAAATGTATCCATTATTGATAAATGAAATTAGTAAGCAGTAGGTTGCATCAAATAATCGATTACTCAGCCAATTCGTTCAAACACAGGATACTTGTAAGAATGAAAAAAGTGACTTTCTTAATGAGTGAGTCTGCTGCTTTCTCTATTTTCTAGTATTTATTTATTACCTATTATACATTTACTGACTTTTTTTTCTTTCCTTTTACTACTTGGGGGTTTAACTATGCATCTCTCTCTCTCTCTCTTTCTCTGACTGGCAGTGACAGAAGCAGCCTGGGGTTTTTGAATAAAAGATGAATACTCAGGCTGGTTCGTGACACTGGGGTAACCCTGAACTGTAACTGCAGAACCACAGACCTACAGTCAGACCACAACAAAAGGATCACCCCACGAGAACCTTCAATACGGGGAACCGGGGAATTGGAGATCCAGGTTAATGCCGGCTCAAATATGAATGCAATTCAGTAAGAGCTGAATAGGAAATAACACTGGGACTCTAAATGCTTGAGCTTTTCCACTCAATACCAGCAGTGTGCTGAAGACACAATACACAGGGCTAACAAAGAGGTGTGTTATTGTGTGGGTTTGTTTGTTTAATTGCCTACTTTGGGTGCGTGTTTAGTTTTTGTGTATGTGTATGTTTAATTGTAAGAGTGTGCATTTGTGTGTGTGTGTTATTTTGTACAGAACCGATGCCTTTAGAGTGCAGACAACACAGAAATATCTCTAATAATAGCCATCAGACATTTGGCCAGAGGATATTTTGGCTGCAGAGCTAGAGGTGCTTCATTGAAAGCTCATTCTTAAAAAAGAAGGAAAATATAGGAAGAACTGATTTAAATAATCCAATCATTGTACATTGGGGATTGACCTGCTTGAGCTGGAAAAGCTGAATACCGGTAAACTGAACCACTTTGCAGATGGATTAATATGTTCACTCAAACGCATCCTATAAATACAGTATATGAGATTAGTCAGCTAAATCCACAACATGAGCGTAATATTGCAACTTACTTTTGTACAGACAATGAAGTTACTGCATCAACAACTGTAAATTAAGTTATGTGCTAGTCAGATTGTGACTGAATATGCTGTTCTAAAAACAAAGCAGTTCACACCACAACTATAACGACTATAGTGATAACATCACAGGAATCACATACTGGGATCATGTTCAGAATATTTTTTTTTTCACCTGATGAACGATTAAAAACAGAGAAAGCCAATCAGAATCCATCCCGCATTATAGTTATTATTTGTGTAAACAGGCCTTAAAGAGGTAGTTACCTCCTTTTTTTTTGGTGGTCATGCTTTGTTTAAAAAAAAAAAAACACATTATTTTTCACATTGTTCACCTTTATTCCACACCAATCTGTCCCTTCTCTGACAAACACCTCGATTTATTTCCTGTTATTATGAAGCCCCTCCCTCAGAAATAAGCGATGGGCTGAGATTGGTTGGCTGGCTTGTGATTCGCTAAACCGCTTCAAGCGTGTCTGAACATTCCACTCCTCTTAAGCTCAGAATGTGCTCCGGATGTATTGTAAACAATATATTGCTAATCAATTTGAGCCTGATTAAGATGCAGAGAATATTAATGAAGAGAAAAACCTGCGCATAACCTGTGCAAGCTAGCTCTTAATTTTGTGTTTGTTTGTTGTTGTCTCAAACTTTTAGATACACTGTTGTTTGTAAACTGCTTCTGTTAGCTTTTAATATATAGTTTTAATCTGATTAAAGCTTTAATACAGCACAGCAACCGTACATGTGTCCATGTATAACGCCTCTCATTGCAAGCAGGGGGACATGAGGAACAGGATTGAGAACCGCTGCTTTAGAATATTGGTTTTGAAACTTGTGAATCCATTACAATCAATAAAAGACAGAATTGTGATTTATATATGAACAGATTTTTACTTGAACCCCTAGTTTTCTCTTCCTATTCTTTAAAATAATACAGTATGGCCTCGCCCCCTTTGTTGCATGTTTTGGGGGCGGGCTTTATTTGGGTTCGTTCTGTAACGGACCTGGGAAGAAGCTTGTTGTAGTCCCTTACCAGCTGTTTTTGTAGGCATTAAACTGACATAATTTTAAAATACAATATCTCCATTGGCATTGAACTTTAAGCGCTGCAACTTTACAGATATTGTTTAAGCTCAAACAGCAACATTACAAACTAACTAAAGTTAAAAAAGTGAAATCGCAATCAACCACCCCTTTAAATTTAAAGCAGGGTGAATTCACAAGACAGTCATTAATACAATATAACAAAACAGTTTGAGTGTTATTAAAAGGTTATTTTGCTGGTTAAAATTATGTAATTTCAGTATAATGAACAAATCAAATCAAATGGTTGGAAATGTATCAATATGATGAAATAATGATTACATGTCGTGGAGATTTTTGTCAAAGACTATTTCCCAGTCTGGACAAAGAGGAAGAAACGGATAAGAGTCTTGACCTAGATCTTGTGCTAGAAACTGATTTAAGAGGATGGGAACTTTTCATCTCCTTGTTCACCTTTGCATCTCAGCTTAATGTGTGTGTTTGTGTATGTGTGTGTAGGTGTGTGTTTTCTTGGTTCTGTTGCTGCTTGCCTGGGAGTATATGGGTAAGAAATACCCTGAATTCCTGTCAAGACTCATTTTGAGGTTGAAACAGTCAGGAGAGCAGGTCTGTGCATTACAAAACTATGACAGCCTTGACTCTCTGACTCGTTTCAGATTTATACAATGTGGCAAGCAAAGCATAAACAGACACTGAAGGAAGATATTTTAATAAAATTGTGTTTTGCCAGCATTTCTTTCCATGTGACCTATTTGAATGAAATGCACTTTTCCTTTTTACTCAAGAATTACAGTTAGGTTTCAAATAAAAAACAGCATGAATGTCTGAGGTAAACTGATTGTAACACTTTATCTAAATAGTCCATAAAGCTTCATTTAGCATAAAAAATGTCTGGAAGTCAACATAATGTCCCAAATGACCCTATTTGCTTTCTAAATACACATCTTTGGAGACTTATAGATTGAATGATTCATTGATGCACGTTATTCAAAATGACTGAAATCACTCTCATTTTATGCTGACATCAATAAGGAGACTATTGAATAATGTTAACTAATAGTCAAACATGATTTCATGCATTATTTTAGCAAATCTGCTGTTGTGTGACTGTGCTCTTGTATAAAATACACACTTTTCGAGACCCAGTTGATTCCTCTTTGCATCGTTTGGGCTGAATATCTTGTTTCAGTTGAAAATATGTCACATTATGCAAGTAAAATGGGTTGCGACTTGCAATTTTAGAATAAATTAAAAAGTGTCTCCATATTTGCAACCTTGGAAATATAACAAAGAACATATAATATTGTGTTTACATGGCTGGTTTACACATATGCACTATTTACACATCTTTTCAGTTCTCAATTAAGGAATATATGGATAAACAACAAATCAACCTTGCACTAATGGCTGTTGTTGCTAAGATATGGGTGGCAGTCACATGAGAACCTCCCATCTGGTCATGGCCATCAGTGTTACTAACCTAATGTGTCATCTATAAATTATTAATCTCTCATATTTCAATATGTTACACTTGACCACAGAAAAGCATCCTCTGTCATTTTTATTGCCTGGCATTTCACAGATGTCCAACACAGTTTCATGGAAAGTACACAGTACTGAGGTTATTTACTGCAAGTGTACTTGCATTGGCACTAAATGACTCTTAATTGAGCGGCTGACATAAAATGTGATCAGAAAGGCAATCAGAAAACATAATGATGCAGAAACAGAGAGACAATCAAATTTTTGCATGTGTAGCTAAATGGGGAATTCTCATAGCCATAAATTAGTCTTGAATTATTATGATCCTCCATTCTAAAACTCTAGCCCTAAAATAAAGTTTGCCATTTTTCGAGGTGAATGAAAACATTATTTAGTCTCCTAACCATTTTTCCTTTTAAGGATGTCAAATTAGATTTTTTCTCTCTTTTAAACTTCTAAACGTTTTCCAGCAATCCCCTCTTCCCCATAACATTGATAGGTCAAACACACATGCATGCACACACACATACTTCCACCATCATTCTCAATCCTTTCAAACCATTGCAGTGCACGTCCATGTAAAAGCTTTCATAATGCTTTCCCAATGAAAATCAATACAGCCCTGCAAAAGTGAGGTGAGCATTAGCAATCTCCCCTCATTTCTCTCTCTCTCTCTCTCTCTCTTTCTATATCCCTCCATATGTCTCCCACTGTCTCCTGGGCCCTCCATCACTAGTCTTCTCCATTAATTTATAATATCTATTACTGGAGTCGCTCCTCACTAGCATACGCATGGCCCCCGTGAGCATGCAAGTGTGAGTGTCAAGTATATCGACTATCCATCTGACCTGTTGCCTGATCTAGAGTGTGTGTGTTGGGTTACACATACTCACCTACTGCCCACCTGTCTGACCGTTAACCCTGCAGACGCGAGTGGCGCATCTGCAAGCGTGCATTGGCATTCACAACACTAACAAGCCTAGTATATTGATCGCCGCTCTGTCTATTCAAATGATAGGAATGTGGGCCGCCGTGGGGACAGAATGCAGCCGGTCGATAGGTGTTGCCGTGAGTGGGCAGAAGGGGGAGGGGCTATAGGAAAAGTGCACTGCAGCAAAGTGGAGTTTCACTTAGGAACATGCTGAGTTGTGCATTTATAGAAGATAGGAGAGATGTGCGATAGAGAGAGAGACAGATATAGGTCAACGGGATTTCCATTTTCATCTGCGTTCAAATCTGAGAGTGCTGTTTATGCATGCTTCCGCTGACAAAGGCCTGTTTGTTTGGGTATTGGCTTGCCATCATGCTATACCAGGGGTCGGCAACCTACGGCACAGGGATAATTGCTGGCACGCGAGCAATAGGGAAAACTGCATACTGATGTACATTTTGAGATAGTAACTTCTCATAGTCACACAGCCTGCTAGGAGCTATAAATACTATTAAAGTGTGAGAATTAACTTGCGCTATGCACGTGCGACCGCTGCACATACTAGGAACTTCAGATCAAATCCTCAGCGGTCTAACAGAGCTTGTCAATGTCAAAATGACTGAGATGGCCAATCAAATCAAAGTAGGCAGGGTTTACTGTTCACAGAAGCAGAACGCGAAGCATCAGTTTAAAGGTGCGATAGGACATCTTGGACAATGCTAACATTAGTCTGATAGCACTGAAAGCGAACGTCCCACCCTCTCTGCAATCGTCGTCCAAAGCCACACACCCTGAACACATTTATGCTCACAGACCAGAATACCAGAGACGACATTACTACAATAGGCTACATCGGCGGTTCCCAATTCCAGTCCATGTACCGAAGTGAAGTAAACCTCTGCTCAGGGAGTAGGGAGCAATGAACACAGTGTAAGGATCGTATTGATTGGAACACGGTTCATTCACGTAGCTTGAGTTGGTCATCTGAATTTTTGGACTATAAGTCTCACCTAAGTATAAGTCGCATCAGTCCAAAAATTAAGAGGAAAAAAACATATATAAGTCACACTGGTCTATAAGTCGCATTTATTTAGAACCAAGAACCAGGAGAAAACATTACCGTCTACAGCCGCGAGAAGGTGCTTTATGCTGCTCCAGTGCTCCTGTAACCTACCACTGAAAACAACTGAAAACTGTTAACTGAAATATTAACTTAATTTATTTAACAAAATCCAAGACCAAGAACAGTTATTGGTAATCTGGAAAGGCAAGTTATTCAGCTATCGGTACACAATAGTACACAGAACAACAGGCTGAATAGGTGCCAGTATGTTAACATAACACATTAACAATTAGCTACACAACAGCATAAAGAACATACCCTGGAGGCTGAATAGGCTAAATTAACATAACAAGCCAGCGGGTCCAACAGTTACCAGTAACGTTAAGTAAGTTCACCGAGCTCCCGAGATATTATTCCACGTCACCGAATCACTGAATTTTCAATGGTAGGCTACAGGAGCACTGAGCATCATAGAGCGGCTGTAGACGGTATGTTTTCTCTGGGTTCATGTTAAATTAATTTAGTTAAATAAGTCGCACCTGACTATAAGTTGCAGGACCAGCCTAACTATGAAAAAAAGTGTGACTTATAGTCAGGAAAACACGGTAGAGAGATGTGTAAATTGTCTGCATCTGTCGCTCTCTCTAAAAACAATGATGCTGAGTTTAGTTACTGAAAAACAGCAATTTTACCCCTCTTGTTACTGAGAAATATAATGTAGCGATTCAGTATCGATTAATAAAAGTTACGTGGGAGTGCTAACAACAGATTTATGAGCTTCTAAATTTAAAAAAACCCAGAAAAATAAAAAATGTGACCACATGCCAATAAGTTTGCTGACCCCTGCGCTATACCGTCCCACACACATAAAGCCTACACCTAGCTCGAGTTAGGCTAGGTCACAATGCTCTGGGCTAGAGGAGTTAATTACAGTCTGATCAATAATTGATTAAACCGTCAGAAAGAGTCCAACAAACTCACCAGTAAGCATTGACGCGCGCTCTCACAACAAATTCTTGGCCAAGTACGAACGCACACAGAAAGCACACAAATACACAACCAAATTCTCTATTAATCATTTTCAGTGGAAAAAAAGTGTTTAAGAGGATTGACTCGGTATAGGATTAACCCACCCACTGTGGTCAGGATCACACCAGTGTGGATGGATTGACTAGGTCTTGCAATGTGCGCTTCTCCGTAACAACTGCATCAGCTGTTTTTTAGGCTTTGGGTAAAGAGACTTACAATCTGACTGTCAGTCATGCTAAAAAAACAAAAATGACTTGTCACTTAGGACTCGATGTCTCATGTGTAGACTTCGGTGGATTTGGTTTAAGCTCCCAACACCTGTCAGAAAATGTAATGCGATCCCAGTGTTCAATTTAACCATGTTTCTCTATAGTATGTGGCCACCCTTTGGTTCAGGCTTAGTCCAAAGCACCTGTCAAAGAGTGCATGGGTAATCTTTTTTTTTTTATGTTTCTGTTAAGTGCTAAGCTAGCAGTTTGGATATGCTGCATTAAATATATGACCTGGATAAAAGTGTAAAGATGACAGATTAAGTCAAAAAAGACAACTCTGCAAGCCTTTGAGGTTTCTCTCTCAAGCATTTCATGCCTATGCTGTCAAACACATTGGCCAGTTTCACTCAAAGCAGGTAGACATATAATCAGCTCTTTCTTTAACACTTCCAAACATGTCTCAGAAAATGAAAGAATTAGGAAAGGAGTGGAAAGAACGTCAAAGACAGGAAAATAAGAGGAGTATGATGGAAAGAATAATAGAAAGCAATATAGAAGGAGAGAAAGCGAGAGACTGAGCAAGTGGAAAGAGATCTATGGTGGTGTGAGAGAAAATGGGTTACATTTCCCCTCTCTTCGACAGTCTATTTTCAGTAGCTACTCCTGGAAAGGAGAGCAGGCAGTTAGCACCATATAACCTTAACCACTCTTCACGCAGTAACATGACATCAGTACAGGCTGAATGCAGAAGTTGAGACATTTGTACTTGTCTACAACCAGTTTTTGATGGGATGGGATATAACTAAGTGCAGATCAGCTTGAATTCACCTCAGAACTACAAAATAGCCCAAAGGTCATTGACAAAATATGGGCATAATATTGTAAGTGCATATAATTATGTGCTATACATCCAGAAAAGCCTGTTTCTGCCTGTAAAATATAATTTTGACTTTTCTCACAATTATTACTTCTTGTAATTTCAGTCTCCCTGCTGTGCATTTGTGAATTTGTGAAGAGTTGTGGCTTTGTATCCCATATTTGGGACTTTTTCATCTTACTATTGCAATTTTCTATGCTAGAAGTGTCACAGCTTAAATGTATTTCTTATTTTTAACATTACCTTACACCTATTTTTACTTTAAGTTGGAAACTGGCTTCCACATATAACATCTCTTTCTTAGAAAATCTAATTAAAGCATACTCAAAGAAAATGTGTGGGGTAATCCAATGGCTATCAGCGTTTTCTATATTAATACAGGAATATCCCACAGGACTGACTGGATTCAGATTAGTTTTGGAATCCAAATCTAGATCAAGCTTGAGGTTTTTGTCCTGACAAGCCTTGTCATTTTTGGTAAACGTACTCCCTGCTAGCCAAAATTATTCTGAACCAGTACAATCTTAAAACGCTTTGTGAACATGGCCTGCATGTACTTGTTGAAGGTGCATAGATCTTTATTTTCTTACCTGTTTGCTGTACTTGACTGTTTGGCAGCCGTAATCGGAGCATTGGTCTGAGCTGAGTGACATGGCGTCTGCATTACCGGTGCTGTTGCCAGTGAAGGTGTTAGTGGGGGGCAGTTCCTGCACAGCCTGGTGCTTCTTGCCTTCCACGGGTGGTGAGTTGGGCTGAAGGTGCACTGCAGGCAAAGGTGAGCTGGACTTGTAGTGCCGAGCCAGATCTGGGCTTGATTGATGACGTCTCGAGCCAAGTCTTGGACTGCTGGGGTCTCCATTAGCTGCTGCACAATAACGTGCTGCAATCCTCTCGCTGGCACTGCTGGCCTCTTCATCCTCCTCTTCTTCATCGCCTCCCCCACGTCTGCAACCATTCACCGTCATAATTCCACTGTATAAAGAACGCTCAGATTTGGCAGTACCGTTATTACGCTTGTCTCTGCGTGGTTTGCGCCCACGCTCATTTTGGGAGCCCTGGGCTTGTAGAGGGGGAGGCTGTGGACTGAAAAAGTCCTCTTCTGGCTCCTTCTTCCCAGCCTCATAGCCGTTCTTACCCTGAGCCCCACACTGTCGAGCTGTCACAACCAGAAGGATCACCAGAATAACTGCGGCAGCACCAGCAAGGACACCGATGGCAACGCTCAGCCGTTGTTTACCCAAAGCTCTCTCACTGTCTGGGTCACCTGCAATATCCAAATAGAGGGGGACTGCAAGGCTGCGGGCCACCTAAGTGAGAGGGAGAGAGACATACAGAGAGAGGGAGAGCAAAAATGGAAAGTCATAAATGGTGTGTCTGCATCCTCATTTTACAGCTCTGTCTGCCGAACCACACACACACATATATACACATTTATCACCACTCCAAGGCCCAGACTTCTCAATTATCGTGTCATGGCTTGGATATTCAGTCACAGTTATTCTGTGCAGGCAAGTGTGACTGAATATGTGTATGCAAGTGTGCTTGTGTATCTTTCATTTTTTTATCTGCATGTGCTTCCTTCCATCCAATATCTAATGTGGGTCATAAGCAATATGATGCACGAATATTTATAAACAGCAATATATATATATATATATATATATATATATATATATATATATATATATATATATATATATATATATATATATATATATATATTGATTGCAGTTCGCTTCTTTGTTTACTTCTTTGTCAAATAAAATGACTCCATTCAGTTTTAATCCTTTAGACTTTAATTGTTCCTGTTTGGTTACATTCTACACTGGTTTATTGTTGTAAAGCTATTCTTTCTTTTATTTGATTTACCCTTTGTTTGCATTCAATCGAACAGCATGCTGCTCTTATGTGTCTCACCTGTGCATCCACCAGCGTAGCATTGGCCAAGCTCTCATTGATGAAGACATGCACCAGTGCCGTGGCACAAAGGGAAGGCACGCCACTGTCATTGACCCGGACCACCAATCGGTGCAGACCCCTGTGTCTTCTCTCTAGGGGCTCTGCCAAGGTTATGACCCCACTACTAGAGCCAATCTCAAACAGATGAAAAGGGTTTCCGCCTACCAGAGCATAGCGGAGATCGGCATTAGACCCTGTGTCACCATCGGAGGCTGTGACTGTGCGGACTACAGTCCGAGCCCCACTAGCGGGTGGCAGGAGGGTGTATGATTCATTAGCGGGTGATGTGATTGATGGCGCATTGTCATTTTCATCAGTGACAAACAGGGAGACGGTGGCAGTGGCAGATCGTGGCGGTTCTCCACCATCAACGGCACGCACGCGGAATGAGTATGCGCTACGTCTTTCACGGTCAAATGATGCAGAGGAAAAAATGGTTCCAGTGTTATTTTCAATGGAGAAAACTTCTTGCTTTCCCTCTTTGCCCTCTTCTCCACCCTCCTCTTCATCATGCTCAACGAAAAGACTCAGCTCTGCATTCTCACCTTCATCTGCATCGGTAACAGTCACCATGCCGACAGGGCTATTGGTGAGAAGGTTCTCTTTGACATAGAATGTGAAGACTTCTTGGACAAATTTGGGGGCATTGTCGTTCCTGTCCGTAACCTGGACTACGACAGTAGCAGAGCCCTGCAGAGATGGTGTGCCTTTATCTCGAGCTATTACACGAAATTCATAGCGTTCCCTCTGCTCTCTATCTAGTGGTCCAGTGGCACGAATATCACCATTATCAGCATCAATGTAAAAAGCTCCATTAACAGATGGGTCCAGTGAGTAAGCAATCTCTGCATTCTTGCCACTGTCTGCATCAGACGCTACTACAGTGACCACTCGTTCTCCTGGGGCATTATTCTCTGCAAAATGCACTTCCACTAAGCTTTGGGCAAAAGTAGGAGCATGGTCATTTATGTCCACCACACGCACCAGAAGGGAACTATTACTCGAGAGGCTTGGGCTACCGGAGTCCACTGCCACAATAGTCACACTATACTCTCGAGTAGCTTCATAATCCAAAAGTGCTGAGGTGTGGAGAAAGTATTTCTTTTTGTTTCGTTCAAAGGCATCGTCTGTGGCTGGTGGAGGTGCCAGGGCCGTCTCACCCGCCGGTTTCAGTGTGAATGGTACATCTCCAACCACAGTGCAGGTAACTGCACCATTCTCTCCTTGGTCGCGGTCTGAAACCTGCACTAATGCTACTGGAGTGTCCACCAGCACGTTCTCTGGAACCATTGCAGCACCATCACGAACAAGGATTCGTCCAATTTTTCGAATTTCTACTATTGGTACATTGTCATTTTCATCCCTGACATTGAGAACAACTGTAGTGCGGTCAGTACGAGGAGGTTGGCCACGGTCGCGGGCTGTGATGGTGAAACGTAGCTGTGAAACTTCCTCGCGGTCTATACGATGCAGAACGCTCAGCCAACCTGATGCTTCATCCAACCTCAGGAGGCGCCGCACTGATTCTGTCGCTGCTCCAAACACATACTCAACCTGCCCATTCACGCCAACGTCACGGTCTGAGGCACGCACCTGCAGGACAGGTGTGCCAGGTGGGGCATTTTCTGCCATTTCTGCTTCATACACGGCTCTTTCAAAACGTGGACTGTTGTCATTGACATCTGTGATGGATACACGTAACAGAGCTTGTGAAGAGCGGGGCGGGTTGCCGCCATCACGAACTCGTAGCACTAGTTCATAAGAATCCCGTGCTTCACGGTCCAGAGGCCCTTTCACGATCAGCTGAGGCTGTTTCTGACCTTCAGGTGTGTCGGCCACTTGTAGTTCAAACACGCTGCTCCTGCTGGCAGTTCCTGTCCCTGTTTCTGACCCTCTCCTTCGGTCACCACCATTCCCATTAGTTGGTCCATTCGCAGGTCGCCGTGAAGATGACCCCACATCTCTACTGTCCTGAATAAGCTCATAGCGATCAATGCCATTGCGACCAAAATCACGGTCTGTCGCTGTGGGAAGGAGATAGAGTGTGCCGATTGGGCGATTCTCCTCAACAGATAGTGTAAGTACTGGTGAAGGGAAAGAGGGGGTGTTGTCATTGATGTCTGTGACTACAATACGACCATCAAACAGATCCACCCAACTCTGCAGGGGACCTATGACTGACACTTCAAAGTTCAAAAAGCACTCGTTCTCGTCAAATATCATCTGACACTGCGGCAGCTTCTCTCTGTCAATCCTCTTGCTGCCTGTAGTAAGCTCTCCAGTGACGTTGTCAATTTTGAAGTATTCAGAGCCAGATTCCAAAGCGAAAGTGACATCACCGGTCCCAATCCCAGAGGTGGACAGTCCCAGGTTGGAAGCCACGTTCCCGATGTGCACGTCGGCCGGCCCCTCTTCCGCCACGGTGTAGCGCAGCACTGAATTGGAGCGCGGGAGCTGAGTCAGCAGCTGCAGAATAAGCACGAGGTAGCAGCGCGCGGAGTGCACTGCGCCAACGCTCCTGCTCCCCATGACTCTCTCTCTCTTTCTCTCTCTCTCTGTCACTCTCTATCTGCAGCTTCCTCTGGTCCAAGACAGACTCGTCAACGATTAATCTCTATAAACGCTTCCCTCGGCAAAATCTTATTTTATCCAACAGTCTTTTTAGTTCCCAGGTCAGGTTTTCAACACGATAAAATAAATAATCCACTTTTTTTTGAGGAGCTCAGCATTAACGATAAGTCTTCACACCTCTTTTACGGACAATAATGTTTCTTTGTGCCTTTTAGGAGTGAACGGGAGTCAGATTTGAGCAGTTTAAATGACTTTGTCCGGCTCATTGAGATGCTGCGGAGCGCGAGCTCCTCTCGCGCTTTCACTGTTTTAAACTGCAATGCAGTAGAACACAAAAGCGATCTGTCTGTGAATTCAGCTCTCACATTCGCATCCCAGAGCTTGCGCTACTGACTGGGAATAAGCAAAAGTGCTTTTTATAAAGTCTTCCCGATATTTTTTGTTCTCTTACCTTAAAAAACAGCAAGAGGAAAATTGGAAAGCTTTCCCCGCAGTCTTATGCGCGCGTGCCAAGCTCTCATAGATTCCTTTACGGTGAACTTGACAAAGAGAAAAGCTTTTCAGTTCGACTTCTCGAAGCACGTAAATTAGCCACTCATGGAAAGATGGTGAGCGGGATAGAGAAGTAGCAACAAAAGCCTTTAGTAATTCCTCCGGAGTCCGTAGTGGATGTGTGTGAAGTGTTTGAGGAAAAAGTCCCGCATTCTCCTCCTCCCCTCACCTGCACGTTCTACTGCACTGCATGTGAACGTCCCTCAAATGATGCTGCAGTCTCCCTCTCTCTCTCAACCTCTCCCTCACTCTTCCCCCTCCGTTCACTGCAACACTTCCCTCGCTACGTAACTCGACCGTTCAGATGAAATGGGAGACCGTGAGTGTCTCGAAGGAGCTCGCGATTTCCTTTTAACCAGTCTAAAAGCGCAAATACGAGGGGGTGGGGGGAGGGGGTGTTTGCATACGACCACAAAACAAAACAGCTCAGAAGAGAAAATACACTGATACAGCTTGACAAGTCCAATGAACCACTTGAGCTAACTGAACAACTAAGTTAATACAAATAATGTTCAGAACAATATCCTATAGCCTACATATGAACGGACATTTCGTTTATAGTCAGGTTCATTGGACAAATATATACGACAAAAGCAGTAGGCCTACTTGTTAACACTGAAATTAATTTTGTTCTAGAAAAAAATAAATAATTAAAAATCGAAATAATTAATATATAGAATATGTATTTTTAAAAGACATGTAAAAAGAGGTTGTAAGAAAGCACAAAGAAGTAAAAATCTATAAAATTTTGCATTTAACGCAGTGAAAGGGTGTACAGGCTCACACTTAAAAAAATCAAGCAACCATAACAACTACTTCATTTGTTTGTATACAAGTGAGGGGCGTTGCAGTGAGGTGGTTATGTGGTCTCATCTCCTATGGTAAGAAATCTGGAGAATAGGGGTCATTGGGGCCTTTTACAATGGACCTGGCATTTCTAAGACATCTCATTATGGCCCTCACAAAAACATATGGAAAATTTATTGGATATGTTCAAGTGTGTGTGTGTGTGTGTGTGTGTGTGTGTGTTGGATCCTACTTTGTTCATTAACTATGATCAAGTTGAACACAATGAGACTGAAAAAGGTTGCAAGGTTTGTGGTCGAGGTCTTTGGCAATAAAATGTTTCGTTAAATAGAAGAGTCAACTCTGAAAGAGAAATTTAAAAGTGGTAAGATACCTCTATGTGTACACCAAATTATAATAAGTAGGCTACTGTGTGATAGATAGACTGACAGACAGACAGATAGATAGATAGATAGATAGATAGATAGATAGATAGATAGATAGATAGATAGATAGATAGATAGATAGATAGATAGATAGATAGATAGATAGATAGATAGATAGATTTTTCATTTTGCAACAATGGATTTAGGTTAGCTGTTATTTCATAAATTCTGATTATACTATAAATATACTCTATATTCGTTTTCATTGTATTATCCTTTGTTATGTCTCTGAATCACGAAGAACTACTTTCTGTCTGAATGCGGCAGTGCTTTTCGCTCATCCTGTGAACAATGAGCATGTATCGCACACACTCTCTCCGGTCCCAGCACTGTCTGCCCCGTAGCCACGCGGATGCGCGAGCGCAATGCAGCACTGACTAAACGTAATCCTACAGTCACACAACAAAAGGAGCTGCCCTTCACTGTCTACTTACTCCATCTCGTGTTCTCAGTCTCATACATGCCTCTGATACGTGGAATGAAATGATTTGAAACTAAGGTAGGAGGGTTTCCCTGGTAGAACCCAGTTCGTTTGGTCGTAACAGAGGAGGTTGCGAGCGGAGGAGCAGCAGCATCAGATCTCGGCGCGGCTGTCCCGCTGCTGGTGCACCGGGGCTGGTTAACATTCCACCGGCGTCACCACACGTGCGTGCTTGTATGCTCTGCTCCTCGCGCTCTCTGTTGTTCCACCGCTCCTTTTGATTTCACTTCTGCAATCAATCGCTCAGTCGAAGTGGGTTGAAGAGTGAATTCAGCGTTTTTGTCCCGTGAGCACTATCCATTTTTATCCCATCATGTTAATGCGTTAGTCTAGTTAGCATACAATCCACCAGTGAAACTTTATCATCTGCAGAACAGATTTGAATAGCATCACCCGTTATGATATAGAATATGAGCATATATCGCCTCTTGTGGAAGCATGCGAGAAAAAACAGCATAAAAATGAGTCTCCAAAATATACAGCGATAATATATCTTTTCTGTGCCTTACCATCTGCTTGAAAAGCGGCGACTATAAATTACATGTAGCCTACAGTCTTTATCTTCCCCATCACCATAAAAGTAAACCAATTATAGATAGATAGATAGATAGATAGATAGATAGATAGATAGATAGATAGATACACTGTAAAAAAAATTGCCGTTAAATAACAGTAATTTTCTGGCAGCAGGGGCGCCAGTAAAGTACTGTTAATTTACAGCTCTTAACCATTAGTTTACCACTTTTATTTTTTAACAGTATTTTACCGTAAATTCTACGATAGAAATTAACTCCACTCCCACTGCTTCAAACAGTTCGAGTTTTTAAAACTAGCATTCCTACGATGTTAGTACTATGAACTTATTTCATTTGAGTCCACTGAGAAGGAATATTTCTTAATATAACGATGCAAACACTTATGTGCAGTAATAAAGTAACTAAATACATGACTTTTACTCAAATCACTGCAGCTCATTGTCAGCTGTCACATGTATGTGCTGAAGTACTTAACACAGAGATCACCACTGTATCAGCGACTCCACATTTACTGCCTTTACATAAAGCAGCAGAAAATCAGAAATTGTGGCTCATCATTGACTGAAGCAAAGGCTCTACTCTCCAGCACAATGGTGAACAACAAAACTACATTAAACGATTTCTCTTGTGCAAACACACATTAATACAGCCAAGTTCAGTATTTACTCTCATTATCAGTGTATGACTTTGCCTAGTTTTTTTTCTATGGATGTTCACAAATATTTTAGTTAAATTAACTTTTTTTTTATTTGGTAAATCTGACGTTTACATTTTACAGTATATTACTGTTTTTCCTTGACTTAACGGCAACAAACTGTAGAAAAACACTTTTTTTGCTTGCAACCATTAATTTACGGCAAGAAACAGTTGAAAAACAGTTTTTTACTGGCAGCAGGGGCGCCAGTAAATAACTGTTTTTCTACAGTTTGTTTCCTGTAAATTAATTACAGTTTATTACTGTTAAATTATGTTTCATGCTGTTTTTTCTTCATCTTAAATCTTTAACCCTTTAAACCCCACAAGAAAATCCTCAGTTTTAAATGAACACTTATAATGTGTGCACACTACAGAGTGTTAGAGTAACACTGAATCAGTGAAGTTAATGAGATAATTCGGTGATTAACACTGTAACCCTTTGCTGTAAATTTACAGCGAATTTCTTACAGAATTGTACTGTATTTCCATAATACAGTATAAGGCTGTATAATTTACAGAACAGCTGTAAATATACAGCACATTTCTGTTTTCTTCCCGATAAATTTGTAATACAGTATCAGACTGTAAATGCATTGCATTTTGGGATTGATTTTAATTTCGCGCTCAAATTCAGATGAGACCTGACGCCAACTGATGTGCCAACTGTGTGAGTTTTTGTGAGTTTGCAATTAATCTTTAAGCTTTTTGGTTCGTGTGAGCTTCGTTTCGTGTAAGCATTTGTCTGCGTCTTTCAAATATGAGTTGCCTGTGACGCAGCAGAAACGGTTAAGTCTCATGAACTTCATGAAGATGGGAGGAAGAATCGGTCATGCATTTGTGAGCAAAAGTGGATTTTAGAGCTTGAGAAGACTTCAACTGACTGATACGGTAAGCCAATCTATTTTTATTTATTTATTGCGTTCGGTTTAAGTTGCACGAATAAGTTTGATTTTGCGAACGTGGTTTTGTAACGCGAAAAAAAAACGCACTCCTTCGATCTTTACCAAGTAACTAACGTTAACTTAACTTCGAAATTTCACACAAGCAGCATACCATTTCATTTGCATGACCTACTTGTGTGTGTGTGTGTGTGTGTGTGTGTGTGTGTGTGTGTGTGTGTGTGTGTATATATATAAACAAGTTACATAAAATAAAATCACGAAACTAAAAATCACTCGTTCCACCGAGTGATTTACCATGTCATTTGGATAATCTGCTATTTTTTTTCTTCGTTTCAGGTTTTACAATCTGATGAAAAATCCAGTGCTATTAAGTGCTTCAGTACGTTAGTGTCTAGTCCACGTGCAAAAAATGCCATGGTGTCAGTTCTGCGATTGTACTTTTGAATCGTTGTCAGCATTTTGCCAGCACATGAAAATCCATAGTCATGTTCCAAATTCCGTTTTCAAATTTGGTATCAGTCAAATGTTTCAGTACAGAATCAGATGCCGCATGGTGAGGCCGAACACTCACATCCACAGTCTGAATTATTTGATTGTGGTGATGGCAGAGAGCAGTTGGAGAATGCACTTTTGCCAGATAATGCAGATGAATCTCTTTTTTTTTTTTTTAAACATGCATTTAGTTTTGCAGAAGAATGATGAGGGAATTATGTTTGGGAACATTCAGTTAATTATTGTACATGACAATAGCAATGTGTATTTTGTCTCAAAGAAAAGTCAGTCTTTTTGTCTTGTAGACCAGGGAGTTAATTGCTTGAAACCACAAGATCAAGGCTAGCTATGCATAAATCAAGACAGTCTACTGGATTACTATCCTCTGCCTGAATATTAATTGTGTGGCTTGTCAGTAATTGTTCTCTCATCATTCCTTCCCAATTTTAGAATAATGTCTGGAATGAAAGAAGTCCTGAAAGATGCTGTATTGTTGGTGTTGCCAAGCCTATCTCCATATGTAACCAACCAGCTTGTTGAGAAGCTCATGGACCAAGGTGTCGAAGGCTTGGATGATTTGGTTTACATAAAAGATGACATTTTGGAGTTCCAATGCAGAAAACTTCTTTGTTCATGGAAAAATCAAGGTAAAGATTAAGTTGATGTAAAAGAAGTCTAAGTAAACCATTTTCAGAAAACAACACATAATTTTTACTTCTCTAGTTTATTATTCTTGATGTAATAACTTGTAGTTATTTGTCTGGAAACTAGACAAAATAGTAACTAAGAAAAGGATTTTTTTGCAGGGGGGTGTTGTTTCAATATCGTATGACTTTTTCAGGAAGTGTGGTGATGGTATGAGAAATATAAAACAGATTTTAATTGGCAACATATGTATGAAAGAATCAACTGTGTTCAGCAAAATTGTGTGGTTAGTCCAGCTAACTAACTCTAACACTACTTTCATTTAACCAGGGAAAATTCCTTTAAATAGGATTAAATAATATAAATTTAATTATAGTATTACTGTATTGATGAACCCTACCCAAAAGTCCACTAAGGCAAAATGAAATGGTGTATCCTGTGAACAGAGTTCTTTTAACAGTTATGTAAAATTATGAATAGACAACTACATAGAAACAAATTGGAACCGACAATAGTTATTTTAAATATTATTATTACTTTTTCATTCTGATTTTTATTTTTATTAAAGGTCAATCTCTGAGCAACCAGTGCTGGATGTTGAGTTTGGAGGGTCAAATTGTGTGTGAAGGAGCACAGCCCAACTTCATCACTGGCCTGGCAGCGCTGTTTGCCTCTTATAATTTCAATTTACAGTACCAGGAAGATGCAGCACCCTTGAGTTTGTTCAGAGGTAAGTCATTAGCATATTTGACATATATGTTTTAGACTGAATTGTCACTAACCTTTGTCTTGACAGTATTTGTTAAGGACTTCATTTTTCTTTTCATTAACTTTTTGTACAGCTGACTACTGGGAATAACAATATGGATCTGGTTTAACACACTGCAAAACATGCTTTACTTACTTGTTTCCAGTCTGAAAAAAAAACTTAATTTGGAATTATTCACTTGGAAAACAAGACATTATATCTTATCTAATTTTACGTATCTAGTAAATGCATCTTGATTTAGGATTTTTTTTTGACTGGAAACCAGACAAAAAGAAAAGCATTTTTTTGCAGGGCAGACAGGGCTTAGCTTACAGGGTTAGTTCACAGAAAAATTTAAATAATGTCATTAATGGCTCACCCTCATGTCGTTCCAAACCCGTAAGACCTCCATTTATCTTCGGGACACAGTTTAAGGTATTTTAGATTTAGTCCGAGAGCTCTCAGTCCCACCATTGAATTTGCGTGTACGGTATACTGTCTATGTCCAGAAAGTTAAGAAAAACATCTTCAAAGTAGTCCATGTGACATCAGAGGGTCAGTTAGAATATGTTGAAGCATCGAAAATACATTTTGGTCAAAAAATAACAAAAATTACAACTTTATTCAGCATTGTCTTCTCTTCCGTGTCTGTTGTGAGTGTGTTCACAACACTGCAGTGACGCTGCTGACGTGTTATCTTTGTTATTGGGCGCACCAGAAAACACGTCAGCAGCACCGTGAACTCTCACAACAGACCCGGAAGAGAAGACAATGTTGAATAAAGTCGTAATTGTTGTTTTTTTTGGACCAAAATGTATTTTCGATGCTTCAACAAATTCTAACGGACCCTCTGATGTCACATGGACTACTTTCATGATGTTTTTCTTACCTTTCTGGACATGGACAGTAGACCGGACACACAGCTTTAATGGAGGGACTGAGAGCTCTCGGACTAAATCTAAAATATCTTAAACTGTGGTCTTACAGGTTTGGAACGACATGAGGGTGAGTCATATATGACATATTTTTTATATTTCAGTGAACTTACTGTTTAAGCCTTAGTAAAATAAGGGTATTTAAAGGGATGGTTCTGAGTAAAATCAACCTAGGGTCATTTTCACCATGACAATGAGCCAAACACCCGACCCCCCCCCCCCACCCTCCCCAAGAAGCCTTTTCCAAAAGTTGTGTCTAGTAAATTACCCCAGTAATAATGATGACCAGAAGGGTACCAAACTTCTACAGTAGTACAAATAGGTTATGTACTCCTAAAACGAGGGATTGGAAGGTTTGTAAGTACATGAAAGTGAAAGTGACGTGACATTCAGCCAAGTATGGTGACCCGTACTCAGAATTTGTGCTCTGCATTTAACCCATCCAAAGTGCACACACACACAGAGCAGTGAACACACACACACTGTGAACACACACCCGGAGCAGTGGGCAGCCATTTATGCTGCGGCACCCGGGGAGCAGTTGGGGGTTCGATGCCTTGCTCAAGGGCACCTAAGTCGTGTTATTGAAGGTGGAGAGAGAACTGTTCATGCACTACCCCCACCCACAATTCCTGCCAGCCCAGGACTCGATCTCGCAACCTTTCGATTGGGAGTCCGACTCTCTAACCATTAGGCCACGACTTCCCTCATCAGGAGTTTATTAAATAACAATTGCCTGATGGCGAATGCTACCGCTAACAAAGACGTGGAGTTCACTTACATGATTTGGTAAAAGTTTGTAAGGACTTGCGCAATCAACCGGTGTTGTTGAAAAAGTTTTTTGGACAACTTAGTATTTGGCTCAAGGTCATGGTGCAAAGGACCCTAGGTTGAAATTTAGTTATATTAATGAAGTCACAAATGTTTGGACTGGATTCGGCAATGTGTGCTCTACATAAACAGGGTTTATGGCTGCATTTCAACAGATACTCTGGTAGGCCCTGATCCAGTACCTGATGAAGGGATTATTATGTTAATATAAGCTGGGTGAACAGTCGTTAAATTTCTCTCTCTCTCTCTCTATCACTATATGCACAGTCTATAATATTTCATTGTTTTTTCCCTCTTTTCTGCATTTTAGACGCTTTGTTGACATCAATCCTGAACGTGGACCAAGGCAAAAAAAAAGGAAAAGTGACTTCAAAGAAAACTGGCCAAGTTGTGCAAAAAAAGAACGCCACTGTAAGCCCACCAGTTTCCTCACTTCTGCGAAAACTTTCAGACTCTGAATGGAACTTTGTTTAGATCCTGTCAGCAAGTACATTAAAAGTGATTATGATTACTGCATCATTAATTCCATTTATATAATACAACTGCCATTTTTAAGCTCTATTCTTTAAATATCTGAATAAAAAAAAAATGTTAAAGGATAACAAGATTACTATATTATAAAGTGTTAAGTGTCCAACTAACATTTTAAATGTAAAAAAATAAATAAATAAAACTGATTGCATTTCCGCCAAATGTGTTTACAAAAGGCAAATGTCTGGTCATTGCTTTTAAAATAAATGTTTTAAAACCCAGATAATGTTGTTGGTTTCTGTTTTCTTGTTTAAAGTTCAGAGTATAATGTTTTCCCTGTAAAAAAAGGTGTTTTTTTTTTGCTGTAGACAGTATAATTCCGTAAAATTTTGTGGTATGTGTATTTTGTAATTACAGTGCAGTACAGTACATTTAGGAACCCACCTGCCAGTATTTTACTGTAAATTTACAGTACAACGGTTTACAGAACTAGTACTGTAAATTCTGATTACAGTACTAGTTCTGTAAAAATACAGTATGTGGCTGGCAACCCAGCTGCCAGTATTTTACTGTAAATTTACAGTATAACGGTTTACAGAACTAGTACTGTAAATTTTGATTACAGTACTAGTTCTGTAAAAATACAGTATGTGGCTGGCAACCCAGCTGCCAGTATTTTACTGTAAATTTACAGTGAAAAGTTTTACAGTGTGATGATTGAGCATTAGTATAAACACCTGCAGAATCACTGAAGGAAAGAGAAACACAAGATCTACAAATGACTTCAGCCACAGCCTTAGATGAAATCAACTGAATAAAAGAATACATCAAATCTCTCAAGATCTGATTAAACAACTACTAAAACAGCTTCACCAGATTCACATTACTAACCAGACTGACTTTATTTCTGTCAGATGTCTACAGAAGAACTTATGGAGAGTTAAATAGGTTTAGGTGTTTTTTTCACTACCATGATGGAGATCAGTGTTTACTTTAGTTGGGCTCTTGAACATGACTTTTCAACAACTAAGTTTTTTTTTAACATGCTTTAACAATGCGTCTTTGGAACTTGTTATAGCAAAACAAAAGTACACAGAAGAAAAAAAAAATCTGATATTGTTGTTTATATATTGACAAGAACAAACACTATTATTTCTGATCTAATCCCGTGTCTCTTCTCTTATCGAATATTGATATTACAGCATAAGAATGAACACTTCTGAGCCATAAGTTATAAAAGACTGTTAAGAAAATTTCACTCATAATAAAAAAAAAATAAATAAACCTTTGCTGAAATTTAGACAGAAACATCAAGAATCAGCGTATGAATCACAACAATGGTGACAATCCACAAAATAAATGAACAGATCAGTTCTGAACATCACAACACATGCTACTAAAACTTAAAATAAATGCAAAATTATAAGCACATAAGAATTCAAGAAAATAAGTGAACAATTCAGGGGCATAATTTATTCATGCCCCAATGCATGCTGGGAGTCATGGATGAGTTTTATCCTGTGCTGGTACCCAGCATGCATTGCATCATAAACCTTTTGATTGTCACCATTGTTGAGATTAATATGCTGATTGTTGATGTCTCTCTTTCAGTGTTGTGAGGACTGCTGCCCAAAATATTTAAAGCTCAAAATTTCATTAAATCCATATCCAGATAATCACATTACCGTTCAATCTTATAAAATTGAAAAAACAAACAAAAGAAAAGTGTTATTCACTCATATATTTCAACACCAAATTATGAATTGACTATTATAGCAATAAGTCAGTCTAGTAGATCATGCCTGACAGAAACCGTCATAGTCACTTGACCATGAAGATTAATATTGCTGTAACAGATGTATCATAAAGATACAAATATAACAATGAAACAAAAGTTGAAGTACAAAAGTCAAGGGTCAGGAGCCCAACTAAAGCAAACACTGATCTCCACAATGGTGACGTCAGACGAAACAGTAACATTATCATCTAAATCTCTGTAATTCTCAATAAGATTTTTTGATCTCTGATCTCTGATCTGATAGAAATAAAGTCAGTCTGGTTAGTAATGTGTGAAGTTGGTGAAGCTGTTTGTTGATTGTTTAAATCTTCAGTTGATTTCATCTAAGGCTGTGGCTGAAGTCAGTTGTATTTCATGTGTTTGTCTTGTTATGTTTTTTTTTTCTTCAGTGATTCTACTCATTAACAGCAGCTGTTGATCATTGTCTGAATTCACTCATTAGTTTTCATTCTCTCTGTCAGGTGGACTATATTAGTAAACTCATGTAGGGAATAGTGAATGAGGGTGTAGGGTGTGATTTGAAACACAGCCGCTGAGTGTCGAATTTGAACTTTGTTATTTTACGATATATAGCAGCAGGCTACTTCTCGAAAACGATTAATATTACCCAGAATGCACTGTTTAAATGAAAAACAGTATTTTACTGTCGAAATTTGGCCGTTTTTTTACAGCGATTTTTAACAGTGTAGATAGAGATCTGTACTTACTACTAAACTTAACATCCATGAAGAAATTAAAACTAAGTGCACTCACATTGTAAATATTACTTTATTTAGTAGTTGTGTTTATTTAAAGTAATTAGTTCAAGTTTATTTATAACTTCATGGACAGGAATTTGCATTTATCAAAATATTAAGCAAATATTACAATTTACTGAAGTAAATAAGTAGGTTTTGTAGGTGATTGTATCTTAAAGACATATGAAATATTACATGGTGTTCCACAAGGATCAGTTCTTGGGCCAGTTTTATTTTCATTATGCTGCCTTTGCCTTTGGTTGGGTTCCATGGCACTGCAATCTAAGAAAGAAGTTAAGAACCTTGGCATAATTCTGTACAGTAACCATAGTTTTAAGTCTCATATTAATTAAGTGTCAAAAACTTTCTTTCTTTTCTTTTTTTTGGTCTTTGGATGATACTAAGAAATTCATTAACGCTTTTATCTTCTCTCATGTTGATTACTGAAATGCTATGGGGCTTACCAAAGGGTTCTATATTGAAGTTACAACTGATACAAAATGCAGCAGCCAGAGTATAATGAAACAAAAAAGGAGAGAGCATATTACACCAGTTTTAATGGAATTCCATTGGTTGGCAGTCTATCAAATAATTTAATTTTAAGATTATATTGGTTTAGAAAACATGGCACAATCTGGCACCTCTATACTTTTCAGATTTTCTGTCAAGATATCTCTCGAATCATACTGTAGTTTAAGGTCCTCTAGTGCTAGTCTTCTAGCAATTTATACAGTAAATCATAAACAATCTGGAGGTATTTCTTTTAGCAAGTATGCTCCAAAAATGTGTAATTGTCTACCAACTGAAGTAAAATGCTACCAGCATTAATAATTTTTAACAAAGCAGGAAGACATATCAGTATAACAGTATGGTGTGATTTTGTGTGTAAGTCAGTTTGTATGTTTTATTTTATCTTATGATTTTTTTATTGTTGCTTTATTATTTTATAATGATACTGAGGTCAAACTATATGCCTCATATATATATATATATATATATATATATATATATATATATATATATATATATATATATATATATATATATATATATATTTTTTTTTTTTATTTATTTTTTTTTTTTTCTAACATTGATAAATAGAAACATATGACCTAGTAAAATCTGGACACAAGCTTTTAAAGGTTAATTAAAAAAAGCCTTATTAAAAAGTGACATTAATCAACATAACATGCATACCTCCACTGAAAATATTTGGTCTATTGCAAATATAAAAAAAAAAATAAAGTATGACTGATCACTATATTGAGTGATTACATGCGGCATGAGATGTTCATTCATGTTTATTTCACGTTAAAGCTAATAGTGAAGAGGAAGGGACGATCACGCTCAGACTGAAAATGTGCTAGTGGCATATGCAATTTGCATTATTACTCCACTAATGCTGTGGCCATCAAAAAGGCGTTCTCTCAGGTGCGTGACTCAACTCCCACCGCTGTGCAATCTTGCGTCTTCTAACTGATGCATGGAGTGAGGACATGAATTTTAAACATGTAAAATGAGCTGGGGGAATTGGCTATGCATTGGGAGCACCAATTAGTTCACTGTGCTTTTGTACTTTGTTTTTTTATGATGATATGTTCGTTTTCAGCATTGTAAAAATCACGTTTGCATGAAATTTCATTATATTTTTCAGTGTTGCATTTTTTAAACCTCCACACAGGTGTTTTCCTAAAACCAAGGACGCGTTTTCACTACTTGCTCTAAACTCTCAGTGCTATAGTTTAGACCTATATAATAATAATAATATTAAAAAAATCACAAAAAAACACTCACACATGCAATCTGTCAGTAAGAATATTTATATGACCTGTAACTAAATTTGTCTTACTCCTTATTTTAATGGGAATGTAACATAGACCCAAAATAGAGTCAACTACGAGATGTATAATTAAAACCTATAGGTATTCTACTTTGAACTTTTATCGAGTGTGTAAACAACTTGGGAGTTGTGGTTTCCAAGGTTACATTTCAAAATTAAAGCAACAGAACAAACAACTGCTTCACTTATGTGCAATGTAAATGCAGAGTGAACTTTCTTGGAGAAGAAAGACTACATATTAAACAATTAAACTAAAGGACATCTTGTCTGGAAGCCTATACTGAGAAATAAAATTAACAGTGATTAAGGCATAAAATGCTCTATAACTACATTTAACATAAAAAAACAGAAAGAAAAAGGACAGAAGAAAGCAGGGGTCTTATGAAAATACAGAAAAGAACAGTAGGCTGAAGTGCAATTACATGAAGTGAGGGGTAAATAAGACAGTGTTCACTTTTTAATTACTTACAAACTATCAATAATCGGAATAAAAAAAGTGAATCTAAGCTAAAATATTTATTTTACTGATTTATTTTGAATGGGTACTGACCAGCTATAGCCACGGATCCATGACCTTACTTTAAAAGAATATTTTCAGTGCATTTTTGTGGCCTGCTGCCATTTACCACAGGAATAATTCTGAATCACACCCTCAGTGTGTATAAATGAATGAGAGAGACATTTACAGTAAATGCACTTATAATTAAAGCCTAGCAGACAAGCATGCATCACTACAAAGAAACATTGAAAAATATGCAAATATAACACTTTTTGATGGTACAGTATAATCATAACACTTTATAGGTATTACTGTGAGACTGGTGTGCTGGAATCATTCATATACTTTGCCTGTGCAGTGTTGAGTCTGGAGAAAGAAAAAAAAATGAAGTAGAAGACTTTCAGCTCATATTATGATATTATGACAGCTCATAAAATAATCCTGTTTAATTTAACTTGGTAACTGTGCAATGACATCAGGAACTACACTGCTTGCATGGACCATAGTTTTCCACCCATAGGAATTACATCAGCAGTGTTAAGTTCTTTCAGCTAGAAAAGTACCTTTTTTTCTGTACTGAAGAATTGATGTGCAACAAAGTAATTTAACAAGAATTCAAGCTTCATATTTATAAACCATATGTGCTGCTTATCTGTTAGGCCTCCACTGCAAGTATACTACAAATGTATTCCATTCTGTTTTGTGGTTCAGGATTTTCGGGTCTCTTTGTTGCACAAAGATATTATATGGCTTCAGAAGATTTTAAACATACAGTAGGTGGACAACCAGAATGGGTTATACTGCCGCGTGTACCGCCACCACAGGGCCGTGGCATTAACTGCAAGTCGCATGTTAAAATCATTCGCAAAACTACCACCAGGTGGCGCAAAGACGCAAAGATTGCAAACCGAATGTAATTGTAAAATGTTGGTTGGTAAACGGAGACGAAAGGAGGAAGTAAAACAACAATAAAATTATAATGTAACATTGTAACATCCTTAAAAACCATTAGAAAATTTACAGTGAGTTAATTTCAAAATGTGGGATAGTCTTAGGCAACATCACAGATATGGAAACATTAGGATTTGTCCTGGATGAGAGAGCACAACCTTACCTTATGTTTCGCTTTAAATTATTATACATTTTTTGTTTGTTTGTTTGTTTATAACTAAGCCTATATTTTTATATACTGCATTTATATTTATCCATTAGACTTATATATATTTTGATTATTGTTCTGTTCTGATAAATTTGTTAAATTTAAAGGATTTGTTGTAAAGTGAAGGGAACAAAAAATATCCTGTTGGTACATTATAACATTATTAGGCCTGCAGTTATTATTTCTGAATGTAACACAATAAGTTATTGTAAGATACTTTTATGGAAATTTTACATCATCTACCTCAAATTTTATTTTAATTCTTTGAAATTGCATGGAATTTGATGGAAAAGAGTGACCTGAACAGACAAAATATATTATTTTGTGTTCTACTGAAGAAAGAGCCATGTGGGTTTGGAACAACATAAAGAGTGAGTAAATGATGACCAAATCTTTAAGAGCAATAACCATTTATCATTGATAGTTAAAGAGAAATGCTAAAATACATTTATAAAAATATAAAATAAACATGAGGGTATATGATTTATTTAATTAGTATTATTATTATTTTGGATGGACAGTAGAAATGTGAAAAAAAAGAGAAAAAACACTTGTTCTATGATATTTCCTGAAGTTCAAACAGTAAACTGTATGGTGCTAACAATGGCAGGATCGTGGGTTTGATTCACAGAAATTAACACCAATTAACTAATAAAAAACAAGGTTAATTAGTATAAAAAAACAAACAATTAAAAATCAATAAAATAAACCAGATGAAAACAATCCAGACTATTTCCCAAATAATTACAAATTTGTATGTGTCCGCATGTGAGCACCTATCTGTGTGTTTGTGTGCAAGAGAGAAAATGCATTTGCCCATGGTTCTGTGAAGTGAAGTGGCATGACATATGGCCGGGCATGGTAATTCATACTCGTAGGGACCTGTGATTTCCACGATGCACACAATTTTTCTTCCATGTTTCAATTTCAACCACAACCTCTGTTGTGCATCACTTTGTTTGCCAAAAAAGGAAGGGTTTGTTTAATTTTTTATTTGTTTAGAAGATAAATTAATGTTTAAGTCCTTCATTGATTTTACCAGAAAAAATAAAAAAATAAAAAATAAATACACAACACGTTATTATTTTTAAAATAAAAATAAATAAATATTATATTATAAATTAAGTTTATTATTATTATTATTATTATTATTATTATTATTATTATTATTATTATATAAAATCAGTTAATTACAGGTGCTTTTTAAATTAAATTAAATCATTAAAATGGAATCCACACAAATTGGGAAAAACACAGAATTTGGTAAAAAATAAAATGGAATATGACAAAAATAAATAAATAAATAATAATAATAATAATAATAATAATAGGGACCTAAAATTATATATTTTTAATTAAACTTTTAATAAATCGTTGTTAGATTGTCTAGTTTTCATGATTTCAATTAATTATGCATGCTTTTTTGCTAATTATGAGCCACCTTTTCAGCACTGCAGTGTTTACGAAAAGCAACCCGCAAAGTGACAAGTGAACTTAGAACGTAACCAGTGTTACAAGAATGTTGACAATGCAGTGATGATGATTAGATGAAGAGCTACACTGCAGAAACACCTGTTATTGATCCTCGAATTTCCAATTCAGTTGCAGTTTCAAGACAAAAGCTAATTGGTAAAGGTCAGGATTAAGGTGTAATTGTGAATACGGATTTACTACAATTTGGTGAAGAATAGCTGGTATGAGGCAACAGTCTTGAAAATGGAGACATTAAAGAGATAGTTCACCCAAGTTGTGTCACCATTTACTGTTCTCACTCTCATGTCGTTCCAATTCTGCATGTCTTTTTTATTACCGTTGAACACAAAAGAAGATTTAATTCATAATTTTGGGGACTGACAGCTTCAGTCACCATTCACTTTGATAGTGTCTGTTTTCCATACGATGAAAGTAAATGGATACTGAGACTGTAATTCTGCCAAATATTGGACTTTACAGAAAAAGAAACTCATATGGGTTTGAGGAGGAATAAATGATTACAGAATTGTTATTTTGTATGAACAGTCCCTTTAAGATGAAAATAACCTGGGAATTCACATTGCCCATCGTTCTCAGTAGCAGCACAAAAAAATTTATAAATTACATTAATAAACAACACTTATACAACTAATCCAAATCTTTTGCTCTTCATTTGGTTGCATCAGCATTAAAAACACAATTTGTCTGGGAGTAAAAAAGAAAAGAGAATGTGAAAATATGAAATATGAAAATGCCAAACATGGTCCTTTTACTCTAACAAAAACCACTTGAATGTGAAATATATCATAATCTGGATTTCCTATTTTCCCAAGTGAACTTGAAACTAGACAGCATAAAACTATTACTCAGAACTCCTTCACATCAGACTTTAACCATTTAACATTCTTCTTACAAAAACGCAATTGTACAAGGCTATTTTTCAAATTTAATTTTAATGTCAAGAGATCTAACACATCCCTGAAAGTACATTAATACAGTGAAAGATGTGTTGTAAATTCATACAAAGCATTCAGTGTTAGGGCTCTCTGATGTGTTCATAGTTTTAAGAAAACTGTCAACAACATTTTGTCACCCGAGGTGCTAAAACAAGACATCAACATAGGAGCAGTTATCTGCAACAGTGAAAACTAATTATTTCTATCTGCTTAATGCAGAAAACAAGGAGTGATTGGATCATCTGCATAAATGGATAGCATGATTGTAATGCTTGGTACAGATGGAAAATGCTGGAAAGACAAGCTGTAGATGCAGTTCAGGAAATCCGTTTCCGTGGAAGTTAAAGGAGCCTGCCAGTGGTGCTGTGACTTAAAATCAGTGCAGCGGTACTTTGATCTACCAAGATGCACATACAATTCAGCTCTTCCATTAAATGCTATACACTGTGGGGTATTCATTACATTTATTAATTATTATTTAATTTATGTTTTGTTTAATTTTGTGTATCAAAACAATGCTAAGTTCTCTCACACATGCATAACAGAGTTCATAATTTTAGCCTATTTCAAAATTTACAATTAAGGATGTCTATGATGATAAAATGGGGAAAATCTGATTCGAAACATGATTCACATTCTTAGAAGTGTCATTTTCAAATTCATGGTCATTTAATGTATTTTTGAAAAACATTCAAAGTATGTTCCACATAAAATCACAAGTGTCAAATACCAAAATACTTCCTTATACACTGTAATTTTTTTACACACATATATTTTACTATATATATATATATATATATATATATATATATATATATATATATATATATATGTGTGTGTGTGTGTGTGTGTGTGTGTGTGTGTGTGTAAATATATCTAAAATATAAATAGATTTTTCTACTTCAAAAAACAATCTTGAAATTTAATGTCTTTGATATTTACTGTCAAATATCAAAAGCTTTATTTTGGAGTTAATCTAAAACATGACCAAAAAGTTCCTTTTATAAAAAAAAATAATAATAATAATAACTATTACAAAAAAATAAAAGTACGTCCTGCATGTTGATTGAACACTGACTTTGAATTGGGCATTTTCCCCAAAATACTTAATATTTTATTTTAAAAATGAGTTCACCATTTTTTTTATTTTATTATTTTTTTTTTTATTAAAAACAATAAAGGATTATGACAAACGAACTAGTTTCTCAAATATTTTTGACATTTTTTTCTTTCTTTTACACCATTCACCTTGACATTTTTAATTTCAAGCCACACACACACACACACACACACACACACACACAAAATACCTTTACATTCAAACACTGAAAACATTGTCATTATTGAAGATGCATACTTAAGTCATATGAATTGCATTTTTATTAATATCACTGACCCATATGCTGATTTATAAGGTTACAATTTAGACCCAAACTGCACATTTCATGAAGGACTTGTTGCCTGTGTGTGTGTGTGTGTGTGTGTGTGTGTGTGTGTGTGTGTGTGTGTGTGTGGATGCACTTTTTGCATTTGGCACACAGACTGTTATTCTTGATTCACTAATGTAAGTGGGTGGACTTCTGAAGATGCACAATATCGATGGAGGGCATTCATGATGCCGAGACTATTAGCAATAGTAGTCTTGTTTCAAATAGACCCCAGTTCACCTATCCATAATTCTCAAAGCTCTTTTGATAATGAGTTGTGTGTTGAATGTTTCAGAGATATCGTTCATTGATTGAAAGCTAGTTCTGGAAAACATAATATTCTCTGAACCATGCAAACACATTAGAGACCCAGGGGCGATTCCAGGATTTTCATTTTTAGGGGGGGCTCAGTCCCCAATAAAGGGTATGATAAAAAAATATTATTTGACTATTAGGGTAGGGTTGTATACTACTAACCTTATTGCAATCCACTATTCCATTGTATTCCTTGTATTTCATATATGGGAGTAGGAGTACAGACCGAGCCATATACAACATACAAAAAAAAAAAAAAAATCGAAAGATTTTGATTTGACCAGCCACTAGAAATCTTTGAGTTGGGATTGTAGAATTTTTTTTTTCTTTTTTTTTTTTTTTTGCAATATAGACTTCCTGATTCAATATTAGGACATTCGTGTTTATCCTTTGATGTACTGCATTTCCTTATGAAATGTAAGTTGAAATTTGCAGACAATAAAACAACATAAGGGGTCAATGACTGCAATGAATCTTGGGAACACAGTGGTATTGTGTGTGAGAGGCTGTCTACGTTCTGTTCTCACCTTAATGTTGCTCATTTGCAGACCTACTCCCGCACGATAAGAAAAAATGTTGTATAACCTTCTACAATGAAATATAATTTTTATGAAATATAAGCTTTTTAGCCTTTATAATCAACAATACAGTTGGTTATACATCATGTATTTCATTTCAAATCACTGAACTAACCAGCTAATATTCATTAAGAATATAGACAAAACATGTATTCATGTAATTGTCTATTGGCAATATGTTTAATCTGTTCTATATTTATTTATATATATTTTTTAAATAACAACATTAATTATCAATTTGCCACTTCTATAAATCAATTAGCCTACTTAAAAAAAAAAAAAAAAAAACAGATACATTTATTCTAACTCTAATATATGTATCATGATACTCTAATGAATCATTATTACTTAATACAAAATTAAATGTAATAATACAAAATAACTCCACATGATGTTTCTCTCGGTGCCATTTAGTGCATTCAGACAATGTGTGTCTTTAATCATTTCTGTGCATGGCTGCATAATGCATAATATAATGCCGAAATACACAATAATATGTTTTAACTTTTAAAAAGTAAATTAAAATAAATCATGATCATTTTCTAAAGTATGTTTTCAGGGGTGTTAGTCGATTCATTTCTGTTGGAAGAAAAAACAACTATCACACTGTGATAAGGGCTAAGGGTGAACGCAGCGAAGACGTATTGGTATGGGAGGAGAAACCGACCCATGTATTGGTCCAATAACATTATGTAAACTGAACTGCACTTTCCCTGGTCACCGGGACATAAAAACTGCATGTATAGAAACAGCAGTAAAATATGATAAAAATCGCTGAAATTATTTTATGACTTTGCCCCAGGTTTAAAATGCCTTATTCCCACAGGTTATACTTTTACTACGCATGCGCAAGGGTTCCTCAACTGTGCGCGTATGTCAGTGGAACCAGCTTAAATGTTTCCCGGCCTGACTTTTAAAAGCAGATGATTGGCTTTCCAGCGGGAGGGGAGGGACATGTGCATACAACCGCCATCTTTGCCGTTACGGGTTTTCCTTATAGTTAAATGGAGGATTGAGGAAGTGGCATGTCTCTTATAAATTGTCTCTGGCTCGGCGCCCCTGCGGATTGAAAAACGTGCTGAAACCATGCAGACTCAGATCAGGGGAGGAGCCAAAACTTGTCACAGCAGCATGCCGCCGTTTCAAATTAGTTTTTAAAGGGGACTGAAGCGATCACAAATTAATTAATCAAATAATTTTTTAGGGGGCTGGGCATGAAGCCCAGCTAAAAAGGGACTAGCGATGCCCCTGTCAAGACCAAAGCAGCATTAAGAGAATTAGGCCACACCTTCCCATGAATAATTTAGAGATGTAGATATGCTAACGTTATGCATATTTGATCTGTCACACTCAGTGATGTTCACTCAACCGATTTCTTGGAGTCCCTAAATTAACCACCTTTATAAAACGTGTCCCATTGTCTTCTGTTACAGTTCTTAAAAAAAGAACTGGTGTTTCATCAGGCAAAAAACCTGTCTCTTTTTTTTTCTCTTCTTTATAAGTGCATGCATAATGTGTCATCTCACAGTTCTGAGTTTATACCTCACAATTCCGACATAATTGGGAGAAAAAAAAGTCAAAGTCAAAAGATGATATAATGAGACAAAGTAAACTTATTTATTTATTTATTTTTACTCTGTGGCAGCAACAGATTTTCATATGTTTCTACTGTATGTGTTATTAGCATATATCTCAGTATATATTATACAAAGAAGCCATTCAGCTAACTCACACACAGGGGCTGTTTCGTCTCTCGTTTCTGCTTGGCCAACATTTTTGTAATCTATTTTTCGGTACTTTATTAAAGTGCCATTCATAAAAAAACATATATTTTTAGTGGTCTCAACAGAGTTGAATATTTTATCATACCCAACGTAGTGATATCCTTTTTTTTCTTTTCTTTTTCTTTTACAGATACAGAATGCAGAATGACTGAATGACTTTTACAGATACAGAATGACTCGCCAACATACCCCCCCCCCCCTCTCTCTCTCACACACACACACACACACACACACACACACACACACACACACACACACACACACACACACACACACACACACACACACATACTTAAACAAGGTGATGGATGGTGTTATTACCTTCAGATCTTTAAGGGCAAGGGAAGGCTTTAGTGGATGTAAACACACATTCTATCATTAATGATTAAGTGCGCGCACACACACACACACACACACACACACACACACTAATCCCCAAGAACCCTGAACACACATACACACACAGAATCATGCACACAAGGTAAAATATATCTTCAATTATTCAATATCACTGCATCCAATTAAGGCGAACTCTAATCATTCTTACTGTAAACAGGGCCTCCATAATATATACAACATACATATAATTTCTGAAAAATACAAAGCTTATCCAAATTGGTCATGACTGGGCCCTAACAATTTTAATAATAAAAACAAATGGGTCTAAAGAAAGAGCAGAGATTTCTTTGACAGTCAGCAGCATCCTCTCAGAGACCCAGTGTCTGTGTGTATTTCTTGTTCGTCTCCGGTTTTGCTGATTGTTGGGTCAAATAAATATTTCATGCCCCATGTCTCAGTTTTGGTGGCATAGGAGATCAAATTATGCCTTCACAGCTGCATCAAAGTCTCCCTCACTCCCTCTCCAGTTCCTTTAGTCTGCACTCTCTCTCTCCCTGCAGCTATGTCTCGCATGCAGGATCTTTAGACCCCACACCCCACTTTTGTTTTCTCTTACTTCCTTTCTTTTTTCTTTCCTTCACTGTAATAATAATAATAAAAAACTATGTATTTTTTCTTTTTGAATAATTGCATTTGTTTAATAATAGATTTTCTTACTATATGTGAAAAATTCATTAAAAGAATGGAACATGGGACATTTCAAAATTTTACAGGAAAGTGAAAAAATTGCCAGCTTTGAGGGCTTAAAATTGTCATATTATCATTTACAGTAAAAAAAAATAAAAATAAAATAATTGGCATTACCAGAATTCCTTGTGTAAGACTTTTCATTTAAATAATTGTTTCTTCTTAACTTTTTTTTTTTTCATTAGGGTTTGTGAGATTTGTATTTGTGTGCACTTCCTATATACAGTATTAGTATTTGCAACTTGAAAAGCTAATTGAGGTGAGATTTGATTTGATGTGGCTTTCTCATTAACACCTGTGTTTTCATGGTGATTATCGGTATAGTATAAAGGTAAAAGCAAAAAAAAAAAAAAAAAAAAAAAAAAATTCAAAGAAAAATTTCATGTGTTACTTGCTGTTATTTTGTTTGTGACATTTAGTAATATCTGAGTGAAAATTGTTTCCACACCAATGTTTGTGTTTTTTTTTATGTTAATTACAGTTTTGTTTTTTTTCAGTGTCTTTCTTTCTTTTTTGTCATTGCAGATTGTAAAGGTGATTTGTGTGTGCTTTCAATCTGTCATATAAACCATGTAAATGAAGCAAAATAAAAGTGGTGGACACCAGCTTCAGCTCTTTTAAAAGGTCAGCGTGTTGGCTGGACGTGTTTGCCATATCCACTCCATTGGTTCCGAGATGCATTGTATGTGCAAAGTGAGTGGAAACATTGTGATTAGTTTTTGGGAGCAGGAAATAGAGAAAGCTATTGTGAAATATATTAGTCCGTAAAAGTGGAACTTTAGCACATATTAAACTGCATGGAATATTTGTATCAATAAAAAAAAAAAAATGTTCATGCAGCAGACAGGAGTATAAAAAAATTAAATGAAAAATAAAAAAGGCATCCAATTTACAAGACTAGAAAAGACATTTGTACAAAATTTGAATCTAAAATCTTGATGTTAATGTATACACATGAACCTCAAACTAGCCCGGACCAGCATTCATGCTGGTCTAATCTGGTGTTTTCAGCAGGACTCTGAGCTCTTGTGTGATATTAGATCATGCTAAACCCGGGGACATCACTCTTCATCTGTGTATTTCATCCTTGTTTTATTCTTTCACACACAAAGAAACTTCATCTGAGAAGCCCAAAACTATTAGTTCACACTCATACACTTACTCACAGATACACTCACCCAAACACCTACGCATAAGCATATGCACAAATGCAATTATCAATGCTCTCTGTCAGACCCCAAACACCCCCCCTACACACACACTCGCCCTGAGCACACTGATGGATGCTGAGGCGGTGCATGATCCTGTCCTGTAGCTGCAGGGCAAAAGCACACTCCTCTGTCTCTTAATGAACACTTGAAGCTCAAGCTCACACCTTTTATCCAAGTCCTTCCTCACACTTGTTCAAACTAATTGCTCTATTTTCAGAACAGCCCAGTGCTCAACTCAGCATAAAATAGCTGAAAGCATCCAGTGCTCAACTCAGCATAAAATAGCTGAAAGCATAGCTCTATAACATGGAGTAGAAAATATATGTTCTCTGAAGATATCTTTGTGAGTGTTAACAGGTTAGTTATCCTACAAACATCAGTTCAGAGTCAGTAAAATGCATAAAATTAACTTTGGCTAATTGTGCTCTTTCTTTGAATCTAATTCGTGCATTTTAATCACTTTAATTATCATTACGGTCAACTTTTATGGACCATAAAATCTAATTATTTAAAAAGGGTAGTTCATACAAAAATGAAAATTCTCTCTTCATTTACTCACCTTCTTATAAGACTGTTCACTGAATTCTTTTATATGCAGTTATAATTAATGGGGACCAAAGCTTTGAAGTGTCAAAAGAAGTACTAAAGAAGCAGCATAAAAGTCAACCCAACTCATCTACTGTAGTCTACTGAAACCATATAATATATATTTTTTTCAATTCTTTATTCAGTAATATTCTTCCTGTCAATGATCAATGAACAGATCAAATCAGTTTAGTGAACTGCATCAACTGATTCATCTAAAATAACTGATTCAGAAGGATGATTTATTCATATGTTTGCGTGAATGTTAAAGAGCAGGTCATAAGGTATTTCAAAGTGTCCTAATATTGTCCTAGTGTTGGAGTCCTCTACAACAGGTTTAAATGCATCTAAGGTCAGAAAACATTGTAATTTTCTCAGAATATACATTTAAAATTAGAATAATTTTTCAATTATTTCAAAATGATTCATTCCAAGCAGTTCTGAAATTAAGGTCTGTAAACTCCTCCCTTCCATAAACATAATCTGCTCTGATTGGTCAGCTGGCCAAGTTTGCTGTGATTGTCTTTCCGTGTCCATTACCATATTTTTTTATATTTTTTTTGCTCTGGAGGGTTACTTGGAAACAAAGATACTATAAGTTTACAAAAATATAAGCTATAAGGTTGGTAACTAGATTGCTGATTGACAATTGACTTTTAAAAGCCAATATCTTTATTTATCATGCACTTTTTTTTATATTTACAACTTTGCAGACTGTTTACATTGAAGGCAGCAAACTGCAAAAAAATATATTTTCTGAAAACCCACAAATACTAAATCTGATTCAGTATAATACATAAAATCATTTTTGGCTAATATAGTGCTCTTTTACATGCCACTTTTATACAGCACAAAATCGAATTTCTTGGACTGCTTTGAGTCAGTGAGTTGAATTCATAACTGCATTCAAAGAACAAATCATTCAGACCAGTATTGTAAAATGCATCAACTGTTTCATACAAGATCTGACTCAAAAGAAGTATTTGCTCATGAATCATCTATCATGAAATTGCCAAGGAGAGCCAAAGCAGATGGCAAAAAAGATTTTCAGTGAATAAATTAAATTTCAGTCTGTTTTCTATGAAAAAAAAAAAAAAAAAAATTATAGCATGTCTTCAGAAGACTTTTAATATACATATTATGCACAAGTCAACTTTTATTAAGGTTTTGCATCCTTCCAGCAAAGGTATGGAAGCTTCAGTTCCTGTTCACGTTTACAGTATGTAAAATGCAAAACAGTTTTCCAAACTTTCTCTTTTTTTGTGTTTCAAAGAAGAAACAAAGTCGCGTGAATTTAAAACAGCATGAGGGTAAGAAAATAACTATTTCTTTATGCCTTACACTGAACACTGTGTTGGAGCCATAGACTTGTGGCCAGCATTTCGACATATGGTGCAGATGCATCTTGGGTGAGCAGAACTTGAGTTCCGGCAAAAGGTCCTTTCCTGGTCCTGCTTTCCTCCCGTTGTTTCCTGTTGCTCCTCCTACCGTCCTGTCCAAGGATGGCACATAATACATAAATAAGTAAACAAACAAACAACAGTGTTAACAATTTCAGAACACATCTATCTATCTATCTATCTATCTATCTATCTATCTATCTATCTATCTATCTATCTATCTATCTATCTATCTATCTATATATCTGTCTGTGTGTGTGTGTATGTGTCGATACACCACATATAACAGAACCAGTTGAGAAACACTTCTCTAGACTATCACACATTTTCTTATTGATAGGCTATTAAACATTTACAGCTATATAAAATGTGAATATAAATTAATATGAAAAATGTATCCTTTGCCAGAAGGTGGCGCTTGTGGAACAGCAGATTATAGCTGTTATAACATAAAGTAAACATCATACTTCATTACAGACATTTTACAGAGGTAATACGAAAAGAAAATGCCATCAAAACTTTCCTGGCTAAAATGTGAGTTTACAGATGTGATTTATACACCATATTACACAATATATTTATTCATCATCAGTAGATCGAAAAACAACACTTGGCAAGTTTGCTTAAATGTTAGATGTATTTGGTGATTGTTAACTGCATTTTTATTTAAACAAGCCGTACTCGAGTTTGATTAATTAAATCATAACCATTTAAAGTTTAATGATCACAATACGATTTCTTTTTTTTTCCGTCCCCAGGTTTAAAATTGAGACTTTGAAGCAGCACCTCCAATAGAACACAGTGACTGAAAAAAAAAAAAGAAAAACTTCAGCTGACACACAGAATATATCCATGCATTTGTAAATGACTGAATTTGTTGGTATAGTTGGTATGTTCTACTGATATACTGAGAGCGAAATGAGCATGTACTAGTTAAGCCTAGTATGAGTGCTATTCTGTGTCCATGTCTTTATGTTAACGTCCAGATATACACAATGAAAACATCTCTTTTTTTTTTTTGATAAAAATGTTTCATATACTGTTAACACTGACAGATAAAAAATAGGCAAATGTAACTGTCGTTCAAAAGTATCATATACTGTATATATATATATATATATATATTGTTACGTCCAGTGACGTATTCAATTGTGTTGTCTGTATTGTTGCATGGTCCTTTTGTTGTTTCTCTCTTGCTCCGTCTCTCCTGCTTCTCTGGCTCCTCCCACTCTTTCCACTCGGGCAGGTAGCTGATTGCCTTTTCCAGCTGCATCTACTTACCAACCGAAGGAGAAGCTGTATAAAAGCTGAGCAGGAACTACAGAAGAGGAGAACTTTTCTCCAGAGCATGTCCTTTGTCTAGCCTGGCCTCGTGCAGTTTGTTGTAGCCTTTTGGGGTTCTGTGTAGTAAACTTCATTAATCTGAAGTACTGTTGATTTAACTCTGTTGTTTGATTGTTACCCTTTTTGGAAGCTGTAGGGAGGTGGGTGCCTTTTTCTTTTGTCCTGTACATATTTTTCTCCTGGTTTGAGGATTAGATAGGGAGTTAGTGTATAACTTTGTTGTTGATTTTATTTTCATTTGACAGGTTTAGAAAGAATCTAATTTCCAGAATAGACACCCTTTTGTTTGTTATTTTGGCATTATTCCCCCTCCTGAAGTTTTGCTTCCCTCTTAATGTTATTTCTTTGAGAATTGTTAACTCCCAGCATTCACTGAGCTGTTAATAAACCTTTTTTTTTAACAGCCACCTTGTTGTTGTTGCTATGCAGGGGCTTGGGTAAATGCTCTTCCCAAACACTAATATTGTTACGTTACTGTTAAACCCCTAGATGCATAAGACGTAACATATTTTGGGGGCTCGTCCGGGATCGTTAGGTAGTAACTTTATTTATTGTGCTTTTGGAAAAGTATCATCGAGGCTATACTGTTGAAAGTGAGCTTTGGTTTTCTCTTTTTGTTGGTGAGCGCAGTGTAGTGTAGTAATGGAATTTGACTTAATAGAGTTTACGCTTGCACCTTCCACAGATGTTTATAATCGATGCAAAAAAAAGGATTTGTTATTGATTGCTGATTTCTTTAATGTTACTGTGCCTGGAGGTGCTACTAAGCAGGTGGTTAAGGATGTGCTGTATGAGGAGTTAGTGACTAGAGGTATTTTGCCTGATGATTCACCGCCTGATGTGTCAAGGGAGGATGTAGCAGCAGGAGAGGCATCTGCTTCTAGTCCATATCTCGCCAGTGAATACCGACTAGATCCGATGATCGAGGTTAAGTTAAAAGAGCTTGACTTGGAATTAAAAAGACAAGAACATGACATTAAAGTAGTGCAACTCCGTACTGTCGAAGTCGAGGCAGATCGGGATATTAGGCTTAAAACACTTGAGATTGAAGCTGAGAATTTGCGGAGGAAGTCTGTTCAGCCTGTTCCCCTTCCACGTGCGAGAGCTCCCTCTTCCCCAGCATTTGGTGTTGCCCAGTTACAATCTAGTACCGTTAACTATGATTCAGTGTGTGATACCCAGTCAAACTTTGATGTTGCAAAGTATATAAAACTCATACCACCTTTTAGAGAAGCTGAAGTAGACTCCTACTTCATCACTTTTGAACGCATTGCCATAAAGTTAGGGTGGCCGAAGGAGATGTGGGGTCTCCTCCTGCAATGTAATTTTGTAGGTAAGGCACAGGAGGTCTGTTCTTCACTTCCGATTGAACAGTCTCTTGATTATGAGATGGTCAAAGCAGCAGTATTAAGAGCATATGAGTTGGTTCCTGAAGCCTACCGGCAGCGCTTCCGGAACTTATTGAAATCAGCCAAACAAACATATGTAGAGTTTGTGCGGGAGAAAAAAACACTTTTTGAAAAGTGGTGCCTCGCCAGTAAGGTGACGAGTTTTGAACAGTTGCAGGAACTTATTCTATTGGAAGAATTAAAGTATTGTGCTCCTGAAGCTCTAGTTGTTCATTTAAATGAACAAAAAGTAGGCACACTCTCTGAGGCAGCTGTGGTTGCAGATGAATTTGTGCTTACCCATAAGACAGTGTTCCCAGTTTCACGGCAGTCCAAACATCAGTATTTGAACTTTGAGCAATCGGGGAAGGAAACTTCAAATGTTCAAAGGGAAGGGGCAGACAAGGGTCGTAAGTCTGATGTAAGGCGCTTCGGTAGTAAACGTGTATGTTTCTATTGTTTGGATTCAGGGCACCTGATTTCTGATTGTAAAGCGTGGAAGCAGAAGTATGCTGCTGGGAAATCTAAAAGTGTGGCGTTTGCTCAGACTGTTTCAACTCCTGAAAGCTGTTCCATGCCAGTTAAGAGTACTGGGTACGAACCCTTTCTCCTTAATGGTTCTGTTTCCCTTTGTGCTGACTCTCTGGGTAAGCCTATCTCCATTCTAAGGGACACTGGTTCAACCCAGTCATTCATTCTAGCTGATGCATTGCCATTCTCACCAGAAACGTACTCCGGTATGGATGTGTTGGTCCGGGGAATTGAATTGGGATGTGTTAGGGTGCCATTGCATAGGGTTTATCTAAAGTCTGATTTGGTCACAGGTACCGTTCCTCTTGGTGTGCGAACTGAGTTGCCTGTGGATGGTGTGAGCCTTATTTTGGGGAATGACTTGGCGGGTGGTAAGGTTTTTCCATCCCCGGTTGTTGTAGATAAGCCGAGCATTGAGCCTGGTATTGCTGCTCATTTCCCTTCGGTTTTCCCTTCTTGTGCTGTAACTCGTGCACAGGCTCAAAAGTGGGAAGAGACCGTGAACCTTGCTGACTCGTTCCTGAGTCCAGCAAAAGATTCTCTTGAATGTACCCTATATATTAAACCTCCAGCCTCCTCTACTGATCCTGAAAACTCTAACTCAGAATCAGTAGATCTGAAATTTGACAAAGATCATCTAGTTGCTGCCCAAAAATCTGACCCATCTCTAGAACCCTGTGTTGAGGCAGCTGTTCCGTTGGCTGATTCGTGCAGTACTAGAATAGCTTTCTTCTGGGAAAATGGTGTTTTAATGCGTCGTTGGAGGCCACACGAAGTTGATGATGCTTTAGCTGTCTATCAAATAGTCTTACCCTCTGATTATCGTCCTCAAGTATTGCAGCTAGCCCATGAGCATCCCCTTTCTGGCCACCTTGGGGTTAATAAAACCTATAAACGCATTTCCCGGTATTTCTTCTGGCCTGGATTGAAATCTAGTGTGTCCAGATTCTGCAAGTGCTGCCATGTTTGCCAAATGGCGGGTAAGCCGAATCAGACCATTCCATCTGCTCCACTACATCCAATTCCAGTGGTGGGAGAACCCTTTGAGCGTTTGATTTTGGATTGCGTTGGGCCACTTCCAAAATCCAAATCGGGACACCAATATGTTTTAACCCTGATGTGTGCTGCAACTCGGTTCCCAGAAGCCGTGCCACTCCGTACTCTTAAAGCCCAGGCCATTGTGAAGGAAATAGTTAAGTTCTGTTCAACATTTGGACTGCCTAAAGTTATCCAAACAGATCGTGGTACCAACTTCACTTCCAAGGTGTTCTCTCAAGTTTTACAACAGTTAGGAGTTGATCATCAGCTCTCCAGTGCATACCATCCAGAGTCCCAGGGGGCGCTAGAGCGCTTTCACCAAACCCTCAAAACAATGCTACGTGCGTATTGTATAAGTACTAATAGAGACTGGGCTGAAGGTCTGCCATTATTAACGTTTGCAATCAGGGAAACTGTACAGGAGTCATTGGGTTTTAGTCCTGCAGAGCTGGTGTTCGGGCACACTGTCCGGGGGCCCTTAAAACTGCTGAGAGAGCAGTTGTTGTCCAAACATCCTGTGTCTAGAAACATTTTGGACTACGTGAGTGCTTTCCGGGAACGTCTCCATAAAGCTTGTGAGGTGGCAAAGGCTCATTTGGTGACCGCACAGTCCAAGATGAAGTTGCGTTATGACAAAACCAGTGTAAAACGTATCTTCCAACCTGGTGATTTAGTTTTAGTTTTGCTTCCTGTTCCAGGCTCAGCGCTGCATGCTAAGTTTACAGGTCCTTATGCCATTGATAAGAGACTTTCTGACACAGATTATGTGATCTCGACTCCAGATCGTAGGAGAAAGAGTAGAGTGTGTCATCTGAACATGTTAAAGGCTTATGTCACAAAAGAAACCTCAAAAGCTTGTGTTGACACTGTTACATCTGTAGTTGCTGCTACTGTGCTGTCTGCAGCATATTCTCCTGTGGAGGATAACCTGATTGTACATGAAGACCGAATGTCCTGTACACGTCTAGACAATTCAGCGGTCCTGAATGACTTGGATGCATATCTTGCTCATTTGCCAAATGACCAGCGAACAGATATCATTGAGTTAATGAGTAGATACCCTACCCTGTTCTCCGATATCCCCAGCCAGACTACCGTCCTCATGCATGATATTGATGTAGGTAGCTCTGCTCCTATAAAACAACACCCCTACCGTGTAAACCCTCATAAACGTGAGATAATGAGGTCAGAAGTTGAATACCTACTGCAACAAGGTTTTGCTAAGCCTAGCCAGAGCCCCTGGAGTTCCCCATGCTTGCTCGTTCCAAAGTCTAACTCAACCCATCGCTTTTGTACTGACTACCGCAAAGTGAATAGTATCACCAAGCCTGACTCTTTTCCTCTTCCCCGAATAGAGGATTGTGTTGATCGCGTCGGTTCTGCCCGTTACGTCACCAAGTTAGATCTCCTAAAAGGCTACTGGCAGGTGCCCCTCACACCGCGGGCCTCAGAAATATCCGCTTTCGTTACCCCTGACAACTTTCTGCAGTACTCTGTTATGGCTTTCGGGATGCGAAATGCACCTGCGACCTTCCAGCGCTTAATGCAACAGGTACTGTCGGGAGTAACCAATTGCGAGGCCTACTTGGATGATGTGGTGGTCTATTCTGCTAGTTGGGAGGAACATCTGAATAGTCTAAATCAAGTTTTCTGTAGGTTATCTGGGGCATCTTTGACCTTGAACTTGACTAAGTGCGAGTTTGGTAAGGCCGTAGTTACTTACCTTGGTAAGAAGGTTGGCCAAGGGCAGGTGAGGCCAATTGAAGAAAAGGTTGCTGCCATACTTAATTTCCCCACTCCTACTAACAAAAGAGAATTGAGAAGATTTTTAGGTATGGCTGGTTACTACAGGGGGTTCTGTAAAAACTTTGCTTCTGTGGTTGCTCCGTTGACAGATCTACTTAGTACCTCTAGGAAATTTGTGTGGAGTCCAACATGTAACTGTGCTTTCAGTGCTGTTAAAGACTTGTTGTGCCATGCCCCCGTTCTTTCTGCTCCAAATTTTGGGTTGCCCTTCAAATTGCAGGTGGATGCTAGTTCCTCTGGGGCAGGGGCTGTACTACTGCAAGAAGATCTAACTGGTGTAGAACATCCTGTGAGTTATTTCTCCAAGAAATTTACCAAGTGTCAAAAACAGTACAGTACAATTGAGAAGGAGGCCTTGGCCTTACTGTCAGCGTTGCAGCACTTTGAAGTCTACCTGGGGGGTAGTTGTACTCCAGTGGTAGTTTACACCGATCATAATCCACTAGTATTCCTGGGGAGAATGTGTAACTCGAATCAGCGACTGATGCGGTGGTCCTTGATCATCCAGGAATATAACCTCGAGATTCAACACCGAAAAGGTACAGAGAATGTTGTAGCTGATGCACTGTCTAGGGTGTATCATTTAGATGAGTAAATTGTTGATTGTGTGTTGTTAAACCTTAATTCATGAGTTTACAAATGTTTATGGGATACTATTTGTAACTTATGGGTGGGGGTGTTACGTCCAGTGACGTATTCAATTGTGTTGTCTGTATTGTTGCATGGTCCTTTTGTTGTTTCTCTCTTGCTCCGTCTCTCCTGCTTCTCTGGCTCCTCCCACTCTTTCCACTCGGGCAGGTAGCTGATTGCCTTTTCCAGCTGCATCTACTTACCAACCGAAGGAGAAGCTGTATAAAAGCTGAGCAGGAACTACAGAAGAGGAGAACTTTTCTCCAGAGCATGTCCTTTGTCTAGCCTGGCCTCGTGCAGTTTGTTGTAGCCTTTTGGGGTTCTGTGTAGTAAACTTCATTAATCTGAAGTACTGTTGATTTAACTCTGTTGTTTGATTGTTACCCTTTTTGGAAGCTGTAGGGAGGTGGGTGCCTTTTTCTTTTGTCCTGTACATATTTTTCTCCTGGTTTGAGGATTAGATAGGGAGTTAGTGTATAACTTTGTTGTTGATTTTATTTTCATTTGACAGGTTTAGAAAGAATCTAATTTCCAGAATAGACACCCTTTTGTTTGTTATTTTGGCATTATTCCCCCTCCTGAAGTTTTGCTTCCCTCTTAATGTTATTTCTTTGAGAATTGTTAACTCCCAGCATTCACTGAGCTGTTAATAAACCTTTTTTTTAACAGCCACCTTGTTGTTGTTGCTATGCAGGGGCTTGGGTAAATGCTCTTCCCAAACACTAATATTGTTACGTTACTGTTAAACCCCTAGATGCATAAGACGTAACAATATATATATATATATATATATATATATATATATATATATATATATATATATTAAAATAAATTATTAATTAATGCTGTTAGTTACCAATGAGATTTAAAATTTGAAAATGCCTATATAGCCCAAACATGTTATTACCAATTGGAATTTTCAATCTTGAAATATATAAGCACAATTTCTTAAGATTGCATAATAAATAATTTAATAATACTTTCCAGAGCTGTATGGCACTGAGTTCATAACAGCTGAAATATGGAATTAATATGATTTTCATGAAGAGGGCTGACTTTGATATTGCCAGATCCAAAAATGTTCATCTGATGAGAAACACATGAGAAACTTTATAAAACATGTCTAATTTTGATTACAATTTTTATGTATCTTATATCAAATCAACATATTAGAAGACTGTGTGACACTCTAGTGTGGAGTAATGGCTGCTGAAAATTCAGATTGCATCACTGAGAATTTTTTTTTTTTTTTTTTAATATATGAAAATAGTTTATTATTGTAATTAAAAAGAAAGAAAGAAATTATAATTAACAATAATGATGATGTTAATGAATGTATGGATGGATGTATAAAGGTTTATAAGCACCTGTATCTGAGCACCTGTGTGTGTGTGTGTGTGTGTGCACCCATGTGTGTGTTGGCAGCAAAATAGGAGGCAGATGCGGCATGTGGTCGAGGCCCTCCTGTTGTATGGCTTTCTGCGGAAATGAGACTGTGCCAAAGCCAGCTCCTATCCAGCCAATCACAATGCATTACTGAGGGTGAAACTGAGTTAATGTCCACAAACACACATGGCCGCACACACAAACACACACATACACACACGTACACAATATCTTTCAGAAACAGAGATACATCTTTCTATCGCTGTCACACAAACACACACCCGCAGACTCCTGCCAGTCTATGTCGTTTGTGTGCCAGCTCATTCTCACCCTTTCCATCTCAGATCTGTTTTCGTTTAGCCCCGCTCCCCACTGCACTAGTCTGCCAACAACTCGGTCTCTTTCCCCCTCCCTCCAATCCAGCTTTAACACACTATCACATTTATTCTCAACTTCATATGGACGCCACACTCTCTCTTTAATGAAGGAAAAGAATACGAAGTGGGAGGAGAGGAGAGCTGAAAAGAGTTTATAACAAATTAGATTCAAGATTTTTTTTGCAAGTCCCAGTCTGGGAAACATTGGCAGGTTGTGGAGGTGCCTGCCCATCGTTGTTTAAAATAACGACGGGAATAATGGTAGTGTATTTTAATGCCGTAAAGTGTATTCGGTGCGTATCCTGTTAGCATAATTACTATAGGTTAATCCAATGTGTGTTTCAAGCATCTTCCTGGATATATCTCTCCTGCTTATTCATTTGGCCCAAATTTTGAAGAGAATCAAATGCAAATAAAAAAAACATAATCACTCTGTTCCAAAACCTAGTGAGTGCTTCCAAAACGTAAACAACTTAATTATGCTGCCGCCTAAGATACCTCATTTTGGCCAAATTCTAAGCCAGCACTTCATGTGTCTGTCCCAGATGAGGCAAACTATTAATAATGCACTGCAATGAGCTCAGTGAAAAAAAAAAAAAAAAAAAAACAAGTCTATAAAATATGATTTTACTTTTTGTTATTCGTCAACGAGCTCACACCAGTTACCATTCAAAAGCGGGTTGAAAATACTTTTTTAATGTTTTTTTAATGTTTGATTGGAGTTAATACTATAACAAGGTCTGCATTTGTTTGATCAAAAATACAATACAAACAATAATGTTGTGAAATATTCTGGATTCTATGAGAGGAACAGCATTTATTTGAAATTTAAATACAACTTTTGATAAATTGAATGCATTCTTGATGAATACAAATTTTGGTTGTTTCAATCTAACTTAAATTTACTTATTGGTGTATGGTTTGTTTGGGTTTTGACATTTCAATGGAAAATTACAGTTCATGTAAAGACTTACACATTTAGTAAAATCATTTTCATCTACAATATTATTACCTCAAACCATAAAATACTTGCATATAACATTTAAGTGTTTGTACTAAACTGCATAAAAAGTGTTGTGTATTATCTTTTTGTATGGGATCAGATGCGATTTCTGAATTATCTCTGGGTGATATAAAATGAGCGCTTCATATTAACAGACATAAACCTCTTTGTGTGTTGTACAAAAAAATGGTTCAGCTTATTTCAGCAGTTTCATTTGGAAATTTCTACAGCTTTACCAACCAGATATCTTTAGAAACTGACAGATAGAGCATGTGATATTGATATTGTGTGCTTTTATTATAGCTACCAAATTACAAGGTGAAAGATGTTCTAGGATGCATGTATTGTAAAAATCAACTTGCAATTGAAAAATAACACACTTTTTCTTTTCTGTAATGTCATCATATAGAAAGGGGATATACCAGGACATATTTACATTTTTTAAGTGAATTGTCAGGACACTGGGGAATACCTTGTGAAACCGGGATTGTCCGCCGTAAACCAGGATGTCTTGTCACCCTAATTGGATGCAAATAACTACACAACGGACAAAGAGAAGTGTGAAAATGAAGAGGACAGGGAGTAAAAGTAAGCTGGAGATGAGTCATTCTGCAGCAATGGAGAGGTGTGCACCATTTCACAGCATGTGCGAGTGAGAGAGAGAGACAGAGAGAGAGGTACTGTAGACACAGAACTGTGCTGGAGTCAGGCCAGCTTAGTGACATCTTCTTTAATAACACCATAATCTAGTCAGTGGCCATTTACCGGGCCTTGGAGTGTGAGCTCGTGCTTCCAGTGTGGAAACAGTTCATAAGTGTAACTGTAGGTGATATTGGAGACCTGCTGCATTAATTAAGCAATTAGGCACTTGAGGCAGTGCTATATTATGAATATAAAAGGGTGGTTTTTAAGCACCAGAGCATGCAACCCCTTCAGCTGTGACTATTTTTCAAATACAGCATGTCCTCGAGTGCCTAATTGCTTTTAGAAAACTAACACTGCAGAATAAAACAGTACAGATTTTTATTAAAACACTATTTTATTAAGCTAACTGAGTTATAAACACGTAGGTTAATAGTAGGCCTCTATGGGTGCTCTCTGGGTTAATATGTTTGTAGAAACTATACATAACCATAGGGTAGAGCAGGACTGGGACAAAAAATTGGCCCTGGCATTTTTTGATCCAGGCGGCCCACCACTACTTCGACATATATATATATATACACACACACACACAGACACACACTATACCAGTCAAAAGTTGTTGAACAGTAAGATTATTTTATGTTTCTTAAAGAATATTCTTCTACACACCAAGCTAAGAATTTATTTGATCTAAAATACAGCAAAAGCAGTAATATTGTGAAATATTTTTACTATTAAACATTTCTGTTTTCTATTTGAACATATTTTAAAATTTTATTTATTCCTGCAATTTCAAAGCTGAATTTTTTTCATCATTACTCCTGTCACATGATCCTTCAGAAATCATTCAAACATTTTGATTTTCTGCTCAAAAAACATTTATTATTATTATTATTATTATTATTATTATTATTATTATTATTATTATTATTATTATTATCTTAAATTATTATCTATAATTATTCTAACCCTAACCCTAACCCACTGTCATATTGTATGTATGTATGTATGGACAGGTTGATGGCTAATTTCGCTGGTACTTGTGACTAGTGACAATAAAGGGCTACTACTACTACTACTACTACTATTATTCACCCTTAAATATAGTAAAGTATTAACAGATTTTGACGCAATAAATAAGGTATGATTTAAAAATAGTCATCCCTCCAAAGCCTATGGCCATGCATATCACATCTTGTTTTTGATAAGATTAAAATGTCAGGTCCGACAATATCGTGTCTTTTTTTATTTAAATTTAGTTTTATTCGCATTGGCCAATGGAAACCTCTATGAACACACTTGACTTGGACAAAATACTTAATCTCTCTGTGTATAGCACATTTTGATTGGATGTTTACGCTGTCAGTACAGGAGACAAACCAATGGGCTACTGGCTGCTCACTGTGTGTGCATGATGGTCCTCGGCAAAACAAAAACAACATCAACAAACATTCTGTCAGCCCCAATTTCCAATCCAGCACTGGAGTAGAGGATTTAAAAGAAAGAAAGAAAGAAAGGATTATTCAGCAAGGATGCATTAAACTGATCAAAGGTAACAGAAACACCAAGTTAAATCAAATTAGTGTTGTTATTTTGAACTCTCTATTAATCAAAAAAGAAAAAAAAAAGAACTTGACAAGAATGTATCATGGTTTCCACAAAATAATAATAATAGAAATAATAATAATAAACAGCAAAAACTGATTTTTCTAGATAGTCAACAACCTGACATTTGCACTGCAGGCGACATTGAAACAGATGTATGCCACTAGCATAAGTGACCTAAGGTTTGGCCATGGCAGCTCGACCATGAATAATGGCCCTGTGGAGCTCCCAAAGAACAGTTCTGATGAAAACAGGAAAGTGGAGGTGTGCATTAAATTTTGCAGTGAGTTGGGCAGCTGTGGTATTTTTTTTTATACAATATGGGTTAGTACCAGGACATTTCAGACAGCTTTCTCTTGCATCCACAGTTACTCCTTCTGGAGTTTGTCCTTCATCATGGTATGCCAACATTACCCTGGATACCGGCATTCTCAATAAGCCACAAAGACTCACTGTACTGGTCACAGATGCGCCAGCGAGACACATACCAAAATTTTTTCCTCTTTTGAACTCAAATATGTCTCCCATTATGTTGTATAGCTGTACAATATTTTATGTACTGTACAGCTGTGTTATTGCACCGCTACTTCAACCTTCACACTTTGGTGTTACCTATGGAATATATAGAAGTGGCTTCTCCAATGAGTAGCAAAGGGTCTAAATCCATTTAAAAATAAATGTGATCTCTGACATTATTTACTTTAGTCCTAAAATTTATTAAAAAGGTAAAGCATCCATACAATGTAATTTATTTTAGGTTTTCAGTCCTTTTTTTTCAAAGACCTATCTAACAGTTTTTAATCCCAGACACTGTAGGATGAGATGGTACAGAACCACTTTACTGTAAAGCAGAATGTGAATGTGCCCTTTGAAGTGAGAGGACAAAACATTTTAAAGATTATATGCAAATGAAAGTCCGCCTCGTGTGCAAGTGTGCATATAAATGCATGTGAAATAGCGAAGCATGGGCAAGTGCGTCTGATACTATGTTTGAGCAATCATAAAGATGTGTGTGCATGGAATCATTAAATTACAGGCTAATCATGCCCCGTAGACATGATTGCATTTCTGCAGCTTCATTAATTATACCCAAAAGGGCCTGTTTTGTTGCCCATCATACATTAAGCAACATGCTTGTGTGCTTATGCTGCTGAAACATATGCATATGCATGAAATATACTGTACATAGACAAGCACATTCAAATTTAGATGCATTTTTGTGCATGTGCCTGTATCAGTGTGCACAGCTTGACGTGTTTCATGCTTAACAATGCGATACCGTGAACATTTTTTTAAGATTAGTGGTCGATCGATATGGGGTTTTAAGTGGGTGATTCTTAAAATTTGGTTATGTATTTGTATGAATGCAAAATTCCTGTACCTACTAAATAAAATCCACTTACTTGTATTATGCATGACCTGTTTCATCCTCAACACAGATAATATAGACTTTTACCTGAGGTGACAAAAAACATTGCCAAAATCCATGGAAACAACGTTGCTATGACACTGGCCACATGGTAACTGCTGGCAACAGATACCTATAATATCCTACCACAGCCAACATCTTTGTTAACCATAAAGCTCTGTAGACTCTTAAAAGTGTCTTTATGTGCATGCAAGCATGCGTGTGTGATTATATAGGAGATTAAGAGAAAGTAAACAATATACCTTTCAAAATCCTCAATCATGGAAGGGATTTGCAAGCTCTAGAGGGTTGAAACATATGTCGCACACACCTGTGTACAGTTATTCCTCATGCAGGACAAGCTACGTTGAAACCCTCCCCTCTGGGATTATATCTGAATGCATGGGCTGCAATGCAGACTTGTTTGTGTGCTCTGGGGGCAGGTAACTGTCTGCATGAAAGAGAACAACTTCTGAGAAAGGAATAGTTTGTTCTGTTCCTGTCAGTCAAACAATATTTCATTTTTGTCTCTGTCAATTTACACAACCACCATATTTATTTCCCCTTCCACCTTTATGAGCCAATTATACTATGATTACATTTTCCAGTCTAGCGGCTTCCTTGTGATGCGAAGGAAAGTTAGAGTTGGAATAGAGAGTTATCCTAAAATCACTTCCCTCTCATTTATGTCACAGCCAAATTTTGACTGAGAGGTTTCAAATGTAAAGCTTCAGCCGTGGTAGGTTCGATGTAGCAAAACAGACTGAATGACAGAAATCTAAGATGAGCAGAAAATATTTCAGCACAGAATGGGGAAATTGAAAATGAAGACAGTGCCAGGCGGGAGAAGTGTCTCTGCCTTATGGAACACAAAGATTCAGCGTAGGTTCATTGGAAAAATGTGTCTCTACCTACATTTTTGCGAAACTTTAAAAATGTACCTACACAGTATGATTCAAAAACTTTCCAGCCCCATAAAAAATAAAATAAAATAAAAAACTGGCAAAACAACATTTATTTCACATTGCATCACATAACCAGCTCCACATGTAGCTTATGATTTTCCTGACTTAATAAACTTGCTCAGTAGTTCACCTCAGCACTGCACTTGCAATGTGAAGTACTCAGGTATGAGTCCCATGAACCACAAGTCACATTAAAGAGCTCAGTTACTTTTAGAAGCAAGAACGTACCAAGGCTGCTACTCAACCCAGGATCAAAGAAAATACATTGTCACGTCTGTCTTTTAGAAGACAACGCTTCCCCCCCAAAGACAAGTTTTTACAGCTTTTCGTGTTTTCATTGTTATACACTTGAGGGCGCTATTATACATCTTCTGAACGAGTACAAAACCTCCTGAAAAAAAAAAAACCAAACACACGTGAACATGATGGAGATTTGAGCGATCTCTTATGAACAGATTTATAATGCGTTATAAAAAAACAATGCATTCATCAGCAATAGACAGCATATAAATGAAAACTGCATATTGTAACAGAGTAAAATGTTGATCAAGGAAGTGCTATATGTCTGTGCAAGCTTTGTAGGTGTTGATGGAAGCGATTTACTGGATTTATGCTTTGATAATTGATATACTGAATATTATCCAGATGTAGTTTTTGATAAAAATTTGACTTCCTCACCTTTTTGCTCAAAATTATACAAACTATACACAAGGAATAGACATATTCCACTATGTTCTTCCCACAACTTAGACAAGTCGATAAGTACCTGTCTCATCTCAGAGCGTGACTCAATTGCTGTAGCGCGCAGCACCACTATGCTAGCGTTTCGCTTTCTTAAGCAAAACTCTAGCTCTGTAAATCATATTTTGCGTGAGTTTTACTGCCTCTAGAGTTCAATTTAACTGGAAACTGCAGTGATTCGTATGCATGCAGTAGGTATGTTTTTGGAGTTTTGCAGAAATATAGGTAGAGGCACATATTTATTTGTTTCTAATGTCTGCTTTTATTAACACTATAACTTAGATTTAACATAGGGTTTAGTGTAGGTGGTATTGTAGTCATTTACCGTTTTAGCGTCAATTCCCATAACTGCCACTGTACTGTATATGTACAACAGCCAAGTTTAGAAAGCCACATTCAAAGTGCTGTGAAATGTAAAAACAAAAACATAATATAATTTTGCATAAATGTTGCCACGGGCACATTTTTTAAATGAGCCTGGGTTGCCAAGATGTGTGGTATGCCACTGTTTTCAACCTCCAGCAAAGATGATCAGTGGACAACAAATGTTGCCAACCAAATGTGACACCGATTACTGAATGATTTAATTAATGAGTAAAAATATACTTAATTGCTTATTATGTTGTAAAATAATTAAATGTTTTAGTCTCTGGTGAAATCTATGTTAAATGAACCAAGTTCTTATTGTTTATTTATACATATAAATTTTCCCCCCAATACAATATATACAGGTTTATTATTTGCTTGCACTTTTTGTAATGACGTTCGACTGTTCAAATTTGATATGCAATTCATTTGAGTAATTAATCACCACATCATTTAATTAATTAGATTAAAAATTGTAATCGCTTAACAGCCCCTATATATATATATATATATATATATATATATATATATATATATATATATATATATATATATATGAAAATGAAAAAAAAAATCATATGATCTAAACTCAGGTAACTCTAAAAAAGCATTGTCTCCCAGTTGTCCAATTTAAGCCAATTTAAATACTATACTTTTTAATGTGGATAAAGGAGCTGAACCCTTATTAATACGGTGACTGTTGAACTGTTCCTCATTGTGACATTTTTTCAACAGCCTGTATGTGTTTACATGCATGTCTGTGGAGCCAAAGCCTTTTAAAGAGGTTGTCGTGGTATGACAGATTGCAGGGTGATAGTGGTGGCACGCTGGGCTTCCCCTGGAGCAGCGCAGCAGGAAGTGGCATGCTGAGGGATACAGGGGCATTTGTCACAGGAAGGCTAGAAATATTGGAACCTATGGCTCTTCTGTACTACAGAGAAAACATTTCCAAGCAGTATTTCCTTTTTTTGGGAAAGCCTGAAAGAAAGAAATTGCAAGAGAGATCTTAATTTGCTTCTCCTAGAGACTAATGAGAATAAACGGATAATTCAGTCATCATTTACTCACCCTCTTGTCATTCCAAAACTGTATGTCTTTCTTTTTTTTCCTGTGGAAAACAAAAGAATATATCCTGAATAATGCTGGGAACCAGTTATTTCTATATAGCTGACTTCTGTTGAAAAAAAAAAGCAACAAACACAATTTAATTGACGTACAATTAGTACAATGAAATAAATAAATACAAATTAAAGACATTTCTCAAAATACTGGACCAAAAAATTAACTTCCACAGGTGTATTGTAGCTAAATTTACCTTTAGGTTTTTCCTTTATATTTCCTTGTACAAGTGTGTCCCTTAAATCAAAATTCAACTCGACTGATTTTTCATCTAATTCGAAGATTAAATGAACTGAGCTACTCTGAACTACTCTACTATTTTTTTAATAGTTACCTATTCTATAGTTTACCTTATAGCTTGTTGTATATAAACAATGACCTTATATGTCTATATTTTATTTATTTTCAAAACGTTTTAGAAGAAACATCCTAGAAAAAGTTCAAATAAATGAAAACTCCAGTATCCTCAGCCATGAAGAAGCCGCAGCTGAGCATTCAAATTATCCTCTGAGAATTTTCAACAAAGTAACACACTGATCATTCAGTTACACATGTTAACAGTGTTTGAGACATAATTGCTGATTCTTTGCACACTTTGAAATGGAGTGTTATATTATGCATATGTTAAAATACATTATAAACCCTGCCATTGAAGTGCTAGACGTGATTTTTTCCACTGGCCTGCATTGGCCCAGCTATAGGAACAATAGGCCTTATTGTGAATTAACTGTAGCTGGGACACAGTGGGTCCTCTGGTTCTTACCCTGTTCTAGTTGTACTTCAGAGTGCATTAACTCCCTCGCTATTTATTACACCACATCTGGCTGGTTGAAAGTGAAGCTCTGAGCCGCGGAGCGTCTCCAAGGTTACAGCTTTTCCCTCTAAGCTTCTTACATATGCTGTTCTGTAATAGGAATGTGCCTGCTCTTTCTAAGGAAGTTGGTGGCGAAAGAACTCCAGAACTTTTCACGGAAACCGGGTTGATGAGGACTGTGAGGATTTGGGGTGGGCAATCGTTCCAGTGGGGCGCCATGGTAACAGGGTTTGGTCATGCTAACAGAGTCTCCATTGAATGGAAGTGGACTAAAATAGCATGTAAAAATATAAGCGGTACAGAGATTTGAACCATTCATTCATGGCCAGATGCACTTACTCACAAGCACATGTTCACATATGCACGGCCTCATACCCGGAGTGCAACAGACCATCACACTCTCCAACAATTCAGAATTGACAAGCTCATGCATACATGTAGAGTTTCCCAGCAAATAGACCTGCATATAAAAACAAGCAAGGTTACGACAAATACATGACAGGCTACACACAGTACACAAACTCACACACACAGACAGGATGGACATTCCTGACTCCTGAAAAATAAGGGGGGCAGCTGTGGCCTAATGGTTAGAGAAGTTTGACTTGTAAGTTGTAGAGTTGTAGTTTGGGGTCGGGGGGGGGGGGGGGGGGGAGGGGGGGTGCACTGGATATAACTGCTCACTGCTCTGGGTGTGTGTTCACGGTTTGTTCACTTCTCACTGCTGTGTGTGTGCACTTGGATGGGTTAAATTCAGAGCACCAATTCCAAGTATAATATAATATAATAATACATAGGGGAGACAGGGGCTAGTTGTCATGAGGACTATATCTCAGTAAATACAACAGTCAAGTATATTTAGTCAACCTTAATTTAAGTGTACTGAATTCTGTACTACCAAAATTTACCAACATGATTTGCAACTGTGGTTGGGTGATAAATAAATGAACACAAATTAAAACCACGCTAACATACATTCAGACATACATATAAAAAAAAAAAAAAAAAAAAACTGAACTGTGTTCTTAGGACATATGTTTTGGAAACACTTTACAATAAGGATTCATTTGTTAACATTAGTTAATGCATTAACCAGCGACAAATTACTAATGAGCAATATATTTTCATAACAGTTTACTTGACAGCGTCCTTGTAACACATTACATGTACTTGCTATTAATAATAGTAAATTATGCATAATTACATGGAACTAACCCTTAAATCAAACCCTTATCCTAACCCTAACCCTACTGAAAATACGTGTTGTAAATTAATTAGTACTTAAATGTTTAAATACACTGAAGCATTTGTTAATGTAGATTTGTTCATTGGAGCTAACTTTTTTTTATCTTTTCTTTTTTTTCAGAAATGTCAGGTCAGGTTTACTGTAAGTTGTCATATTTTTTATTGTGGCAAGTTATCATGTGTTTATACTCTATTGTAAGATTTTGTAAGATATCTGTTGGTTTAAACAGTGTGATAGTTTTAATTTTAATTTTAATTTTTACTCCATCAAAAGTCAAAATTCTTATTCAAAAAAAAATATTTTCCTGAGAACTCAAGTAGCAAAGGAAATTTTCCCATTAAAGTCATTCTGACGACCAAACTTTGTAAAACAACTTGGTTAACCATAATTTTCTCAGGTCGCTGACTTTTTTTAACGCTTGAGGCATTATAAATGTAGTTCAAGTCAAGTTCAACCATACCATCATCAATGATGGATATAATAAAACAACATTAATTAATGCATTAAATAAGCATTTTGTGTTGGTCAAACCTCTGTGTTGTGGAGAGGTCTCCTCACAAGGACGAATGGCCATAGCTTGGTCAATTAGATTTTACACAGAAATGTTTTTGGGACCTTTGGAGGTCTAAATGCATTTGCAAAAACGTATGATATATCCCCTTGGAAATTTTAGTAAAGTAATTCAAGTATTTGATTTCAATAGTACTTGAGTAAAGTGCAAACACATCAAAATAATACTTGAGTACAATTAAGTACTTCAAACCACCGATAGAAGCTCTAAGATTGAAAATAAGGGAATTACCACCATTTACCCCCCATTCAGGAAAGAGAGATGGAAATAGACTCTCTAAATGCTTCCTGAGTCTGCAGAGAGTGCAAACAACATCGTCAACATAACAGCACACACTGCTCAGCTGCATTGCCCACATGCGATTCTTCATGACTGCAGATCTCAGGGGACAGAGGGGCTCTAGGTTTATTGATTATTTAACCGCAGTGTTAAAGGTGAGCTAATCTTCAACCCCAGCTCAGTATGTGCTTTATATGCTGACTCTAATGGTTTCGATGCACATCTCCTGTTATGTAATGCTACAGCCAAATAAATGCATACCGAAAACAATACCTAAAAGACATAGAAATATGCAATCTCTAGTACCTCAAAACATGAACAAAGGAAGAAAAAAAAAAAAAAACGTAAAATATCTCAACACTACGTGGAACCCGCCAGCACTGGGCTTCTCTCCAAAACTGATTACAAAGTGATGCCAGCAGCTCTCCGAATGCATTCACGTGAGAACTGCAGAGTATGTACTACTGCATTGCTCCTGTCTCAATCTGTGACTGCGAAGATGAAATAATTTGATTCAGACAAACACGCACTCAATAGTGTCACAAAATGCATGAAGATTTCTTGTGCCGTAGTTCCTTTTTTTGTACACAAAGTCACATAATTGGTCTCCTGGGAGACTCCCGTTGCTGTATGTTAAACAATATTAATGCTTAATAAGTCTGTAAATACAATCTTTCACTCCCAAACACATTCGCTCCTGAGCTTCTTACAGTTCTACGGTCTGTTCTCTATAGCATTGTACTGTACTGGAAACTGCTGTCAGGAGAGCTCCTTTTTAATTATCTTAGGGAAATCTCAAATCTCGCTTTAAAATCAATCATGACAGCTAACGTCTTCTATTTTTACGTTCTTCTCTATATTTCGTCCTCTTTCAGTGCTCTGGGAAAAGCGTATTATCTTTGTAACTCTTAAATCTCTTAGAGAGAGAGAGAGAGAGAGAGAGAGAGAGAAAGAATTGAAAGAAAGAGAAGTGGGAAGAGACAGAGAACAGAGAGCGAGAGAGAGAAGATTGCACATGCTTGCAGAAATGGACACCTTTCAAAAAGCTAAAGCTCCATCATTTTCTTAATCTGCTACAGACAGCAGATATCTCTATGATGATTTCACTTATACAGTTATGAAATTGAAAGTCAAAGGGAGGGTCAACAATGAGAGCAGGATATTTCTATCTATCTATCTATCTATCTATCTATCTATCTACACTGAACAAAATTATAAATGCAACACTTTTGTTTTTCAAAACAAACACATTTTTCAGAAGCTGAACTCAAAGATCTAAGACTTTTTCTATGTACACAAAGAACTATTTCTCTCAAATATTGTTCGGAAATCTGTCTAAATCTGTGTTAGTGAGCAATTCTCCTTTGTTGAGGAAATCCATCCACCTCACAGGTGTGGCATATCAAGATGCTGATTAGACAGCATGATTATTGCTGGCCACAATAAAAGGCCATCCACCGGAGCTGTTGCCCGTGTATTTAATATTAATTTCTTTACCATAAGCCATCTCCAAAGGCATTTCAGAGAATTGGCAGTATATCCAACCGGCCTTACAACTGCAGACCACATGTAACCACACCAGCCCAGGACCTCCACATCCAGCATCTTCACCTCCAAGATCATCTAAGACCAGCCAACAAGACAGCTGCTGCAACAATCGGTTTGCATAATCAAAGAATTTCTGCACAAACTGTCAGAAACCATCTCAGTGAAGCTTCCTTACATGCTCGTCATCCTCATCATGGTCTCTACCTGACTGCAGTTCATCGTCGTAACTGACTCGAGTGGGCAAATGCTCACATTCGGTTGTGTCTGGCAGTTTGGAGAGGTGTTCGCTTCATGGATAAATCCCGGTTTTCACTGTACAGGGCAGATGGTAGACAGCATGTATGGTGTCGTGTGGGTGAGTGGTTTGCTGATGTCAATATTGTGGATCGAGTGGCTCATGGTGGCATTGGTGTTATGGTATGGGCAGACTTATGTTATGGACAACGGACATTGGTGCATTTTATTGATGGCATTTTGAATGCACAGAGATACAGTGATGAGATCTTGAGGTCCATCAACAACCTAATAAACTCTTTGTGTAGGAGCTGTGTTGCACTGCGTGAGGCAAATGGTGGTCACTCTAGATACTGACTGGTTTTCATAAAACTGCACATTTCAGAGTGGCCTTTTATTGTGGCCAGCTTAAGGCACACCTGTGCAGTAATCATGCTGTCTAATCAGCATCTTGATATGGCACACCTGTGAGATGGATGGATTACCTCGGCAAAGGAGAATTGCTCACTAACTCAGATTTAGACAGATTTGTGAACAATATTTGAGAGAAATGGGCCTTTTGTGTACATAGAAAAAGTCTTAGATCTTTGAGTTCAGCTCATGAAAAATGGGGTCAGAGACAAAAGTGTTGCATTTATAATTTTGTTCAGTGTATATATAAACAGGGAATAACTTCTCTTAAAAAGTATTGTATATGTGTCATAAAAGCATAAGATTATATTACCGTAATTAAACAATCCCAAGTGCTCCATGACTTTGTAGTGTAAACCTGTTTCTTACAAACATGCAGCTTTTTGCTTCCAAGACATTAAATGATCGACTTTCGAAGGAGTCATTTCATGGATTATTAATTATTTAGATGCTCATTCTGGCCTCCATTCACTGCAGAGGATCCATTGGTAAGTAAGTGAGGTAATTTTATATTTCTCCAAATATGCTGAAGAAAAAAAAAAACTAATCTTTATTTTGAATGGTTTGAGGGTTGAGTACCTTTACAGCAAATTATAATTTTTGTGTGAACTATTACTTTAAGGTGCATTCACACTGCAAGCAATCGACAAAGTGATCAGAGGCATCAAGAGCATTTATGCCTTTTATGCAAATGTGCAACAGCATGATATGGGACAACCAAAGTGAATGCAGACAGTGAAGCTCTTTACTATAATAATTCACCTCCATTTAGTCGATTATGAACGCCTACTAGCAACCAATGGGGCGTTAAGTGGAACCTGACTAATTTTGGAGGATAAATGAATTACTTGTCATGAAAATGTACACTTAAGTGGAATGCGTGAATGTATTTTTCATTCTGTGGATAAGAGAAAATATGAACAAAATGTCAGATAGATACATTGCATCCATGACAAGCTCTTTGAATAATGTATTTTGGATGCAAAAAGGGATGTCTGGATCACAAAAGTTTTTTTTTTTCTTTTTTTTTTTTTTACATTCCATTTGATGATTCAGCATGTCAAAAAAAGCATTTCATCCTCACATTTCATGATGCAGACAACTCTTTTCACGGCCAAAATGCATTTCATGTCACCCTGAATCACAAAATGAACTGCATTAAAACAATGTTTTGGCTCTAAGTATGTCGACCAAGCATTTTTTTTTTTTTGACAAAATGACATGCTACTGTAGGTAAATGAAAGGTGTTTTTTGTCCCCTGAATGACAAGTACATTCACCCTTGTGCCTACACTGAGTGTGACTTTTGTGCATTAACACAGTTTTACAATTTTGTGCAAGAAATAATCTTCTGTTTTTAGATCAATTGCAACTACTTATCTTTTTTTTTTTTTTTTTTTTTATAACAAAGTGCATTTTGTCAAATAATTTATCCACTAAGTATACATAGGAACATTCTATGTGCACAAATGAGAAAAGACAAATATCCCACAAACTCTATGTAAACACATTAAAATGTTGTCATGAGTGTAGCGTCATTTGAATACACAGAGAGGACACAGAGATGCTAATTACTATCCCATCATGCATGGGCCTACTATGACACAGCTGAATGCTCTTTCTACTGTTTTGACAGTAGTGGAATCAGTAGTTTCTAACTGTATTTAGCCCCACCTGACTGACGCCCTCTGGCTGCTGGAACTGGCAAATCCTTTGGGACCAATTATCATGGAGCACAGTCACATCAGATACACACACACACACACACACACACACACACACACACACACACACACACACACACACACTCTCTCTCTCTTCTTAAAGAACTACTGTGTGACCTGGTTTGTATGTAATCAGTCAAGGTCACAGCAGCGATTAATGTGTATTGTGAGTGTGAGTGAATATGCACAGCACTTTTGTTTCATCAGCCACTGTCATAAGTTATCACTCAGCTCAAGGTCTACGCAATTGAGAGAGAAAATTAATGTGATACAAACTTAACAGGAAGGCCACGAAACACCCCAAGTCTTATTCAGTCCACACTGTGCCATACTGTACTATAAGATCTTCACTGGAGTTTAAGTACTTAAGTACTTAATGCTATTATTTTTATGCCACTTCACTTAGAGGGCTCAGAGTCCCGGCCTTCTGTTTTATGCCAGTGGTCTATATTAAGAAACATACCAAATGGAAGTGATAAATCAATTTATTTTTGATATTCATTCAGCCTATCACCACCCTGCTGGAAACATACAGCACGCTCTGCAGAGCTGCCTTCCTCTCCAGCATCCCAGGGGACAAGTCACAGGAGCCAGAAGGAGTTCAGTAGCTTCAGTAAAAGGCCTGACATCGCCTTGGGGTGGATGTTTAACAAGCTCCGTGCATATGCTCCTAGCGTACACAGCACAACGGATGTTTGGTTGCACAAACCATGCTAAATGCAATCAACGACCAACATACTAATTATTTATATTGTCATGTTATTATTTCACTTCCATCCCGAAAAAATGACAACTGAGAAATATATGATAAACACTGTATATATTTTTATATCTTGAACAGTGCTTCTCAACTGGCTTTGTTTCAAGTCGCAGATCTTACACTGAACAACAACTCGATCACTGAAGTCAACACAAAAGCAGACATCTTCAAAATGAAATACTGAAACATATATTGTTTTTTTATTGGTACATGTCTGTTGAATTGCATAAACTTGCAAGAACAAACTGGGTCAAATATTTTTCAAACCTTGTGCAGTTGGTTCCAGTGTTGTTATTCTTAACTTAAACTACAACTAAAACTTTATTTATTAATTTATTTTTCTGTATTTGAAATAAAGCTTAGAGTAAAATTAATTTGAAAATAAATAAGGTTAAAATTACTAACAAGATATAAATCAATAAAAAAATGGAACATACATATATGTTTGTTTGTGTGTGTGTTTGTGTGTGTGTGTGTGTGTGTGTGTGTAGTGATTAACTAATGAAAATTAAAAAGGCACATAAAATGAGTACAACTTAAAGTAAAATTAAACAAAAACTGAATATGAAAATATTGATATTTTTAAATATACTATAATAGTATGTAATTCATTGAAAATAACACTGGTTTGTTCATGTTTTTTTTTTTGTGAGAACTTTAGGCATCCTGTCTATGTTGCCATATGGCACTTCCCATCAACAGTAAAACACATAAGACAGATTTTCTCCTCAATTTTAAATTAAAAATTATCTCTGAGTAATATGTTAAAATTATTTTACATTTATGTTAACTAAATCATAATAAATTATGCTGATTTATATTTAAAATTCATGTATAATTTTACGTATTATATTTAACTATTAAACAAATGTTTGTAAAAAATTTACATGCATTCGTTTTAATAATAAAACATTTTTTATATTAAATTATGTTAGTTAATATCATGTATCATTTAAAATAATGTGTAAAATGTGTAAAATAAATGGTGGTAATTCTGTATTGTTTGTTTGCAATTTCATGTCAACTATTCAATCAACTAACAATAGAAATTTATTCTGAAGTGTTACTGCATTTTGCTAACCATCATGGGTAAATAAATTGTATTATTTGAATTAAACATAGTTTTCCCCATCACAACAGACCTGTGTCCCTTTTTGGGGTCGCATCCCACCAGTTGAGAAGCACTGAACATTTGGGAAAGGGTGGAGTAGAATTTAGAAATTTAAAGGACAAGAAAAACAGCTTAACAAATTTACATACAAAGAGTCCTTGACTAGCTTAGCGATGCCCACAGGATAAACACATGCACTTAGAGGGCAGAACTCACATGCATAAACAAATAAACACACGCACATGCACGGCACACTTTCAAATCTAGACATCTTATTCGCTGAAGACTCTTCAAAGGCTCATTATATGAAAAACGTGTTTATGTGTCCCTCGAGTGAAGGACATTAAACATTCAACTCAAGACAAGTTGTCTTTTTTCAAACACACACACACACACACACACACACACACACACACACACACACACACACACACACACACACACACACACATTCACAACACACATGCACATATAAAAATCAACTCAATAATATCACATGAATATGCTGCCAACTCTCTCTCTCTCTCTCTCTCTCTCTCTCTCTCTCTCTCTCTCGCTGGCTCTCTCTCTCGCTCTCTCTTTTTGTTGTCTCTCTCTGACACATCAGGCGTAACCCCAATCCCATCACCCTGCTTTTTTGCCACTGGAGTATTAATCATTCATAACAATCTCTGAACACTAGTTATGATCTGTCTTCTGACATAATGCACCCTGACAAGATCAGCCAAGAGACTGAATTATAGTACTTTGTGTATAGTGTCTTGCCGAAAGGGACAAAAAAAAATGTACGGCCCAGCTCAGACATGAATCCTGAGATTTATAACTCTACTTCAACTCATTTGTGCTTTTCTTCTATTTTTTATGATTATCTGTCCGGCCTCTCACTCACTCTTTTTCAAAATCAGTGAATTTCTCATCCATCATTGTCATATTTGTTCTCTGTTTTTCGGCTCAGGTTAATTCACTCTCCCGTACAATTTTTTTTTTTTTTTTGGGGGGGGGGGGGCACTTTTGGAAATTAAACTATTAGAATTAAACAAACAAACACTTATTTAATTCATGCTTACAATGTACAACAGTGAACAAAGGATAACTGTTTAATTTATTTATTTTAACGTTTGTTTTCCATGAACTGTGCTGAATAATGGCTTTTCATAACATCTCACATTAGCATTTGTTTCATGGTGGAAATTAAGTTGTGAAACATTTTAGATTTAAATGTTTGCTATGGATACTTTTAAAGATAGGATTTTATGTATCCTAAATACACAAACAACAGTTCAAGGCTTATATCTCAACTCTAGAAGACTCATGGTGGAACACATACTGTATATATATTTGCATAATAAATGAAAAGAAAAATAGAATACAAAAAGATTAGAAAGGTAGTTAGATTTTTAAAGAATAGAATTAGAATAGTGAGTGTTAAAGTTAGAGGGTCAAATAAAGATGGAAGAGATGGGTTTTAAGCCGATTGTTGAAGATGGCTAAGGACTCAGCTGCTCGGACTGAGTTGGGAAGGTCATTCCACCAGGAGGGAACATTTCATTTACAAGTGGTAAAAGTGACTTTGTGCTTCTTTGGGATGGCACAATCAAGCGACGTTCACTTGCAGAACGCAAGCTTCTAGAGGGCACATAAGTCTGAAGTAACAAATTTAGGTAAATGGGTGCAGAGCCAGTGGTAGTTTTGTAGGCAAACATCAATGCCTTGAATTTGATGCGAGCAGCTATTGGAAGCCAGTGCAAATTGATAAACAGAGGTGTGACGTGTATTCTTTTTGGCTCATTAAAAATTAATCTTGCTGCCGCGTTCTGAATTAATTGTAAAGGTTTGATAGAATTGGCTGGAAGACCTGCCAAGAGAGCATTGCAATGGACAGAACAAGAGCTTGAACAAGGAGTTGTGCAGCATGTTCCGAAAGAAAGGGCTTGATCTTCTTGAATATATACATATATATATATATATATATATTTAAAAAATAATTATAATAAATTCCACAATATTAAACAAATATTACTCATAAAATATCCCCAAGACAGTTTCAATATAACCTTCATATATATATTAAAAAAAAAAACAACCAAAAAAAAAAACTATTGTTTTAATACACATTAACCCCTGGGACATCAAATTGCCTCAGGCTGAAGAAACATCGAGCTGTCTCACTTAGTGAGCTGGTTCTTTATCACACTGATTTAAAACAAGGACTTAAGAGCACCAGCGACTCCCTTGACAAGAAGGGACATGGAAATGATTGTGGTTTATGGTCAGTGCAGTAACGGCAGAGTGTGTTTGTGTGAAAGCGAGAGTGCAGCAATATTATGCTTATCAAAACAGTACAACATCGCTTCACCAGGCAATTATGGTCTCTCTGTACTCCATGTATTGATAAGGGATAAACCCAAAAAATGCAAACAAAGTGCACCAGCTTTTTCTAACATTAACACTTTCTAACCAAACCACAGGAGCATATCCAGTGGAAGAAACCTTGTTCATCATTGAATGCTAGTGCACTCAAAATGGCCTAATCAGTTAAGTTTTCACAAATTATTATTATTTTTTATTATTATTATTACCTTAAGATTGCCTTACTAAATGATATTTTAGAAAGTAGCTGAATAACTTCACATCTATGTGCTCACATGAAGCATTAATGCAAAATTGCTTTCTACTTAATCCTATTAGCTCTTCTTCTCCCGAAGTCCACCATCTCCCAGCAGGTATAGCATTCAAGACTTCATGTTCAGTGGCCACAGTAAAACTCCTTTTTTATCCAACTATGAAGTCATTAAATGACAAAGTGTGCAAGAAGGATAGCCTGGAATAGATATCATGAAAACAAATTAGGTAGCCTTTGGTATTTTTTAAAACCTTTTTGGGTGAAGTAAATTTGAAGGTCAGTAAACGTAATTAAATGAAGTAAATAAATAAATAAATCCAGATTAAATTTATGTATGTATGTTTTATTTATTTTTGCATTTATTTTATTCCAAATAATATCACTAATTCAAGTATCTTCTTAGTTGCATACACTCTTTGAGTAGGTCTGTAATGTATCTGTACATTATAATTTTGTTTTTTTGGAATACTTTTTTTTTTTTCTCTACATTCCAAAGCATAATGCTGTACTTTTTACTCCACTAAATTTCATAAACATATTGTTCCTCATTATTTTGAACTGAGGAAATCACCCCCCGCTTTGAGATGCAATAGCATCGTGAATGTCTTGCGATTCTTTCCAATAAACAGAGACAGTTCACAAATCACACGGGATGATTTATTTGCAGATTTGTTTGAATTGACTGTCAGTTATTTGTGAACTAAAAGGTGCATGACATACACAAAGTTATTCATATTATTTATTTTATTGTAACACAATTCTGGCATCAGAACCAAGTACAAAAGATAGCAGATTCCAAACTGTGTATCAGGTGAATGTGAATGCTACTTTAACAGACAGATTTCTCACATCCCACATCCCACAGTGATGACAACGCAACAAACCAGAACAATCTCATTATACATTATTGGATGTCTGCAGCTTCATTGATCATAATAGAAGCAGTCTAGTTTTGTATATCCGCTAGCTTGACACAGTGTTAGGCTTCAGAAAGCAGAAGGACCAAAGTGTGCTGACCTCACATCAGCCACTATACTGCATTAAGAGGGAGGAGCCAAGAAACGCTGATTGAACAGATTTAACACGGGGCGGCTGGTTTTCACATCCAGCTGAGAATAACCAGCAGCAGAAAGAAAAAAAGAGATAAAGAGAAAATCCACGAGCGGCTCTCTAAAGGCTCATTAAGAAGAGATCAGAATATAAAGCATTTAATAAAAGCAGTTTCATGGTTAATTTTGGCAGAAAGTGGATGGGCATCACGCTGGATAAAGACATAAAGATGTAGAGAGAATTGTACAGAAGAATAAACACACACACACACACACACAAGGGAAAGCGTGAAAAGTGGGTGTCAAGGTCAAGGCACTGGACCAGAGAAACAGCAAGAGAGAATAGTCGGGGAGGGGGAGGATTGCAGGAGGAGGATAAAAAGAAGAGGGAGAGAACACAGGAGAGAAAGAAAGCATGACATATTAGGCAAGAGGGAGTCTGTAGCATGCCAAACCTCCCCTGGAGCCTCTCTCTGGTTCTTTAAATACCCTTGCAGTGCTCTGTAAAATATGAAATCTTACCATATTAAAGTGACAGGCACACATAACATTATTTTGGACATGTTGGCTTTTTGAATTAAGAAACTCTGTTATTTTTAGATGAATGTTAAGAGGTTTTATTCCTTTTAAAAATCAACACACTTGAAATCCTAAGAGTCAGTCTAAGGGGTCAAGGCTGATGTCAGATACCGTAACTGCACTATTATTCTGATAAAAATACAATTTCTGCATTAAAGTCAGTTTGCATTGGGAAGATATTTTACACTTTAGACACAAAACTGCCACTTTTTTCACATAGCAGTGGCATTCATGAAGAAAAAAAAAAAAACCTTTATGAAAAAAGTACAAAAAAACCTAACACATTGTATGTCCAAACGACATTCTTACACCTTTTAGAGTGCAACAGTTGGGTTCTAGAAGTAAAATACTGTTTATTTTCTTCATAGGGGAAATATTTAGACCTACTATGAGCTCCAAGGTTGTTAATCAATGGAATATGCTGTTGGTGAAGCCATCAGTCCATACTATTTCGACTTCTTTTAAAAATAATTATGTTTAACAGCAGAACTCCAGGTGAACAGACACATTCCACATGATTCTGAAAAGCAGTCTCCAGTAATCAGAGAAATGTCATGAAACACTGGGATTGTAGTGTGTTCCCCAATTAAAGCTGTTAAGCACACAGGACTGGAACTAACTGTTTTATAAATTGAAAATATTTCAGTATATTATATTAGATGTTAAACCGGTGGCCAGGCAAGTGCAATTGAGAGGAATAGCAATGATGATGGATATATTTCTCTTTGACTTTATAGACCTTGCATCACTATCCAAAACTAATGCAATGCTAAACCCACTCAAATGTACCAAGACAGTAATACAGTACCTCATATTGACTGCTAGTTGGTAAAGTCATTGCGTCATTCAAATTGCCAGTAGAAGTTACAGTCACCATAGAGAGTGTGCTGCATATTGGTTGGACCTTGTAATATACATGTATATACATTTTCTTAATTCGATTTGAAAATTATATACAAAATTTATGGGGTAGTTCATATTCAGACTTTATTGCTAAAAAGAAATACATATGGCTTTAGATTTCTATATTTTCCCATTCAAGTAGGTGTTAGTTTTATATGCCCAAAATAGCTGCCCAGAGGCACTGGAGATATGGCTGCTGAGTGAACTGACTTTACTTGAAAGGGACTTTGATGCACTTTATTATTATTTTTTCTTATAGCACACATGACAGAAACATCAAGCTATGCATGAATTCAAACCCATCTGTGTACGAGTGTATGAGGATCATTGGCGGATCTTGGCATAGGCGATGTAGGCAGCAGCCTAGGGCGCCAGTGTTCTCCGGGGTGACACGGGTGCCACCCCCGCGCAAAGCTCTATTCCATTGCTCATTCCCAGCAGTATGGGAGTCGGTACAAGTTCATTCAGATATACACTGTATATATTTTAACATAATTTCATCCTGTAATGACAAAGAAGAATATTAAGCAGCCATTACTCCTGTTTTCAGTGTAACATGATCCTTCAGAAACCATTTTAATATGCTGATTTAATTCTCAAGAAACATTTCATATTAATATCAACGTTGAAATCTGTTGTACTGCTTTGTTTTCTCAAAATTAATAATAAGAACCATTTTAATAATTGAGCATGACTACTAATTGATAGTATAACTAAGCACCAAATCAGTGTAGAAGTATTTTTAAACATTTTTGCTTCATTGTGAAAATATGCTTATTATAAAGTTAGGTGTGATTGACCACAATTACCTGTAATTACAGAATTTTTATTTATTTATTTATTTATTTATTTGTAATTGATTGACAGGCACAGTATTTACTTCACAGAAGAAGGCTAGTATTTGGGAAACCTTTTTGGAAACAATCATTATTATTGCAATTGGACTCAGGATACAGCTTTAATTGTGCAATTTTTTATGCAACTTTCATTTTAAACAGTATTTTAACTGATCATGAATATTCTATTTAATTTTATTGGAATGTAATGTAATATCTAAAGTTCCCTGAGAAAATCAAATGAGCCAGTACCACCCCTGACCAGAATGTATGACTATGAGTGCACAGCACAGGTGCAATAACGCATCAGTCCTCATGCTATTTGCCTTGGCGACAGGCATGCTTCCCTCCGGTGGTAGTTAGGGAGCGTTGGGCAATCTTTGAAGGACAATCTTTTCTCTCTCTCTTTTGAGTGATTGTTCTTTTCTCCTCTTTCTTCTTGCAGAGTCAGGGGTTTTGTCTCCTCTACACTAGTGCCACACTGTATGCACTGATAGACAGAGCTTAAAAACAGACAAAGCCTGGGGCAAGATTGAGAGTATGTGTGTGTGTTTATGTCCATGCATGCTTATGTTAAAGCCAGTGCTCATCATCTATGAACACATTGTGTGTAGGAGGGTGTGTGTGTGTTATGCCAAACAAGGGTCAGTGCGTTGCTTTTTCTGGTCACATCAGTCAACATAAAAGGCTTTTTCATGTGTGTGTGTTTGTGTGTATACGGCTGTGTGCTTTGGGTAGGTGGCTGTGGACGGATCAGTCGGGTTGTGACACATGCTGGCAAATTTAAATTTAGACAGCTCAGCCCAATATTGCCAGAGGCAAGAGTTGTCCTATCTAATACCTACTTAAAACAACAAGCAAAAAGAGGAGAAACAATTTACCGAAAGGGAAAGACCGAACAGAGAGATAAAAATATGAATGTTAAGAAGACAAATTAACTTTTATTTACTATTTTTTACTTAAAAGAGTTTGGTTAACCTTTCAGGGTCAAATGCACAAACAAGTTCAAACATGATCACAGATAAAGCAAATGCATGATGTTTGCGACTGTTCAATCATATTCTGGAAAATCATGATTGCAGCTGAAACATATCATTAAAATCTTCTTATCCCACCACCTGAAACATGTGGATCATTGTTATTTCCTCACAACTCACCTACAGATTTACTATTTACTTATTGTCCAGAGACTGTAACGTTTGACCTCATCATAAGACAACACATTATGACTAATAAAGATCCCCTTTTCTTGCACACAGAGACAACATTGATCAACAGACAACAAATAAAAATAAATGAGTCCACCTCCATATTAGGCTCTATATGGACATGTCATGTGGATAGATATGCTTTATGTATTTGTGTGTGTGTGTGTGTGTGTGTGTGTGTGTGTGTGTGTGTGTGTGTGTGATACAGTTAATTGTTACTTAAAATCTAAACAGATTTTGTCTCCAGGGCTTAAATAAGGCACGAGAAAATCAATATACACATGGAACATGATAATATGGGAATTATTATTTTTCTTTCGGAACCTGCATTGAAATATTGCATTTAAATAAAATAATACGCATAAATATAATACGTCAAATATGAAAAAAATATAAAAAAATCTAAATTAAAAAAAGTAATCTAAAATCGAATTATTTTATATACAAATGTTTAAAGTTTTTTTTAGGTTTTATATAAAATAATATGCGTATGCAATATTTCGATTTACATTTAACTGTTAATCTTAAACTCTTAAACTTAAATTTAAACTCTTTTTATGTGTAAGATATGTTAATCAGTTGTAGGTCTACTCTGATTGGGTGATTGATGTTTTTGGGTAGTTAACTCTCACTAATTAGTCTGAGGTCTTGAGTAAAGCTTGTCAGCTGTTGATTATTTGTGAACGAGTAACCCAATATGGAGATGTGTTTTAAATGCTCATGTGTTATGTGTGCTATTTTCAGACCAATAAAGCTCAATTATACGAGGGATCAGATCCAATGCATTCATTTTTTATTCTCTTTTAGTCTGTGTGTATGTTGCTGTGTCAAACTAGGCTTGTGTGCAACAGCAGAAGTGGTTTCTTCTGGCTCCCTTGTGTACCCTTTGGGAATACTTTAGGCACTCACTATGCAGCTTAGTATTCACAGGCCAAAGGAAGCACAGAGACACTCTGGCTCACTCTGACACACTCGCATGCCAAAAAACCTATATGCTGGACACACAGGAATTGTGTGCCCTCTAATGAACCCCAAGAGAGAAAATATAACACCAGATATGAACTAAGCCACAGACACGAATATTTAGACCACAACAATCTCCCAACAAAAATCTTTAACAAGCCACACAGTACCCAGTGGAGGACAGTCTGAAACTGAGGGATGTGAACAAACAAAAAATGTTATTTCCCACTTACTTGTTTTATAAATGTTAACGGAAGATATCTTAAGAGTCTGAGAGAAAAGAAGAGAGAGAAGGTAATAGAGAGTGCATACATTTTATTTTCACAGGAGCATTTATCTGCGGCACTTTGTCTTGTCTGTAGCTCTATTGAACCAGAACACTGCACTACAGATGACTAATAGAGACATCAAGACACTTAACTACACACACACAAACACACATTTATATTATTATGGAGATTATACTATATTAGATTACATTAGATTAGGGATGTGAAAATCAAAGTAGCAATACATTTCTGGAAACAGAACAGATTGATCCAAGTGTCTAATTTAAGACCTGGATTCTGATGACAAAACTTGGCTCTCTCCAGTAAATCCCATAACATGCACACACATTTGTCACAGTTTGGATTGATATTGAACTCGCACACAACTCCTGCACACACAAGACCTTCAATATATTTTCTTATGGGTTTTAGGACTTTTAGGACAATATATTTTCTATTTGAATGTATTCAATACAATGCATGCATTCCAAAACCTGTATTAATACCTTTCTTCCACGGAACACAAGATGAGATGTTGTCAAAGAGTTCAAGGTAAGGTTTTCAGTGAAAAATAACAAATTTCGAATCTGCTTTTCTTTCACACTAAACAATGATATGTCTCCAGAACTCGGAATAGAGCATATTATATGGTTTATGATAGTTTTAGGGCAAATATATATATATATATATATATATATATATATATATAGTGTTCCTGTAGCTCAATTGGTAGAGCATTGCTTTATCAAGCACAATGTTGGGGGTTCGATTCCCTGGGAACACATGAGAGGTAAAAATTGATAGCCTGAATGCACTGGTCGCTTTGGATAAAAGCGTCTGCTAAATATATATATAGATAGATAATACAATATATATACACATGTCGTTTGTGAAATGGTACAAATTACTCTTGAGAGCTGATCATGAATTAGGAATGAAAGGAGCTGGTGGGCTTCATTTTTATTCTCTGATCTCAAAAAGTGGGTTGTGGGATTTCTAATCTTGTGAATCTTTAAAGCTGGAAAAAAAAAAGAAATAAAACAAGAAAATAAAACACTTCAACTATCTTTAGACAGGTGGTTTTCTGGTTTTAGTTTGTTTTTTAACCAAGCAGTTGGGTTGATTTTTTTAATTAAATTTGTAACCCAAAAGTTGGGTTAGTCCATATTGGACCCAAAGTTGGACTGAAACAACCCAGCATATTTGTGAGTGTGGTTTAGCACATCAGCAAGCTGGTCTTCTAGCTGTCAAGTATCTTCTCAAACACACACAAAACAAATCAGCCAAACCACCTTAGGCTGATTCATACAGTTTCTTTTTCAGCAAGGCACTGATTTTATCAATCTTTTTACACACATGGTCAGACACAGTGCAACTGCAACCAAGGCCAAATGAAATAAAGTCCAAATCAGACAAGCGAGACACAAATAGCTGTGAGAAGAAAGAAAAAGCGACTGATCGAAAAACTGAAAGAAAAAATATGTCAGTTTCTCATTCTGCTGCTATGCAGAGCATCAAACAATCAGAGGTCGGGGGAGTGAGACGCATCAGGTGTCAAGAGGCAGAAAGAAAGAGGGTGGCGAAAGAATGAGAGAGAACATTGACTTGCAAGACATAAGATCTGTCAAGTGTCATACCATCTCTCCAAACCCTTCATAGCACTCCATCCTGAAACATAAACAGACAAACAAATCAAATGTGCATCACCGGCTGAGCAGAAATACAGAGGGTGCTTTTACATGTCTTTCAAACCTCTCGTGTATTCGATGATATCATCCAAAGTAATATAATAGATAACAGGCCTACGAGAGTCTTTGTCTTATCTTAGATTCTTGATTGCAATTAACAATCCACAATTAGAAAACCATTTTAGGTTTGTCCAGGCGAACAGGATTTGTGACAGAGGGATATCCACTAGAGTAACAAAACGAGCGAGCTGTCTAATAGGATTAGCAGCATGTCATTAAACGAGTTGTCCCGGGCGGAGAGAAAAAGAATGGGACCTGAGAAGGACAGAGAGATTAAGGATGTGAAAGTCAAAGCAGCAAACGTCTGAAAACAGAACAGATATTTCCATCTAGGAGTTTAAAATAAGTCCTGGACTTGGACAACAAAACATGGCTTTTTCCAGTAAATGACCAAATAATAACACACAATGAGGAGCAAATTCTTGCATTCGACTACAGCTACATTTAATTTTATGGATGGCCGATTGCATTCCAAACAATGTCATTGTAACACATTCCACTAGTTCATGCAAGATGAGCAACAGAAACTACTGTAAATACACAAAATACTCTTATTTGAAATAATTTCTCAAAACAAACCTAATATATAAATAGAAACACTGTTGCTTATAAATACATTTAAATATTTACTTATAAATGAAATTGTGCTTAGCTACACTAATGTAGCCCTTACAACAGTGACAGTGACGTGACATACAGCCAAATATGGTGACCCATACTCGGAATTTGTGCTCTGCATTTAACCCATCCAAAGTGCACACACACACACATTTATGCCGTGGCACCCGGGGAGCAGTTGGGGGTTGGGTGCCTTGCTCAAGGACACCTCAGTCGTGGTATTGAAGGTGGAGAGAGTGCTGTACATTCACTCCCCACACCTACAATTCCTGCCAACCTTTTGAATTACTAGTCCAAATCTCTAAACATTAGGCAACGACCCCCCCCCCCCCCTACAATAGTTACTTAAAGAAACTGTTTACCCAAAAATATTTATAATTTAAAAAATAGCTATGGATATTAAAAAAATATATATGATGGTGGATTGTGATGCGGGATGACAATGGGGGATGGATTATTATTATGAATCATGGATTAGTATGTTGGGCAGAAGTTTAAAGTTAAAATGCCATAGCAATGAATTTATTACAAACACACGGTTTTCACATTAATGGATGGAATGGAGACACGTGGATATCATTGTGATGTGGGTTATTGTGATGGTTTTATCAGCTGTTTGGACTATTTGGAGTATCCATTGGTGTGCCAGGATTGGGCTTTCTTTGTTGTGTTTCTCCTTCATGTGTCCATTATGGTTATCCTGTTCCTAGTCTCGTTTTTGTGCACCTGTGTTCCTCGCAATGTTCTTCGTTATTCCCTTGTTTTGTCTAATATTTAAGTCCTAGTCCTAGCATTCTATCTCTGTTGGGTCTACCAGTTGTGTCTTCCTTCACTTCCCAGTGCGAATTATCCCTATGTGCTAAATTTAATAAATTTCAGTTTCTTTTATCCGTGGCTCCTTCGTTCCTTTTGCCAGCATATCGTGACAGATGAGCAAGTGATGTAATGCTAAATTTCTGCAAATTTGTTCTGATCGAGAAACAAACTAATCTACATTTGGATGACCTGACGGTGAACACATTTTCAGCAAATCTTCTTTTTTCGGGGGTGAACTATTACTTGAACTCAAGGGCTATAAATAGCTTTATACCTTGACATAAAGTTAGATGTTTTTGACAACTTAAGCTAATCCATTTCTACTGTTGCTGACTTTTCTTTCTGATTAAATATGGTTTCTTGTTGTTTGATGCTAAAGGTTAAAGCATTTCTCATCTATTGCATATACCTATATAATTTAACAGACTATGTATTGTCACAATCCAAACATTTTTTTTTCAGTTTCTATAATATTCTATTCTATAATACTATGCTATAACCACCAACGAAAAGCTGAAACAAGCCAGAATTTTATTTAAAACTGATATTTGTGCACTTTCTTTTAATAATAGCAGCAGTTATTGATCAAATGATAATCATGTAGCCTAAGTGAAGTATGCCAGATCATGGTAGTCTGCCCAACCTACTGTACCTGTCTCTGAACAGGCTTGCAAGACCAGGTGTTCAGCACAGATTTTGAGGCATGTTTGCACCCTTACCTGTTTTGCATAATTCTTTTGTGAACCAGGTGTTAAAACAACACTGAAAGCATGTGCAAATAATCGGCACTATCAGCTGGCACATTTCAGATTTAGTGAATTCCCTCCTCAGTGTTTTTTGCCATGTTGACATTGATAACCCTTTGCTATGTAGATGTGTTGCTCACACTGCAAGGCTGTGTCCTTGTAGTGAGCATGTCAGAAGAGCTAAAAGTCTCCCCACATTTTAATATTTCTTTAGATCTTCCTCTCTCTTTCTTCTCCCTGCCTGCGCTACTCAAAATTCCCTTTTCAATTCATGAGAGCGGAGGGAAAGGGGAAAGACTTGTAAGACATTCTTGCTACCAATTGGATCAGTCATTTTCACTGCCTCTTCACAATCAGTTTACTGGGGCATGCACATTCACAGAGCAGCTGAGTGACCTGCACTGATTCAGAACCAGAACCAAGTGCAGAAGCTTGTTTAAGTTATGTTACCTTGCCTCAGTTCACTGGAAAAGGCAAGTTGAACATGCACCCTTGAGCATTCTCACCTCCCATGAACTTGATTCACCCTGACACACACACACACACACGCATATACTGCATACACAGCAGCAACAGCAGCAACATTATATAAAAAATGCAAGGGAAAAAAATTCGGACACAGATAACTCAGATAAGTGCAATAACATAAACTATCAGTTATGACTGCATAAGAACTCTATATTTAAAAAAACAATGGGTGGTGGCACTGAATCATTCATTCAACTGATTTATTCTAACAAGTAAAGGAACAAGTTTTTGTGAGTCACTGAATCACTCTCTTAACTGATCTGCTCAAACACACTGATTCATTGAGGAATGAAACACCGCTATTGTGTGTTCAGCAACATGCAATGGTCTGGCAGTAGCTTTTTCCTCGCAAAAACGAATACATTTTTCTGTAACATGCTCTAGACTAATAAATGCGTTTTCATATTAATATGAGAAAATAATAACAAAAAAAAAATTAGTATAGCATTTTCTTTTCTTTTGTAGATTGTTGTTGTTGTATTACCTTTAATTTTAATGATTGTTTATTGTTTTTTACTAGAACAAATTCCCTCACTATATTGTTTTAGCTATTTAACTTTGTATAACTCTTTTCAAATGAATAGGGAATACAGCAGCTTATATAATATTTATTTTGATCTCCTGAGGTCGAAGCATAACATTTTCTGAAGGTTAATATTTTCCTTTCATTGACTATTTAACATTTACATTCATAGAAAGTGCTTGTACCATTCCTGCACAACAATAGTGAAAGTCTGTCTCAAAATAAAACATTGAAAATGTACAACTTTTTATATCTTAACCTTCATATAAAAGACTAAACAAAATTCAAACAGAGGAATCTATTAATATTAATGACTAATTAATGAATGTTAATTAGTCATTAAACCATTGATAGATAAAGTTCTACACAGTACCTGTTTAGTGCTTAGCAATTGCAAGCATAGTTTTTGTCCTGCAAGGTGCATCTCTTGCCGGGAACTCCACAAATGCCTAATTACTTAATGCGGACTGCTGTAATTGCCAAAGGACATTTACATATTCATGTCAATGTATCGAGTGAAGTTTTTGTTGTTGCAGCAAAAGCTACAAAGTGAGCTTGTAAACAGGACTGATTGAATGGCAAGGTTTATAAAGGTGAATCCACAATCAACCTGAAACATGTGATGCATCATTTTCCATGATTGTGATTACTGAAATTACATTTATGCTGCCTATGTGCATTTAAAAAGGTCTATGCAATTGCACCTTTTGTTATATGCCAAAGGTTGAAACTTATCAAGCACTAAATGCACTGGCAAAATTAGTTGTCTGATCATTTTTTTTGTATTTACATTATATAAGTGCTATAATATAAGACATCTCTGTTATCCAGTGTCCCAAAGTCTAGGAGGTGCAAAGTTAGTCTTTGAGATACCCTCCCAAGAGTTTAACTTGCCAAAAACATGAACAGTTCATGAAAAATCAGCGGAATCCAGCCCATGATCTTAAAAATGTAACTAGTGATCTATCAAAAATTCTCCTTGACATCTACAAATAGACTCAACTCAGATCAAATTTTATATTGGAACATACTTTTAGTAATTAATTTATTCATGACAACCTCACATTTGTAAACCTGGTGTTCAAAGCAACGGAAGGGAGTGTTTTAGTGAATATAAAATCTGCACCACAGCGGAGACTTGGAAAGAATTTCAAACAGAACACTTATCAAAGGAACCACTTATATGCTATTTCAAATGATCTACTGTAGTTACAAGATTCTTTCAAATCGTTTATTTGAAAGTGATTGTTACAAAAAATGAGAATATACCAACATTGAATATTACAAGACCTTCCATACAATAGTGTCATTAATAAACCCGATGGTTATTAATTGCTTAGCTGTATAAAAGGGTTTAGTTTGTCACTCCTCCTTCTAGAAACTTTAAAGAGACTGAGACAAGGAACTTCTTTTGACAGGAGCTCTATACAAAAAGCTGTAATTACTGTGGTGCAGTGCTGCTGTAATTGCCAGAGAACTGTGGGCATTTATGCTTTAGAGAATTTCACTGGAAATTCAGCTCAAGCCAGCACATTTTCCTGAACTGTTTCCTGAATACCACAGGGAGATGCTTCACAATGTTGGGCAAACAGAAGCAGGGAAAACTACAAAAGTTCTGTGGTTAAAAAACAAACAAAAACCATGATACAGTAACCATTTAGACAAAACAAATTGAGTAAAATTGGCTTTAGCTCCAGGGATGATGTCAACAAAGACAACAAGCACCTATTGCATTTCAGCCAAGCCAGTTGGTGGTGATGTTTGGAAAGAGTTTTGTTCGTTAAATGAGGACCGTCAGCACTAACAATAAAATATTGTGGTCCTTTGACATTTGGAAATACTAAAGTGCCGTAGGCCACATACACACTGCAAAGTTTGACAACCACATATAAATAGGCATTAATCTTCTAATTTATGGTTCTGTGAATGCAACACAGAACTATAGATGGTTGACAATGTTAACCATAGCAACATTTTGCCATCTTGCAGCTTTAAATGAGTTAACGTACAAATTTGATAAGCCACTATAGTCAAAGGCAAAACACTATACTATGAAATTCGTAAATTCTGTGAACAGGGTTGGTAGAATTAATGGATTTTTTAAATTATACTTTTGTTTTTCAAATGAGGATGACCCCAAAAAGGAAAAATTGGGAGATTTTGTCCAATTTAGCTAAATTTTCCATATAAATTTATCCCCAAAATATGCTTAAGTACAAACACACAAACAAAAGACAATTGTCCATTTTGGCGTTCGATTATCGAGTGTACGCATGGGTGTTTGTTTGTTTGTTTAGAAGTTAGAAATCAGTTAAAATGGTTATTTCTAAAAAGATAGTTATAGTGGATTTCTGACATTGTGGCTTTTTAAATATTAAAACTCCTGTCTTAAATTCTTTAGATTCCTCAAGCACAACTGAATAATTTATCAAATTTAAGTGAAATATTTGGTGCTTATTACATCAGGATGGAATAAAATTCAGACCACAAAGTAAACACACAGGTTCAAAGGGTTCAAATAGCTTCTGCGGAACAGAAGACTCTAGAATAATTGAACAGACCCAGAAAAATAATTCAGAATACACTACAAGTTTATGAGTCAGACTGTATGTATGACACTATATAAGATGCTAGACTTTGAAGTAACTTTGAAGGATTTATTTGGTGACAAAAAGTACATGACACAACTTGCCTCTATTGAAATCTATTAAGTATTCAGAACAGAGGGCAATGAGTATTATATTGAATGACCATGCAGTACAAAACTAAAGAAATAAAGCACAAACACACACACATACTTTATACATAATGAAGGTCTTTCCAGAGGCCAGAACATTAGGTATGGTCCTGCAAAAGGCGACCTTCACAGTTGTATTAGTTGTGGTCAGCACTGTTGCTTGTAATTAGTCTCTGTTTGGAAGAAAAAGTAACATAGGGTAGCCCTACACTGACCTGAATAACTGCACCCTGTACTAAAGTCAAAAGGAGAGCACACAAGTGAGTGCTACATTGTTGAAACCCTCTTGATGCATTGGACTAAGTCCATGTCTGAACTGAACTCTTGAGATTGGTGTCACGAGACTGGACAAGAGATTCCAACTCTGTAAAAAACCTAAGTGAGCTGCCTACACACAGAGATGCATTCTAACAGCATCCTAACTGAAACAAAACCTCTTTACATGACTTGGAAGCTTTCCATTATTTAAAAATGCATGGAATTATTGTACTTTTTCAAAACATGTAAAATATTTTTCAGTTAGAGGATTGCATTGTCCACCATCTTGATTTAATTTATAACTTTTTGACTTATTTGACTAGTGACCTAGAGATAGTGCAGAATGTTGAATATTCCATATTTTATATATATATGAAATTATACAGTATATTAGTTTAAAGAGCCAGTAAGATGAAAATTCTAAGCTTCCTATCACTGTTTATAAGTCCTGTACATTAGGTTTAAATCCATCCAAGGTTAAAAAACACTGCCATTTTGTCAAAATATCATTTTAAAATTACCTCAATTCTCAGAGATCCCCAAACGGTTCGCGTGAAGCTGTTCAAAAGATTCAGTTTCCTTAAACCCCACCTTTCGGTTGCATACTGTGTTCTGATTGGTCAACTGACATAGTTTTGATTGGTTGTTCCGCACACACCTTCACAATAAACAATGCGTTAGCATCTGTTTGGGATGAATTATGTCTTATTCCTCTCACCACGAAGCAAACAGTAAAATAAAAAACTTGAACCGTCTCGCTGCTTTTTCTTCTCTGTGGGTGTATTCAAGCCGCACGCTTCAGTTTGAATCTGAATAGCACGTTCAGCACGGGGGTGTGGTCACATTAGATATAACAAAGGGAGACATGAAAAACGGACATCGCGTTGTTTTCATATGGATTACTTTATCACAGAATATCTGTTTTTGGCAGCACTTATTTAGTTTTAAAGTAGATATGTCAAGCTTTCTATAGATATCTCTCTCATGTCTCTTTGTTGAGTATTCACGGAGTTACACTTCATTTTAATTACGTGTTTGTAAATGAAGATCAGCGCAGACAGGCTGCAGACAGCACACATAACGATAAGACGCTCGGGAGAAAACAAACACATAACTTCATAATCATACTTCGTGTTGTGATTCGGAGATGCCCATTGGTCTAAATAAAGTTGGTAATGAACCCTCTTTTATGGCCAAACACTTTGAAAATCCTGCCTTGTACTCACCGAGATTGGAAAAGCAGTCATCAGTGAAATGTTGTGAACACAACAAGGATTTGTTGTACTGCTCTGGTATTGTGGTAAAAATTAATTTTAGCCATTGGTTCTTCTGATCTTCATTCGTAAGCAGTGAAAAAAAAAAAAAAAAACTTGCCTTTACAATTAAAAACACACTGTCTCCTCGACATGATGCTATCACACCAACCAGAGCGTCTGTGTGGGGGGGGCAGGTCAGAGTTCCGTTTCCACCAAGACGGTAGGTGGAGATTATTATGCAAAGTGTTCCTAGTGACGTACATAGAGATGGGCAAAAGATTTGAAATCTATAACGACTCCTTACTTCAGAAGCCAATAACTTTATAAATCAGGTACTTTTTGGTTTAATTACTTTGCACATTGTTTACACTGATGGACAGCTACATCATGCACTGTAATACAGGTAATTTTTGATTTCCCGTCTGTGTGGCTCTTTAACATGAATTATGGAGGACATATCAAAGACAGGTACTCTAAAACCTTACATGTAATCCTGCTGTCTATAATCTGGTGACCACTATGATCATATTACAGCATGTTCTCATTTACCAGTAATATGAAAATGATTGGTTTGTGAAGAGAGGCATGTGAGTTAACCAGTCACAAGTCTCATTGTCAGTAAGAAAAAAAATAATGATAATTATATATATATATATAAATAACCACAGTGTAGGCCCAAAAAGAAGGTAAAACACAAATTTAAAAAGCTAACCCCCCAAAATTTACCATTTTTGTTGCATTGATTTTATGTTATGTCAATCTTCCAGTCATTAGACCCACAGTACATATTTATCAGGAAAAAAAATATATTTATGCATGCAACATCACATATTCCAGCACACACATAGTCTGGTTTACCATCCTTGTGGGGACTCTCTATAGGCATAATGGTTATAATACTGTACATACCAAATATTCTGAAAAAGTCCAAATTTTGCATAAACTACATAAAAGTGTGGATCTGTCCTGACTTGTATCAATTGCAAAGGTCACTGGTGCTTTAGTGTTGTGAAGTATATTTTTTGGCACACTTTTGGCCCCTTAGTAGCAGTAAATATTGTTGCTGACCATGTTCATCCTTTTATGACCACAGTGTACCCATCGTGTGACATCTACTTCCAGGAGGGTAATGTGCCATGTCACAAAGCTCAAATCATCTCAAACTGGTTTCTTGAACATGACAATGAGTTCACTGTACTCAGATGTCACCAGATCTCAGTCAAATAGGATAACACTGTTAGGATGTGGTAGAATGGGAGATTTGCATCATGAATGTGCAGTCTACGAATCGGCAGCAACTACGTGGTGCTACCATGTCAACATGTCAGCATAATGTTTCCAGCACCTTGTTGAATCTATGCTACAGAGAATTAAGGCAGTTCTGAGGGCAAAAGGGGTCCAACCCTGTTGTAGCAAGGTGTACCTATTAAAGCGGCCGGTGAGTGCTTACGTACACATACATACAAATATATATATAGAATTTGACATGTCACTTTGCAGGATGTCACCTGTGCTCATGGCGCTATTCATTATTTCATGTCCACTATCAGTGTAAACGTCAGAGACAGAATAGATACATGTAAACTGTGGTTTTAGCAGTGCTGCTGATTAGACAAATTACAAATTAATTTGACCATCCATCTGTTGTTACAGAAGCGTCAAAGATGAAAAGCCACACATGGATATGAGTGGGTACAGTCTGAGACTGATATAACATCCATGTTGAATTGCTTATTCTAAATCAGCGTCACTGAGGTTGCCTTGTCCATTTTAAGTATTTGTAGTCTGCAGTTGTAGTAATTGTAATTGTAGTTTGGAAATCCCCTTTAGAATTGCATAGTAAAATTACATATATTCATAACCAGCTTGGATGGAATTATGGTGTTATAGGGAGCACTGTACCTAATGAGCATCACCCTGACATATGTGTCATACATGTTCACACGCTCATGCAAGCTGCTCAGAACGAGGGTGATCAAATCATACACAAGTCTGTTCATGTTACATGCCAGCTGGAAAGTCTTTAGTTGTCAGGGTTGATGCAGGCGATGTGAGACATCGGCAGTCTGTGCAGGCAATTCATAATTACAGAAATGTGCACCACTGGGCAGCAATTATTCAGGCATGACACTCTGGCTTGACTTGATTAAAAAATCTAACGGTTTAAAGAAATGGGTTTGGGAGATGTGAGAAGTTGTATGCATGTAAAAACTCAAGTCAGATGATGTATTACAAGACATTGTTAGTGATAGCTGCCTTAACTAAATTCTGAATATATTCAGTGGACCAATCTACAAGAAGAATTCATAGCATGCGAGTCATTTTAAAGTCATTTTAAATGTTTTCCTATAATTTCTAGTTTTTTTTTAGTTTCATTCATTCTTGTCTTTTACATATTATATTTTTGTATTTAAGTAATAGCTCACCCCCCCAAAAAAGAGAATTCTGTCATTTATGCACACCCATGTCTTTCCAAACCTATTTTCATTTTGTTCTGCTGCAGAACACAAAACAAGTTATTTAACAGAATGTTCATGCTGTTCTTAGATGTTTGGCCTATACTGACACATACTGTATATTTGATTTTTGAGGGGTGAGAATCAAAAGGGTGTAAGTGACATTTCATCAACTTTAAAGAGGACCAAAGTAAAAAATGACCATAGTTTGATCTGACTTTGTGTACTGATTTCAATATTTTATAATAAAAATATGTACTCACATGGATGACAGTATAGTTATTGATTATTACTTTTAAAAATGATGAGTCAGTCGAGAATGAATGATGGGATATTTTTCCCCCAAACTATTCTTATAATAACTGTCTCCAGGGTCTTGTATGTTGTGCATCATCTTGATCAAGTCAGTACTTGTCTGACATTGAGAAACTGATTAGCACTAAGAAGTCTAAGATGTGAAAGCCTTAAACCTACAAGTAATTGTCTACATTTAGGCTTTGGGTCGCAATATCTAAGACAACAAACAACTTAAATCAAGAAACTTTTTACATTTGTAACTGTTTTTAATATTTATAAGTGTTTTCTTAGCTTAAATATTTTATTGCATCAGGCTCCGGTTTTTTTTTTTTTTTTTTTTTTTTTTTTTGACCAGGTGCAAGACAGTTGACTTTCTCATTGTATGATTATTAAATATAATTCTTGGTAAAATGACCAGTGAGCACTGTTGGGAACGTTACTTTAAAAAACAATATAAGTTATAGTTACTCACTACTTGTTTCAAAAAGTAACTGAGTAACTGAATTACCTTATAATAAAAGTAACTCGTTACCAGGTAAAGTAACTATTTGCGCTACTGTAAAAAAAAAAAAAAAGAAAAAAAGAAAAAATTGCTATACAGTATGTCAAAGATTATTATTATTTTTTTTTTCCACAAGTCAGTTAAAATGAGTAGAACAGACGGGTGTTCGTACATAACTTTTAATATTGCACGTCAACATCAACAAGAGTTTTATCCTGCACTTCAAGTATTATCTTTGTAAGAAAAGTGTTTTTGGCCACTAGCTTTGTAGATGCGTGTGCCACATATTACATGTACACATTACATGCACGTTCTTGCCTTTGACCACAATGAATTTGAATAAGTGCTTATATATCTCCTCCTTGAAAATGCCAACTTTTCATCGGATTGCTCCTCACTCGCCATCTCTTCTGCTGCTGCGAATCTTGCTTGCGTGCGTGTGTGTGTGTGTGTGTTTGACGCCGCTGGCTACCATGGCTACCATGAAGCACATGACTCTGCCTTAGCCAATCATAATCGCTTATCTCAATATTAACCCACCTCCTCACTCGCTGTGTGAGTCAGGGGTGTGTTCGGATTACATAGTTTATTAAATCAATGCATAATAACACACCGCATTTAACGTTCAGTAACATTATCGGCGTTATAACGTCGGGAAAAGTAATTAGTTAGATTACCCCATTACTGAAAAATTAACGTCGTTACCTAACGCCCTTCTTTTAAACGGCGTTATTCCAAACACTGCCAGTGAGTAATGAATTAATTTTTATTCAAAACCGGATAAATGAACCATGCTAAATTGTATAATATTGGTTGTTCCAATTCGGAAATTAACTCTGGTGATTAAGCTAAAAAATAATGATGTATCACGTTTGAAAATAATGTAGCACCTACACAGAACCTAACTGACAGTGTTAACAAAAGCAAACATAAGATAAAAATGCATTTACTAAAGCAACCATGGCATTTTATCTTGCTTCTACCTGTGTTTGGGCACTTTTATCATGACTCATGTTTCATGGGACTTATACCACAGCACTCTGCATCACAAGTGCAGTGTTCTACCGGGTGAGCTACTGAGCAAGTTTACTACATCAAAAAACATATGGAGCTGGTCATGTGATGAAAGTTAATTTGTATTATTTTACAAATGTTTTTTTTTTTTTTTTTTTTTTTTTTTTTTTTTGTGGTAGTGACAAAGTATTGTGCTAGGAACTGCATGAAAAGGAGTCTTTATTAACTGATAATACTAATTTGTGTGTTTTACTGTTTAGTGTTTATAAATTATTTTTTGCTTTCTTTAATTTAATTAAATTACATTTAAATTGTTATTCACTAATATTCTTCTCCAGTGATTTGAACTCAAGAACTGGATCAGTGAATTGTTTATTTGATTAAGTTCTTTTAATTAACTGGTCTTGTTGCAAAACTTCTAAAGTTAACAGCTAATTGGAGAGAAGATTATCAGTGAATAATAATTTACATTTACAGTCTGTTATCCACCAAATTGTTTTATATTGGTTCAGAAGAGTTTTTAATATAGAGCTTGAATCACATGGAGTGTTATGATGGGTTTTTTTTTGGGGGGGTGATGCTTTTTTGTGTCGCAACAGAGATAGTGGTCAACTAGTTATATGATGGTATGAAATTTTCATGTTGTGATAATAGCTGAAGCTTTTATAACAGTTAATGGTTTCATCACGATATTCAAATAAGTTAATATAAGATATAATGTTATACTACGTCAGGTATAATAACTTTTTCTTATACCAAAACAACTCTATGCATTGATGTACATTAAAACGTTTAATGTATAGAAATTTTCAAAAATATTAAAGTGCAAAAAAATAGAAAGAACAATAGGTAACACTTTACAGTAAGGTTTCATTAGTAAATGTTAATGCATTAACTAACATTTAACAATTAGAAATAACTACATTTGTTTTTATGTTAATTTTAGCTTTAAATGTATCATTTGAATAATGTGTTATAAAACATTAACCTTAATTAAGATTAATAAATGCTCTAGAAGTAGTTTTAATTGTTAGTTTATATTAATTAATTAATTAATTACTAATGCCAACTAAAGGATATTTAAATTGTTACTGAACAATAGGACTATACAGAATCTGAACAATTTCAATCAAAATCTAGGACATGTTGTAGACCTAGATAACCGCATATTAGTAAATGACAGAATTTTCATTTTTGGGTGAACTAAGACTATTAAAGCTCTTGCATCGAGTACTGTTTTCCATTATAGCATCTAAAATCCCATCTCTCTGCGTTCACCCTGCATTCCCCCACTCTATCTCTTTCTCCGTCTCTTCTCAGATGACTCAGCGTAATCCCTCGGCACAACATGAGAGCAAATACTCTGAAAAGAGTCCAGGACCGTGATAAAAGGTTTTGTAAGGAAAGTTTCTTCAGTTGAACACATCTCTGTAAAAGGGCTCCCAAACATGATGCACTAAAAATAAAGTTTCAGTCTTCCTGAACTTTTAGTGCTACCCAGATTACTGATGCCATTTGTGTCGTTTGAAACCTAATGCATCAAAAACGCAGGCTACACATCCTATAGTTTTAAATTGGAGGAGCACACTGAGCCGTTTAAGGATTCTCATTAAGGTATAGAATAGGGAAATTTGTAGAAAGTCAGGCAAGGTCCACAGTCCAGCAGAATAAGAGTTTTAACATGGCATAATTGAGTAGTTAGTGCCCATCTGGGAATGGCAGGACATCCATGGTATTAAATGGAATTAGGCTGGAATCCCTGAGGAGTGCTACATTTATAGGAGCTGAAGGGGTCCCTCTCCTCCACACTTCATTTAACTCATGATCCACTGCTCAGAAGAGAGAGAGAGAGAGAGAGAGAGCATGTGATACATTTGCTGCCATTTAAAAGCTGAATTTCAGTTTAGCTCCAGTTACTTTCAATGGGTTCAAGTTTCTAAGGCGTTATGACATTACTAACAGTATGGTGTAGAGTCAATTAGCATACTTGAAATGTGGCTTTGGCAGAGCAAACTGATGTCACATTCAAGACTTTTCCACTTTATTTGAATTTATGTTATGCACGGTTAATTACCTTTAAATTACCTTTATACAGACTGTTGTCTGTCTGGGCAATGGATTTCTGTTTCTGCTTCAGATATCCTCTATATAACTTCATATATCACAATTGTGACTATTTTCAAAATTGTGACACAATGTGACTTTTTTTTACTGTAATTTTAATTGCACAATTTTTTTTGTCTTTGTAAATGGGATTCCATATAGACAGAGACACCCATGCTTAAGAAATTATTGCACCTAGCAACTAGCCATTAATTTATTTGTATTTATATATATATATATATATATATATAATAATAAAAATAAATTAATTTAAAATGTCCTCATGCCCCATCAAGTTTGCTCAAGACCATTAGATTTATTTATTTGTATTTAATTTTTCAAAAAAAAAAAAAGGTTTAGCTGTTTAGCTAATTTTAAACCTAGTTTTGTCTTATTTTAATATATATTTTTAAGCCATCTTGCGGCCACCATGAGAGTGTGCTGAAGGCCCCTAATGTGTCCGGGCCCCCTGCTTGAGAACTACTGATCTAGCATCCACCCATCTATCCATCCATTTCTCGTTGAGACGGACAGCCACAAATTTTCACTGAATTAAAACAGCAATGACGCAAACATCATGGTGATTAAATCTGTGAGACTAACTAGTCTGTGACCAGCTACGATTTTTCAGTGCTTTTTTTTTTTTATAAACTTTGCTGCAGCAAAGACCAACTTATGACTTGAACCGTGTGGACACAGCAATTTCAGTGGAACAACAATTCAAAAAAGATAAAAAGCAAAGTTAAACATTAAGCAGGCTCGGCCTCTATATGTGGACTGAAGCTTAATGTCAGCATTTCTGAAATTACAGACAAGGCTTCTCATCACAAAGAACAACCTCAGCCAGCTGCAATTTGAGATAAATAATACCCTGTGAACTCATTTGAAAACATGAGCTGTAACTTTATCTGTGCAAGTAATAACAACGTAAGCAAGCTTGCAATGCACTTGCAATACTATTATGGCAGCAGAGCTGACCAGAAAAGTATTATAGTTGGCTTAAACTACAAGTCAAGTGGTCAAATTACCATTGTGAACGGCATTTCATTGACAAAAATGCAGGCGTGGGATCATATGTGGGTTCTAGCTGAAAATACAAATAACAATAAGCATTGGTGAAAACAATGAAAACAGTCTTCATCAGAGATGCTCACTGTTGTGCCTCTGTAAATTTTTACTCATAAAATTTTGTTTTACTGTATACATTATACCAACCCGAGACTCAAAACAATGAAAACAGTCTTCATCAGAGATGCTCACTGTTGTGCCTCTGTAAATTTTTACTCATAAAATTTTGTTTTACTGTATACATTATACCAACCCGAGACTCAAGATATCCTATTCACTGAATTTGATAATCTCCAGTGAAAAGTGAAGGCTGAAGGAGATTTTTGACCCACATTTTGGCAACAGTGAATCTAATCATATACACCTTCACTCCCCTGTGATCCTCCTCCCACCTTTATGGTTTGACTTCAGTTCCTCAGATTTGCAGAAGAGCCTTAAAGGCAGCTAGCTACCAAGATAGCACTTGCTAATGAAAGAATCAATACCATTTGGCTGTATTCAGCTACCTAGACACATCGGAAAAAACATGTCTCTACCTACATTTTTGGAAAACTCCAAAAACAACTATACATGCAATTCACTCCCATTTCCAGTTGAAATGAACTCTAAAGGCAGTTAAACACCAACAGCTTTTATTCCTTCTCACACACATTTTGAATACATTGGCAGATTATCAATTAATACACACCTATTTTTGCAAATGAGGAATAAATTGGCATATTATCGATTAATAAACACCTATATTCACACTTTGTCTTGCACAACATTACCATATGTCCTCAAATCGCTTTTATCACAGCATATGCTATGTCATTTGCATCACATGCAGCTCAGTATGTAGTGCTTTTGTGATGTAGTAAACTTGCTCAGTAGCTCAGTCCTGTGAAATACCACTGACAATAAAAGAGCTCAGACTTGTAGAAACAAGATAATGTTGCATCGTTGCTTTAGCTGTTACATGTCAGATGTTTTCGGTTTGTTTTCCCTTGACCTTGTTTTCCTTAGTTGTCTTGATTATGTTGCTCTGTTCACCTGTGTATCGTTAATCATCTCACTTGCTCCTTTATTTTCCCTGCACATTTATGGCCTCAGTTTCTTTCTGGTCTTTGTCTTGAATTGATTTGAGTTTGTGTGGTTGTACGTTCTTCTGGTGATTATCCTGTTCATTGTGTTTAAGCTGGAATTAAAGACTATTTCAATTTACTCCATTGTTGTGCACTTCTTTAAAGCCACATACTGTTAAAATAAATGCTTTTTTTTTTTTTTTTTGTCCTCTGATTACTTTGTAAACACTATTGGTAAGGTTTAGGGTGGAATTTAGTGTAGATGCTACATTGTTGTCAAACACTACAGAGCATTAACCTTTAAGGGCCACATACGTGACATTTGATCTTGATATGTACAACAACCAACACAATAAAACATTGGCAGTTGACACTGCACTGTGAAAGTGCAGGGAAATGTGTAACAAGCAACATAATATCATTTTGGAGAAACGTCACGACTATGCATGATTTTCCATCGAGTCTGGGCTGGTGTTAAGCAAGATAAACTTTTCATAGATATCCTGTTGAGCTCGTCTCTCACTATGTATATGATACCTGGGATATCTGATTATAAGATATGGGTGCTTTAAGACATACAGATCAAGTCAACATCACATTAGCTTCCTCAACCATAACATGCTGGATAAATGTAACCTGTAGAGGAAAGTTCATGAGGTCACAATTCACTAAAAATGCTTTGAATAAAGAGTTTTTTGTTTTGTTTTTTTCACAAACAAATGCTGTTCCCAAAATAATCAGAACTTTTTTATTTGTTTTATTATTATTATTATTATTATTATTATTTAAAAAAAATTACATTTCCCCCTTTAAACATCTTTAATCATGTTTTTAATATGCAAATTTGTGGCATGTGTGATGAACTTAACGTCATATTACAAATCTGGAATAATTCCCAAATAGTGAGCTGATAGTCATGTCACGTCATGATAATATTTATCACTTGACCTAAGTGCAATTGATCAAGCACTCTAAAACACAATTAGCTGTGATTCCTGATGCTCAAATGAGTCCCAGCTGAAGCCTAACTAGGCCCCAGATACATATCCCAGCAATGAGACACCATGAGCTTTTCCATCCGAACGCTCATATCATGATGCTTTTCATCCCTGTATGTACATAGAAGACATCTTGCTTCATAAATGGAAACCTGATTGTCTATTCAATTTTTCATTTATTTCCCTTCTGCAAACGAAAGCTTGCAGATCACCAACATTCATGAGTAATTAAACATATCAGCAGATTTACACATCCCTGTAATGCTTCCTCTTTCATGATGAACTTTAAAAGCCGTTTTACACGCGCACATGTCAGTATTAAGTGTTGTAAATGCACCCCTGCAGGTATCAAAATGCTTTACAAGCTTCATGTTGTGTGTTCTTTCTCCTGTACCGCTTCCTCTCGCTCTCTCTTCCTCAGAAATGTGCTACTTAGCTGAAAGAATCTCAGCATGGGAGAGTTTAACATCGAGAACTGCACTGACTTATTTAACTCAGCAAGGATGAGAGACAGATAAGAATCAAGAAAATACTGAAAAAATACTGTAAGCTATTGGTTTTCACACCTCTAGTACCTGTAATAAATGTATTTCAGGGTTAAATGCATAGTTCACGCATGTTTGTTTTTGTGAAAAGTGGGGACATCCCATAGGCATAATAGTTTTTATACTGTACAAACTGTATATTCTATCGCCCTTCACCAACCCTACCCCTAACCCTAACCCTCACAGGAAACTTTGTGCATTTTTCTTTCTCAAAAAAACTAATGCTGTATGATATATAAGTGTTTTGAAAAATGGGGACATGGGTTATGTCCTCATAAGTCACCCTCTCCTTGTAATACCTGTGTCATACCCATGTCATTATACAGAGTTGTGTCCTGATATGTCACAAAAACACACACACACACACACACACACACACACACACACACACACACACACACACACACACACACACACACACACATATATATATATATATATATATATATATATATATATAGGGCACTTTGAATACTGGTGTTTTACAATATCTACTATCTTATTAATTTTATGTCACTTTCCGTGGCCATTTATCAGCGTTTGGACTATGTGCAAGCCAATCATGATGCATTCCATCAGGGCAGCATCACTTATTAAGATTCTATAAGTCATTTTTGATGCATTAATGTGAAAATGTTCTTTTACTGAAAATTATACATTGTCTGATTATGAGGAATATATCATCAGTGTATGGTGTGATGGCTGCTCATGCTTTTTCATTGTTTCTTTCTTTCAGTATGCTCGTTTGATTCCCCAGGACAACTAATGAATAGGGATGTCTTTAACTAGAACACACCATTTGGCTATTCATTTAAAGATAAAGCATTACACATTCATCAAAGATTTCAAGCTTTCTCAGATGAAATAACCATCATTATTAGTGTGTTATTTATTTCATTTCTTGCAGATTCTTAGGTCATAAAAATCTCTCGCTGCATGTCTTGGGGCTCCACTGAACAAAAACACAAAACATCCACTGTTTGGTAATGTTTAATGTGAAATCCCTGCATCATCTCCATATTCATGCCTTCTTTGCATTTCAGTCTTCCTTTAAACAAAATAATTGAACTTTTTTGTCTTTGCAAAGTCACTGCAGCAGATCCTCTATTTGTTGACTATTCATCCTCAGGAAATGAAGTCGCCAGCTACGATTATGTGGCAGGTGCATATGCATGGTCACTGCTCACACAAAAAATTAAATAAATATCCATCCATTAATCTAGATTTGAATGAATTTTGAAAATCTGATTATTTAAATAAAATCAAAGAAATAGATTTGGAGTGCAGAAGTCTCACCTGTTTCCTCTAAGTATGACTTCCAAATATGCATCACATGAATGCAATTTATAAGCAATTTAAATACATCTTATATTTACGCCTAAATACGTTTTTGACAGAGAATGCTTATAATGGTTTACATCATTATAGAATGCCCATGGCAACTGTACGAAGAACAAAAAGAATGAAAAACAAAAATCGAGTCATATATGCTGTCTATTAGCATAATTTTATCATTAATAACAGGGTACTGGAGCGATATATATGTAACAGAAAATGCTAAGCAGCACTGCCTTTTCCCTCTGAAGGCAAACTTCATGATACAAATGTAAAATCGGGTGGATAAGTCACAGAGAATTTTTCATCTAAACGGAAAGCTCACATTAACCACACCAGCTTTATTTTCTTCCTGGTCACGACTCTTGGTGGAGATATGCAAACGAGGAGGAGCTTGTCAATTAAAAAGACTTTTGAATTGCAGAAGCACAAATAATGCATAACGGCACACGCAGCATTTCCATAGCCACAATACAGAGGAAATCCATAATACTGAAATAAACAGAACACATACGGGAGAGCGAGAGAGAGGTGGAGAAGTGTGGAGAGGAAAAGTAATGAGGGATAATTCAGGGAGAAAGCAAAATGCGGATTAGTGGAGATTTTTAATGAAGAGTTTATGCAGGCCGCGTTAAAGCTTATTAAGAAGCATGGAAACACACAGACATGCTCTCACATATACACACAGACACAGACACAGACTGATGCTCTTGTTCTCTCCACACACACATACAGTTAGGTCCAGTTACAAATTAGTTACAGGACAGTCGGCAAGTGTTAATTTTTAATTGCAATGCACATTTGAAAAGTCTCAGTAACTGTATTACAGTACAGAAAAGACATACTAACCATTTGTATGCATGTTTTCCATTCTTTTTTATATTCTTTGTGTACCATACAGTGTAAACTGTAAGATAAATCAGTAGAGGATTCAAAAATAAGCATTCACATCTTTGGACAGGAAAGAATAAAGAATAAATGCATGGGGCTTTTGTTCTCCCTCAGAAAGCTGGTCGAGATATATTTATTGTTTCACTATGATAAATCCACAGCTGTTGATGACAAATTACAACTATGAATATGTGTGTACAGCACTGTTCAAACACACTGTCCTTGATTTGTCCTTCTCTGTTTTCCGATGCTTACAACAATTTGATACAGTTTTCCTCTTCAGGGAGAGAGATAAAGAGAGAAAACCTCCTCGTCCACAAATCAGTTTGTAGCAGTGGTATGTGTGAGCTCTGGTTTTGTGAAAGTCTGAACCCTGTGTTTAAAGTCTGTTTGCTGACAATGGCCTTGATTTACGAAAATCACCAAAAAAGGGTACTAATTTGTTTGCGCAAGCTAACAAATTGTGTCTGCACTTTGTGGGCAAATTTCAAGTGATTTACTAAAAAACATTATGCAAATAGCCACAAGTACAAACAGGTTGGACACACACCCATTTGGCTTTTGCATGTGGTATTTGCATATGGCCTTGCAATGCTCTGCACGTGGTTCCCCTGGACATGTGCCCAAACGCCCATGTGGATAATACAGTTCTGGATACAGGCCATCTATTGGTTTATGTGTAATAAATAATAGATCTTTATAAGTATATGATTTCAACTTTTTGTCTGTCAGATATGAGCTCACTATGAGCAGTTAATCACTAAGGGAAACTCTAAAAACTGACGAAAGCGTGGATCTCGAAAATTATTATTAGGTTGGGGGTGGCATGAGGAGTGTGAGGGGTGGCACACCAAAGCAAACAAGCATCCAATCATCTATACTTAATCTACAGTATATAATCTATACAACATACACCACAATTAAAAAACAAAGTCACAAGCAGCAATCATCAGGGTCCAAGCACCATTGTGCATGATTAGCGATGTAAACGAAATGAATCTCGTGATATGGTTTTTACAGGAAAGTAAAAGTTAAGGTTTAATAAAATGTGTAACATCAACAAACAGTTATCAAAAAGGGTAACTGACTTTCAAAATAAATCACTCCCTCTTGCTGTTTAAAGGAGAAGTCAGAAATAGCCCGCTAAACATGTTTACTGTCATAAGCTATGTGATCATAATATGTGTGGTGTAAGTGTGGACTTCTATTCAAAATGTTATATTTAGACAAACTGCATGTCATAGGATGTCAATTTCAAATGAATGTGAAGATATTTACAGCTCAAAACTTTATCTGAAGCAATTATCTCAAGAAAAAAAAACTTTTTTTATTTCTTGAATTATGTATAACAGTGAGTGCTAAGTGTTTGTTTTTTAAAGTTTCTTATAAAATTTTTATAATATGTGTTATCTCGTAAAATATAAAAAAACAATGGCATATTCCTTTTAAATGGATTGCATTATATTTAATCATTTCCAGCATCTTGAAAATGTTTTATTATTTATTAGGGTCTATAAAAATTTAATATTCAATGATTTCACTGAACTAAATTATATAAAACTATACTGTTGGTATACCATACTTATACAAAGGGACACATTTTTTGGCTGGTTACCCTTAGTAAAATTTGCATATCAGGGTCTAAATATCACATTATTGGGGTCCCTTCAACCCACAGACAAGAAAAACATCCCTTTGCAACATTTAAAGTAGCCCAATTTCACGGGAAAACAGCAGACCTGGCAACACTGTTAGGGTGGCAGTTTCCACCCCAGCAGATCCGCCCCTGCTAAAAAAAAAAAAGCATGCAGTTGTGCTTTTAAAGACACAATCGTCAACTGATCAACAGTGCTGATATTCTGATTACTGTGTATAAAATCTTGCTTGATACTTGTGATCCTGTAGTATGTCATAGTGCCAGCTACATCATGGACGTTTGATTGTCAGGGAACACAAATACACAGGATAGACAATGCAAACATATTAAATTAGACAGGTGGGGTTTGTCTGTAATGAGAATGAAAATAGTTCTAAAAGAAGCCAAAGCAACAACTTTTCTGTGTTGCCAAGCACTAAAAGACTGAATGCTAGTCTAGAAGAGCTTACAGTAAATATGACTGAAATAATTTTCAGAATTATTTAAAATGCAATGCAAGAAAAAAAAGCAAAAGAGAGAGAGAGAATAAATAATGTGCATACCATATTTTAAATACGCTGATTAACGTGCATAGGAATATTCCAATAACTCAAGTGTGCATACCTCTTTCTCTAAACCAGAATACGGACTGACAACTGAAAATGATGTGCAAGTAAAAATGGCCATTTTCCCCCTTATATTTAGAGTAGAATTTCAGTTATACACGTGTTTTTGTTGTCATTACAGTCTTCGGCTTGACATCTGGTGTGCAGGGGGTGTTAAAACTTTGAAAGACCTTGAAAAGCACAGTAGCATCACTAAAGTTTGGAGTTGATGTTGTGATGTTGGCAGGTGAGAACATCAGCTACTGAGACTTGGATGGAAACATGTGTTCATTAGGTCATATGGAGTGATGAAATATTACTTACACAATTATCTTACCCAGGTTCAACATTGCCTGCAGAGAGGGCTGTTTCCAGTGAACAAGTCAAACTATGTGTTCAGATGAAGAAGAACTGGTGATGATGATTGATGTGGATTTCCCAAAGGGACATCCAAGCCAGACATAATAAACACGGACATGTTGCCCAGGTGAGATTACATGTCTATGTGTGGAAAGACAGGCTTTTAGGATGCTGATGATCAAGAGGGTGTCTGTGTTCAGATTTGAAGCTTTTAATGAGCTCCACTGCTTGAGCGCAAGTGATTTATGATGTGACGTTCCTGAAGCCGAACTAGGGGAACCGCACGTTGCCGAAGAGGTGAAACAGCTGTCCGGTTGAGTGTGACATATGAGTTTGCTTCAGCATTTATCGAAGGACAGGACGCCGATTGAGCAATCGAGCAATTGCAGTACAGTCATTCATTATCTTTATGATTATGGCCAATTTTCACATCCAGGAATCAGTCAACAGAGTAGCTGCAATAATAGAACAACTCGAGTGGGCTAAACAGGAAATGACCAAGGAGAACTCATTGAACGAATGATTTAATGACTCACTCATTAAGACAGTTTAGTTTGATGTTTAGTTGCAGTTTAATTTGTAAATACAATATAAAACATATTTCAACAATCAAAATATTTGAATATTGTAATAGTCTAAAACAACATTAATCTCATATCATTTATGCATTTGTAATTGTAGTGTTAATATATCAAAATATATGTGCTAGATGCTGCTTCTGTGTCACCTATGCAGTGCAAAAATGGATTTTGTTGATAACAGCCTAGTTTCTAATGCTTTTGAATTTGATCAATGTGAGAATTTGACAAACAAGATGATGCATATCTCTAATAAGTTTAGAACAAAAATGCCCCGGATATGAATTTAATAAAGAATACGAAAAACGTTGAGGGTCAGCTATCCATGGCAGGCCTAAACTAGTAAAGGCACCAGCACAAATACACATTTAGCAAAATATTATCAACAGAATCTCTGAATATATATATAGTCATACACTATATCCCAAGCCTTAATGCCATACAACTTTCTGTGACAAACAGACTAGAATTTAGAGAAATGGCTCACCCAGAAATGAAAATGCTGTTAGCTCTTCCCTCACTTGTTGCAAATACTATTTGGTTTGTTTGTCTTTAATCTATAATATAATCACACTTTTTTTTTTGTTTGTTTTTTTTTTTTTTTTTTTTTTTTTCAAAAATCTCCACATAATCTATTCCATACAACAACAGTTACACTACATTTCAATTCTTCTGAAGCCTTATGATATCTTTGAGCAACTGACTGGAATTGAAGCACCTATGGCACAGACTGGAAATGAATACGCTATCCTTGGTGCTCATAATCAAACACCAAGACATCAAAGCTATGCCATAGGCACTATATTATACAGAAGAGCCACATCAGAGATGAAGTTTATCAGCAAATAATGCTCTGTTCATCACACAAGGCTATTGTATGGCTTATATAGCCTATAAACCATGAAAAGTACTTTTGGAACTGAACTGCCGTTTTATCGCACAAATACCACAGCACATGGGCTTGGAATGATGAGGTTGTACAGTTATGTTCCAATGTTTATTTGTGGTATAACTTTTCCTTAACAAGATAGTTATTTCCATATGGCGATGCAAAAGGCTTATCATCGTGATTAAACTATATATTGGACAATAATGTTGCCATTATTGCATATATGTTGGGGTGTGATTTTTCAAAATAAACAGTCACAACAGTTTATTTATATTTTATATTATACTATTTACACATTTATGAGCAGGTAACCCAACTCCTGCCCCTAAACTTACCATTTGTCAATAAGACACAATATATAACAGGTAGATATGACTATCGTAATAATTTATTTAACAAAAAATAATAATATTATTCCAAGTCTTTCAAGCCAAAATGGTTGACTTGAGCGAGGAATAGATGTGATCGCTGTCTCAGTCTGCCGTGAATCTCTTCCTGTGTGCTGTCTCTGTGCGCAAATTAAAAAAATGCCGCCGGAAGAAGCCTTACGTCAGCCATTGGCTCTTGTGTGTCTCGTGATTTTGTAGGCCAGTCATTTTTGACCACAAACAACTCAACTATAACAAGGTAAGGGGAAAAAAAGACCCAAAACACACACATACACAAAAAAAAATCAGCAATTGGAAATTACTTCATGAAATTCAGATGGTAAGGTTCAGTATTTTGAAATATGGGTTTATTTCAAACGTCCACTTCCTAAGGAGAAAGAAATTACAAGACAAGATGAGTCTGGTTTGATAAATGTCTAGTGGTAATTACTAAGACCCGCGCAAGACTTTCAGGGTCACGGCCTTACTATATCTGCCCCAACAAATTCTCTTGACCTGGAATAATTGCAATAAGATAAAAAAGAAAATGCACAAGAAGTATAAATGGAAGTAGATGAAAAGGAAGAAGGAGAGTCAGGCATGCATAATACCAGTCGTTTCTTCTCGGAGATTTTGTGATTTTGTGTTTAAGTTCCTCTTTGCAAGGTGGTTGGACAAAGTAGCACATTCTAGAACACCATTTTGTATGTTTCCACCCTGCAGGAGATATTTCAAGATCAAATTACAGCATTATCATCTGAGAAAGCAATGTGTTGGTAATTAGGGAGAAACTTCCCCCTCCAAAATCATGCACTATGATAATTACTTGCACAAGCTGATGTGAGCAGTCTTCTCTTAATTAAGCCTTGCAAGAATTCATGTCCTAACTGACTATTTTAAGAGACCAAACACCACAGCCATGAAATGAAACTCTAATACATCTGACATTTGCGAAATTTACATTTGCTCCAACATGCCCACACACTTTTACCTGCTGTGAGGAGTTGAGTTTTTGTCTTTAAGAGAAGCAAAACAAGTTAAAGTACAATCTAACATTCCTAAAATATCATTGTTTCTTTCTATTGAACAACCACACAATAAACACAGTGTACCACTAATTTCTGGTGCCCATGTAAAAGAAGCAAAACAGAGCCCTGCATGCAAATTCTATCATATAGAGTTTTGTTCACTAAAACTGTTAATTGAAACAAAGCTGAATAAAATAACTAATGAAAATCTGAAATGTTGCTTTGGCAACTAAGTAAAATAAGTTTGAATATTAGAGTGAGAAAAACTGGAATAAAAACAAATTAAGCTAAACATAAATATAAAAAAAATGAATAAAAATGACAAAAGCTCTAAACTTACTAAATTAACACAAACACTGAAAATATTAAATAAAAGCTCAAAATATGAATAAATACTTTACCAGCATATAAACAACAGTGTTGGTTAAGTATCGTTGATATGCTATAGTTAATAATAATATTTTGAATTAGGATTGTTTTTTTTTTCCTGTTCATTTTAAAAGTAATTTTAGATATGTCTTCATGGTTTATATAGTTTTAGTTTATTTAGTATTATTTCAACTGATATTTATTTGAAGTAAAGAAAATGTTTTATGGTTTTATTTCAGTTAACAATAATAAACCTGATAAAAAAATAAATAAAAAATAAAATACAATGAGACTGTTTAGAACCTTAAGACGGCGTTTACATTTTTTTTTACTAAAAAGGAAAATGTTTAATGTGGCTGGGCTCTTCATTTACATGACAACATTTTTGGGGGGGCCTGGCTGAGCAAACTTGTGAAACTGGGTTTCAAAGTACGAGTTCAAAGTGCATGGAATATTAATTTCCATCTAAATGACAAAAACACAAATGTGTGAAAATGTGATGTCATGCATTTGCATATTGCATGTTCAGTTTATAGGCATGGGCAAGTCCTTGAAGAATACATATGTGTGCAGGTGTGTATGCATAATACAGAGTTTTTAGTCATTTTAATGAATCTGTGTGAAAAGAGATCATTTTGACAATGATGTAGTCTGCATATGAAACTTTTAAAAAAATACAAAAACTTTTCAGTATTTAGCACATTGTTATGAAAACTTCCCCTGAGTCTGGTCTTACTGCAAACCATGATAAATAGTGACTTAAAAAGTGACTTCATACATTTTTGCAACACATTACATAAAAGCAACAGATCTACTGTAGCAACATCTACCCATAACCAAGTTTAACCCAGTTTCTAGTTACTCATTCCTGAAAATATATCTGTGGGTTATGCCAGTAAAGAAATAATCTACAATTAAGCTGTTTAAAAATGCCTGTTACACATCACAACAAAGCAGCTGACCTAATGCTACCCCTACTAATTCTCTAACCAGAATTGCATTGGTAGGCTTTCTAGACAAATCAGCATTGTTATTTGTCACCGATATAATATCTGCCAGGGTTACCAGTATTGAACAGTACCACTTGAAAGCACTTAAATTAATTCTTCTGCACACAATGCGCATTATTTGAACTGTAAAGTTCATTTTGGGGTGCAACTGTTGTTCTAGGTGAATGAACTTCTAGTTATATGCAACCCCCAGATACTCCTCGACAGCCAAAACTAGCTAAAATTTAATTACAGCTCATAATACCATGAGCGGTGCACCATGGGGGTTGCTGAATGCGTCTTGTATGCCAATGCACACAAACACACACACACACACACACACACACACACACACACACAACCCCTAGATGTTGCTAACTGATGATATACTCTGTGACAGGTTTAAAAAGCCTGCACTTGGAGCAATCCAGCACCCTGGTGAAAACAAAATTCAGCATTTTGTAAACAGACTTCTGTGATGTTACTTACATTTATCTGTTGAAGCCACCATTCAAAACTGCACCAACCGAGAGGATGTGCGACCACAGACAGCTTCAAATAATAAACTCTCTATGTTGTGGCTTTTTCTGCAACAGAGATCAGTGCAGTTATCACCCTTATGTTCTCTAACCTTCAAAGCTTTCTTTTGTGGTTGCATACAGCAGCTTTTGGGCTCTTTCGGTCTCAATACCAGATTGCTGTTTTAACCCTCCACAATCACCAGTGGCATTTTTATCAGTCATAATGTGTAAAAAGAAGAGGGAAAAACATATATTAAAAGAAAATTGAGATACACTGTGCATAACATTTATTAGGGTAGTCAGTGTGTAGCTAAGCGATGCTGACACAGTACACACAGATTCATTATGAATCATGGATTGAGATAAATCTCGCTTCAGATGTTACATTTATAGCTCAAGCTCTTCACAAAACAACTTATTAAAGATAAATATCCTCAGATGACTATGGCAGAATAAGAGTCACGAGGCCGACCAGACTCATGAAAATCGATAATTTATCTGTTTTGAATGGAGTTTCAGTTCCAGGGTATATTTATATCGCTGCATTTTTGAAGATTATGTTAAAATGAAGCTGTGCTTGCTAGAAATCAATAGCTATTAAATGCCCACAATCTGCCTCCATCAAAAGAGAAAGCTTACATTTATCAAGTCAAATTTAGCATCTCTATCTGCTGCATTAGGTTCTATACTTAAGTACTATAGTAGCCACAAAGTACTCTGTGGATTAAAAAAAAGAAGTGGTTATAGTTCAGATTTCTACAATGAAACAGCAATTTTCAATACCTTTTGTTTCAGTAAAACAATTCTGGGTACAATACAAAGAAATAAAATCAGAAGAAAAATGGTTGCAGTTTTTTTTTTTGTTAAGTTAACAGACATTTCCTTCAACCTTAAAACATAACACAATGCTATTTGTATTTTAAAATTCAAATAAAACACTTTCAAACACTTTCAAGTCAATGCAGAAAATTCCTTCATAATAACATGGTATATTTAGCCATATATTTATAGAGATTTCTCTATTGCTTGTTATACAATAAAAAAAAATTTGAATGTCATGTTTCTTTAACAATAAAGTTAAAAAACTGGATATAACTTTATGCACACAAGATATACCTCACTCATGCTAACACATAATATTTAAGTCTTGCAGCCATAAACAACATTCTGACATTTAGCAAACTGACCCTGTTTACTTCCATCGAAAGTACTGTACTGTCAACAGAACATGATTAAAAAAAACAAGGGACAAGTTTAAAATATTTTCGGTTGATGCTTAAATTTAAGTAAAATATGCTTGAGGAATAACGTTGCCAAAATAATAATAAAATAAAAAATAATCTTTTTGTTACTTTGTCAAATTACCCCATGGGCACAATGTGCACATTTGTGCTTCAAACTGACCTATTGACCTTACCGACATACATAGCCAACTATTATTTTCATTTGTAATATCTTGAGAATGTAATTTTATAACATTATATTTGTAAATGATTATAATAGTTTGTGATGAGTCATTGTATCTAAATGATTATACGTAACAGATGTGATGCCACGACACGCAAAATTACCTTGCCCGTGTTAATTTGTATTTGTCCGAACCAGTAATGACAGAAATACATGATGAACAACATTACATCTTTTAAAATGGTTTCTTTTTTTGTGATGCTGCCAACAGCTCAGTTACTTGTGTTTTGTATACTATTAAAATTGTTTAATCTGAGTTTGTATGTCATTATGCATGGTATGTACAGTAATTGTGCACCACCATATACTAAGTGCAAAGTTCTTTTTCATTCTTTACTCTGGGGTAGAAAGATTTATGAAACACCTTTGCAGCAGTGTACTGTTGAACATCCTGATGCCACCCACACTGCTGAGAACTTCATTTCTATAATTTCTTCTATAAACCAATGATAATATGCAGGTGATTACCAGCAGCAGCTAATTTTTCTGGAAAGTTCACATTGAAAGTTTTCAAAGAAACTTTGATTTGGCATAATTCTGTTCATACCAGTTCATTCTTTAATTTGAATATATATCAGGGCCTTAATAGCCATAAAGAAAATGGCAATATATAATTTACCTCAGATATTGAAAATAAAGGAAACAAGAATGTTGTTTCTGTTCTCAAACTGAACAAAAGTCTGTTCCAAGACAAAGTTTGTATCAGTCACTACACTGTTAAAAATATTCCGTAAAATATACAGTAAAAAACCGGCAGCTGTGGTTGCCAGAATTGTACCGTAAAAATTACGGTAAAAACGTTTTTGGTTTAACGGTTTTATACCGTAAAGAATACAGTTACACTGTTGTAGGTTTAACGGTTTTACTTTATATTATACTTTATACAGTTTAATACCATAATTTAACTGATATAATATTAATATAGGAACTTACTGAAGCACTGAAATCTGTTTTGTACCTTTGTATTACACTGGTAACCACCAAAAGCAGGTGGTGATGATAGAGTCACATGGTGAAACAAAGCCCATCACAAGCAGCTTTTAAATAATAAGATACATAGAAGGTGCACGGTGTCATTCACACAAGCACTAAACACCACCATGGTGAGACTCACTAAACTGAAATATGCAATAAACATTAATTTAACAACATTTTATGTAACATACAAACCTAATAAACATAACAGATGAAAAAAAAATTAAGAAGAAACATAGTTATTTCAAAGAAAAAAACATCAAATTAAAAAATGCAACGCAGAGAATTCTGGGAACGTAAGTTTATGGTTTTTCCCTGTAAAGTTTACAGGAAATTACCGTTAACCAGTAAACGGGTTTGTACTGTAGCATTTTCACAGTTTTTTACCGTTAAAATCACAGTCATTTTTTATGTATTTTAAAGTGTGAATAGAGAAAACTCAACCACACGCTAATCCGATTGGCTGCGATGTTTTTGTTTTTATTTTTTTTTTTTGCATCTTGCCGTTATCTCACATTTGTTTGGGGGATGAAAAATTGTATCTCGCTAGACATGGTGCAACTGTGATTGTGTGATGGTGAGTCATTGTAGGTGACTGTGAGTACTTTGTGAGTACTTTGAGTGATTGCGTGTGATTGCGATAGAACCCAGAACATTCTTTTAATGCCATTTCATGTACTGATAAATTGGACTGAACAAAAGTATTTGTTTGTTTGTCTATCCTCCTCCTCCAACCCTTTTTACATTTTTAATTAATCGTTGTAAGGCATTTGAAATCTAAAGAAAATCTTTAAAAGCACATCTCAATAGAAGAGTCCCTGAGGCGTTCTGTAGCACATATACAGACTGACAGCAGCCTGATCTCAATAAAAAGTAGCATAAACAAACCCCGGCGAGAAAAGGGAAATAGGAAACCAAGAACATCAAAGCCTGAATGACAACATACTGTGGTTTCAATAACATCAGCCTCAGACAGTGACATCAGACCACTAGCGACTACATGACAGTTTCAATCACTTTGAAACACAAAAGGGCACGTTTCCTGTTTTTGCATACAATTTACAGGATGGTGCCATATGATCAACAACGCAAAATGTCATCAAAGCTATAACTATAAAATAAAACAGCTCCGTAATGAGAAATTTCTTTCTTGTTTTGTTCTCACTTTACAGTACTTGTCTATTCATGTGTGTGTGGTGTGTGTGTGTGTGTGTGTGTGTGTGTGTGTGTGTGTGTGTGTGCACTGTTATTTATAAAAGAAGAAGAAGAAAAAAAAAAAAAGAAACATCCAGCCTGGCATATCATGGCATTCATTTTGTATGTGTTAATTCACACTCATTTTCACTTGCTGACTCCACTACATGCTAAACGGGTGGAAGGAGTGCTCAGTCTATGAAAACCCATGTGATGGATGGCAGGGGAGATGAGGTGACGAGGGGGCAATTGTAGTGGAGAAGGAAAAGGGAGGAAATGCTCTCTTGCTCTGTTGATCCTCCCAGGAGAGGTTAAGGTGTCAGTATGGACAGAAATGCCTCTCTCTGCTGACTAGGGAGCACAAAAGCAATTAGAGCTGTCAGTCATTATTTAGGGCACTATACTTAAATAATCGGCCAATAACTGCAAGACCTTCTAAGAGGCATGTCACATAAGGTTTTCCCTCTGTGGTTCATTTCAAGATCTTTATTAAACTCATAATTTTGAAGCATGTGCATAATAAATTATCACCACAAAGTAAATTAAAGAAATGGGTTTTATTTAAGAGCACTCTGTGGCTGCTTTTACACCATGACTTTTCTGTTTATTTTTAATTTTTTTTAAAAAAGGGGGGGGGGGCTTTCTTCCTCATTTGAAACTGTCAATTATCCACAAACCAGCAATTCTCTAAAATGATAATGGTTAGCCATTGACTTCCATACACCTGCATCAGCAGAACCAACTGTAGGACGGACATGCAGGTCTATGCATTTTCCCTTTGATTAGCCGACGGCCCACCGCTGCTCCACCGCCATGACAGTTTGAGTTTCTGGAAAAACGGTCAATTGCATTTCGAAAGCCCAACTGCAATCTAATGTCATTGGAACTAAGATACAGAATCTCTGCGATGGAACACAGCTTGTTAGACCATCACAATCTTCAAGTGCACAGTTCTTCATTTCTAATGTGATCAAGAACTAGACTCTGTAACATTTGCATGAAGTTTTACTTTTGGATTTTTAATAACTGGATTGGTGTTCTATACCTGTGTGTCAAATATAAGCATGCATTGTATGTAAAGAGCTTTCATTGAACTAGCAGAATTATTATTATTATTATTATTATTATTATTATTTTAATACATATATTGTATCATCAAAGTAAGTTAAGTTCTATGTCTTTAAAAATAATATTTATATTTTGTTTGAATATGCTACTACATAGTTTACTTTAATCACACACACACACACACACACACAATGTATACTTTTATTCAGCACGGATGCATTTAATTGATCAAAAGTGACAGTAAATACATTTTTAATACTACAGTAAAATATTTTTCAGATAAATGCTTTTTTTCATCAAACAATCATGAAAAAGTGGTTAATTTTTTATTTTTTTAAAATAAAATTATGAAGTAACAGCTGTTTTCAGCATTAATATTAGGAAAGGCTTCTTGAGCACCACATCAGCATATTAAAATGATTTCTGAAGGATCGTGTGACACTAAAGACTGGAATAATGGATGCTGAAAGTTCAGCTTTTTATCACAGGAAAAAAATATACTTTAAAACATATTCAAATTGAAAAAAAAAAAAACATTATTACAGTTTTTTTTATTATTTATTATTATTGTATTTGTGATCAAATAAATGCAGCCTTCGTGAGAATAAGACTTTCAAACGCACGTTAATAATTTAAGAAAAAAGAATATATATATAGCAAACTGATTTTCCATTGCATAAAATAAAATACTGGTTATATACTAGTTAATAATTTACTAAATGCAAAATAATTATCATAATTACAAAATTCTGACTTGACCATAGTGTCACATAAAAACATCCAATGTGGCAGAAGCATTAGCAGTAGTTAACTTTCTACATAATTCTATGTGATATTTCCTATGAATTTATTATTAATAATAACACAATATACATAAAAATGTGTTAAAATAACCAAATAAATACAAAATAAAAAAATGTGTGGGAAAAACAAAACAGCGAAACCAGACGTGAACCCGATTTAGTATTATAAGTATTGTCACAAAAACAAATCTCTGCTAAATTTGAGAATCTGAACACATCAAGCTAGTAATTCCAAGACAATGGGATATATCACAGACTGAAATTAAACCTGGATAACCCACATGATCACCATGTATGTGTGCACCGCACCATAAGTTTACATGATATCTATGAGAGAGATACAGTAGTAGATCTTGTGAAACAAAACCACAGGAAGTGTGTTGTCTCTCTGCAATATGATATGACATGTTGACGCTCGTCTCTTCAACAGTATCAAATTAAGCAAATTATTATTTTCTGTTTTCACTCTGCTTCTGAATACTCTCAGTGCTACACACACACACACACACACACACACACAAACTGTTCCCTTCTCTCTCTGGATCACATAGTGGATGATGCATCACTCTTTCATAAGTCACTTTCCCTCCATGAGTGTTTTCATTTATTTATGGAGATATAAATAAGCATACATATTTATTTATTCATATAAGCTGGATAGAAACACTCATTTCTCATTTACCGAGATCTGCGACTCAAACACGCCAGGAACAGAAACGTTGTCAAGTGGCCAACCAATAGTGGCCAAGAGTTCAAGCCCCTGGCACGACCCAATCCATCATGATCACAGAGGCAGGAGGAAGAGGGGGAGAAAACGTGGGGGGAGAGGGAGAACAGGAAGAGGCAGAAATGAGGAATAAGGGAGTCAATGGTGTTGTGTTACACAGGAGAGGATCTTTAATAGTGTACGTGTTGGTGTGATCGATTTAGCAAATTATGTTTTTGTGTGTGTGTGTGTGTGTGTGTGTGTGTACGAATTGGAATTTCAATGTAGAATTTCATGGAAAATACATTTATGTTAAAGTTATACAAATAATTTTACCAGTAAATCATTGCATTTCTTGTATTGCATCAGTTCTGTCGCTCTTATTATTATTCAACCATGTTTCATTTCACAGCCTCTAAATAAAAACTGTTATTAAAGAGGTCAAAAATGAGAACCCTGTCAACATTGAATCACCTTCATGTCCCTCAAAACCTCTGTGACTTTTCTTCCGTGGGACACAAAAGGATAATTTTTAAAGAATATCCTGATCTCTCTTTTAAGTATGGAAGTGAATGGGGAATGGGATTATTAAGCTTCAAAAGGACTCAACATCAGCACAAAAAATATAATAAAAGTGGTCCATAAGACCTATTACAGAGGGAATTTTTGCTTGACATTGCTTAATTTGGTCTGCCTAATTTGGCTTCAGAATAAAACACAGTCATGTGCTTTTTAGTCATTTTGGACCTTGACAGCCCAACTACTTTACTTTCATTATACAGAATTAGAATAGGCAGAATAATATCTGTTAAAAAATATTAATTTAATACAATTTAAAATGGATAATTTTATTAATAATAAAATATTCAAATAAAATGAACACAAAACTGAAACAAGAATAAAAAAGTAATAATAATAAACTAAACTAAAAATAACATTACATTTGTGTTTCTCAAAAGAAAGAAAGAAACACAAACATGAGGGGTGAAAATAATGACAATTTTAATTTTAAGGGAAATATCCTTTTAATACAGATAAAAATTACAAGAAAATAGTGACAGTGCTCACGGCCTTCTTGATTCACTGTGTGTGTATGTTTGTGCACTACAAAAGTTAAAAAGTTATTATTATTATTTTTTAATGTTCATTTGGATTATTATTGTATTATAATAAAGCTTGGCCAGAGTTGTGCCCATCCTATAAAAGAGGATTTTCAAATGAATTTACATGTGACCATGAGGGAAGAAACCTTTTAGTCCTCATGAAAAAAAACAAAAAAACAAAAAAAAAAACATACTTGTTAAGCTATAGAACTCTCTCTATCTCTTCACTTGCTCACTAGACGTTATGCAGCAGAGATGAGACCAAGGCATTCATCATTTAAACATCATTACCATATTTGCTATTTTGTCCTTTTAGAGGGTGATGTAAGTCCGAGACTTAAACCTACTGCAGAGATACTTCATGGTTATTTTAAATTCATTGCTGTAAATGACTATACAGCCTCCCACTCAAGTGATTTAATGAAAACATGACTGAATCCATCTATAATTCAGTCAATCGTTCCGTCAATCAGTTAGTTTTGTCAGTTCATTTGGTATGCCTGGACTACACTTACTGCCTTCATGAGGCATCCAGTTCATCTTACCTCTGGCTAAAATGAGCCAAGGTGGTAAAGTAAAAACATGAGCAATTCTTTTCCTCATTCTCATCATTTATCACTGTCTTAAAGCTGTCACCTACTGTATGCTGTGACAAGCTACTAGAAACTAACCCCCCAATGTCAAACATCTCTATTGCTCATTCTTAGGGATTTGAGCAAACCAGATCAGTTCAAACGTATTCATACTTATTTGCACTATACAAACACAAATGGTATTTTTGTCTTGGACTTTGTTTGCAAACAAAAAACAAACAAACAAATAAATAAAAACTTACATACTGTACATACAGTCTATCTTTCTTTTGATTACATTTTGAAAATTAAAACTGTGAATCTATTAACCACACAACTCTACACTAAACAGCAGGATGCTTCTATACTATTATTTATTGTTTTTCTGCCCTTTATTACTTATTTTCCTTGTGTCCAAGCTGGGTTTATGCCAGAATGAAATAAATGTACTGCTGCAGTGATTAATGAATATGTAATAGAGACGTAACAAATTTCCTCGAAGGAAAAAATAAACGGCTGCTCTTCAGATACAGCCATGTTCAAAAGTGTGAGAAACATAAAACCTGTAGGAATGACCTGTTAATGCATGACTCCTTCAGACTGTTAATCTTCTTCCCGTATCTCTCTCTCTCTCTCTCTCTCTCTCTCTCTCATCTACTCTTCTCTTATACACATTTTCACACATCTAGCAAATCTGTGAGGACACATAAACCCAGGATGCACTGATCCACCAAGAGTCAGAAATGACCACTGATTTGTAAATGGGGGGTGGGGGGTTGGAATGGTATGGGTGTATATATTCAGCACAGATGCATTGTATTTAAGTAATTAAAATACATTAAAAATGTTGCAAAATATTTCTAATATAATGCTTAAGATTTCGAAATAAATGCTTTTCTTTGAAAGATTTCTGAAGACACTGAAGAGTGGAGCAAAGATGATTTATCAAAGATGATTCGGCTTCGACATCAGAGGGGAAAAAAAATACATTTAAAAAAAATATTCAAATAGAAAACAATACTTATCAGCCAGGTAAACTTTTGGGGGAAACAGAATTGTAAAAAAATAAATATAAAATAATAATAATAAATAATTTGATAATACTTTAATGTTGTTTTTGTTCTCCATATCTAAGGGGGAAAAAACTGTTATTATTGCTTTATGTTTCATAAGAAAACCAGGACAAGCCCATGCGTTGACGCTTCCACAACAAACGAACAAGCAGTTATAAAAACAAGTAGCAAACTCATTGCATGCTGTGTTTGTCAAAGCAATGTTTCTGACCTCAAAAATATGCAAATGAGAATGTTAACCCAGGATTTACAAATGTAGAGTGCGAAATCTCAAAACCTGCAGTGATTTTTAAGTCAGGATAAAGTATAAACAGTGTAAAAAACAGATCAAGATAATCTAGGATTTACAATAGCTGATTTCAAGTGTGAGTTAACAAATGTTACAAGTTTCAGTCAACTGGACATTTCTGGCCTATAGCCACAGATCTACAGTAGCACCTCTTTAGCTCTGACTCACTCTATGTCTTGCTACCTGCACACCCAGCACTTTTTTTAAAACTCCAGCCTCTTCACTTTCCCTCTTTCTCCCCTCATTTCTTTCACTCTAGAAATGTATCTTCGTCCCTACAGAGGAATTTGCTCTAGCTCTCATGTTCTCGGTCTCACTAGCCTTGCCCCCAGATCTCTCTCCCCTTCCTGTTTTCTGTCATCGTAACCCAGATATCAGCTCTGTTCTGAAGTGAGGTTTCAATGTGACGTGAGGTTTAGATCGCTTTCCCTCGCCGCAATCACTCACACACACACACACACACACACAGACACAAATGTGGCTCAGTAAATGTAGGGCTCTTTCATGGGTCCATCGGTTTACTGAAGTCTCACTTCAATTCATCCTTTCCCTTGATTCAGTCTTCTTTGCCGTAAAACACCCCCCCACCCCCTCTCAACCGGATCCCTCTATCTTCTCTTATCCATTCCATCTTTGACATACCCTGGCATTTCACTCTCCTTATCGATACCTCTATCTCTATCACACCCTTTGCTTATTTCTGCAGCATGACTCCTTTTTTTCCTCCTCGGCTGTCTGTCAATTCAACCTCTCTGTTCCTCTTTCTGCTGAGTTCTGCTTATACTCTCTCTCTGTCTCTCTTCTTCTCCTTCAAATCTTATCAACTACTTTCAAATAGCTATATAACTTATTCAGTAGCATTCTCTCTCTCTGTCTCTCTCTCTCTCTCTCTCTCTCTCTCTCACACACACACACACACACGCACGCACGCATGCACACACGCACACACACAAACACCCTGATATCCTAAGCAACTTTAATGTTATGAATTTGACTGTCAATCATCCCTCCAGGTTGATGCAGGCCTTGGGCGGTTTCACAACAACAATATTAACCTGGTGAAGACTAGGAAGTAACTAAAAGTAGGAATGGTGAAAACTTGAAAACATATTTCACCCCAATGGTTTATATTGAAATGTATTTGTATATTTGTATTTATATATACACTACTATTTAATAATAAATAATAATTATATATATATATATATATATATATATATATATCTCCGTATATATATATATATATACACACACACACACTCGCCTAAAGGATTATTAGGAACTCCTGTTCAATTTCTCATTAATGCAATTATCTAATCAACCAATCACATGGCAGTTGCCTCAATGCATTTAGGGCTGTGTTCCTGGTCAAGACAATCTCCTGAACTCCAAACTGAATGTCAGAATGGGAAAGAAAGGTGATTTAAGCAATTTTGTGTGTGGCATGGTTGTTGGTGCCAGATGGGCCGGTCTGAGTATTTCACAATCTGCTAAGTTACTGGGAATTTCACGCACAACCATTTCTAGGGTTTACAAAGAAAAGGGAAAAAACGTTCAGTATGCGGCAGTCCTGTGTGCGAAAATTGCTTGTTGATGCTAGAGGTCAGATGAGAATGGGCCAACTGATTCAAGCTGATAGAAGAGCAACTTTGTCTGAAATAACCACTCGTTACAACTGAGGTATGCAGCAAATCATTTGTTAAGCCACAACACACACATGGGCTACAACAGCAGAAGACCCCACTGGGTACCACTCATCATTTGCGGCGTCCTTCTTCATTGAATTTTGATATCTGCTACAGCCGGCCAGAGCCCTGCATACTAAGTAGCCACGCTTCCCTCGGAGGGCGGGGGCAATAACAAAAGAAACAAAAGCCGGCTGATCCAGAATGGAAATACACACAGACAATGAAACGCCCCTACTGCATGCTAGAATCTCCGACAAACAACCTGATTTCAACCTCCAAATGTACGCTTTTAAATTTACCAATACTGCTATCTCAAACACGGAGAGGCTTCTTTGTGATATCAACTAACAGATTCTGCAAAAAAACGAAAATCGCCAATTTAAAAAAAAAAAAAAAAACACTTCTTTCTCATTTTGCTCTGGAAGAAAAATGGATCGCTGGGACCTTGTATTGATTACCGGGGACTGAACAACATCACGGTAAAGAATACCTATCCTTTACCGTTAATGTCTCCAGCCTTCCAGAGGTTGCCGGGAGCGTCGATTTTCACGAAATTGGACTTACGTAATGCTTATCATTTGGTCCGTATCAGGGAGGGGGATGAATGGAAGACCGCTTTTAACACCCCCAGGGGGCACTTTGAATACTTGGTCATGCCCTTCAAGCTCTCCAACTCCCCAGCGGTCTTCCAGGCATTCGTCAACAACGTGCTGCAAGGTATGATTGATCAATTCCTATATGTCTACCTGGACGACATATTGATTTTTTTCCTCTTCTCTCCAGGAACACGTACAGCACGTTTGACGAGTGCTTCAGAGATTGCTAGAGAATGAGCTTTTTGTCAAGGTAGAGAAATGCGAGTTTCATGCACAGTCGGTTCCGTTTCTTGGGTATATCGTGTTGACTGAGGGAATACGCATGGATCCCGAGAAAGTTAAGGCTGTGGTAGAGTGGCCAAGTCCAGATTCCCGTAAGGCCACACAGAGGTTTCTGGGGTTCGCTAACTTCTACCAGCGTTTTATTCGCAACTTCAGCCAACTAGCCCGCGAGGCTCTACTCCAAGTGGGGGCGCGCTTCAAGGCTAAAGCCGATTGCCACCGGTCTAGGCCTCCCGTATACGTGGTGGGTCAAAAAGTGTGGTTTTCTACTAAGAACATTCCTCTCCGTTCCGTCTCTAATAAGTTGGCTCCCAAATTTATTGGCACGTTCACTGTCACCAAGATCATTAGTCCGGTGGCAGTCCGCCACAAACTTCCTCCTGCGTACAGAAGAATTCATCCCGCCTTTCATGTATCTAAAATAAGCCCGTATTTCATTCTCCTATTAATCCGCCTACCCCGGTGTCAACCCATACCCTTACCCCCCACCCCGCCGTGACTCGTAGATGGGGAACCCACTTATTCGGTCAATCGTATTCTGGACTCTAGACGGAGGGGAGGGTTACGTTCCGGAGGAGAGAAGTTGGGTGCCTGCTAGAGACATCCTGGATCACTCTCTTATCGATGATTACAATTGACATGTAAGGGAGTCTGGGGACACCAGGAGGCGTCATTAGGAGGAGGGGTACTGACACGGTTCATGAATGCACCATCTCCTGCTCGTCTCATGTTACGTCATGTTGATTGTTTCATGTGGGTGAGCTGCAGCTCATTCCACCAGCCTACTTAATACCCTGTCTTTCGTCTCTTGTTTGTCAGATCATTGTTTGAGGTCCTCCGTGGTTCATGTCTGTTCATCCTCCAGCTCTATTGCTTCGTGTCTTGTTTCCTGTTTGGTCAAACTTGGATTGCAGCCATCACCTCGGAACTATCATCACCTCCACCAGCGCACTCAAACACCTACTCACCTGTCTGTGCTGCCGTCAAGGTCCCTGTGTCACCCTCCATGATCTCCTCATCAATTACTCATCCACCAATAAACATTCTATACTTGCATTTGCCTCCTGTCCTCCATCGTATCGTTACAGCAACTTCTTTATTAACTTTATTCATTGCAAGGTAAAACAGTTCTTAAAACAAGAGTGTTTTAGGTACAAAAAATTTATAATGTATTCATTTATCTTGAATAATATATATGTAACCCGAGAGAACTAATTAAATGTGCTCACCTTACATTTCATCGTTCTATTTCAAATGAAGCTGTGGGAGGCCAGTGATTCATTTATGTGAATATTTTCTCTCAGATAGTTTATTTATCTTAACTGGTTTATGGAAATGAAATTTCAACCTCACAGATAATTATGAACATCTTATTTATTCATTGCAATACATTTACAAAATATTTAGCCAAATGCTGTGGTTTGTCATGTTCAAGATGGCACCCGCTGGTGTGCTGGCTGCTCATATAGCTTTGTTAGTTTTATTGTTTTTACTCTTTGCTTTTTGTGTTTATATGCCAGATTTGTGGGCTTCAGATCATCAAGCATTATTTAATATCTGATCATCTGTACCCTGTTTCTTTGGCCCTGGACAATCCTACTCTTATCCTTGGCTTGTGAGAACTCTACCCACTGAGATCCTTAGACTGACCGAGGAATGCCGATGCTAGGGAAAAAATGCTGGAGGCGACAGTGTTGCAGAGAGGGTGCATCCAAGAAGGCAAAGAGAGCGCGGAGTGTCTTTCCTCAAGGGCGAGTGATTTGCGACTCCCATGTATTCGTGCTGTTTGCCCGGAGGTGTTGTTCTCCGTGCCTAGACCTTATGTAACAAGACCGTATTTTACCAAGAGAGGAATAAACCTTGGTAACTTGTACTGCTTGATGAATATAAGAGAGTGCAATAATAGTGTGCTGAATCATGCATCTAAGTTTCACAAAGACTTTTAGATTTTTTGTCCCACATTGTACTATTGTCTGATTCAATCTTAATTGTGAGATTAATCATCAGATTTTAATGTACATGTTTGCTGCCCAGGAAAACCCATGGTAGCTGAGTTTTTAGAAATGTTGGACTCTTTTAATTTGATTCAATCTGTTATGAGTAGCACTCATGAACTTGGTCATTAGACATATAGTTTTTCTGATCATATTCCGGTGGTATTTAATGTGAACCTCCCAAGTCCTTCTGCTCCTATGTCTATGGTGTATTTCCATTTTCATCCCATTTACAAATGGAATAAGAGCAAGCTTTTTATCTATGGCTACAGACCCAGTGCTAATAGAAGTAACTGGAGGGGATCCATTTAGTCAGTTTGAACTGTTGTCACACTCTTGATGTTAGAGATGCTATGCTCCACATAAAGCAATCTTCCTGTCCTACTGATGCAGTTGCGCAGTGCATTTCTAAAGGAAATTGTTTGTATTGTAAGTATCTTATCCATTATTAATAGAAGTTTACAGTGTGGAATTGTACCACTTTGTTTTAAAGGGGTCATATGATGCGATTTAAATTTGTCCTCTCTCTTTGGAGTGTTACAAGCTCTTGGTGCATGAATAAGATGTGTAAAGCTGCAAAGTATAAAAGTCTCAAATCCAAAGACATGATCTTTATCAAAGTTTAGACTCTGCCACACCCCCTAAAACAGCTCAATCAAACATGCCCCCACATGTCTACGTCACCATGTGGAAATATTTGTGTAATGCCACCAATTGTAATGCATTGTTTGGATGACCATTTGGTGAACCTGGGAGAGGAGGTCATTCTAACTTTGCTACAACAAACTGGCGTTTCTGAATCTGCTAATGTTAGTATGTTTTGTTATTAGTTTAAGTATTTGCTACTGAATGTTCAAATGCAGAGTTTTGCACGTTGCATGTATGTGTGTGTGTGTGTGAGAGAGAGAGAGAAAGACAGGGTCACACAGTGGAGTCAGCTGTCTTAACCGTCCGTGACTTGTGTACTGCAAACACATATGATAATGCACAGTTTTTTAAAGGTTTTTGAACATTTAAGCATGTCAACATATTCTGTTACCCCAAATACACACACAAAAAAAAATATTTAAAAAAAAAGCATCATATGACCACTTTAAGCAAGCTATTATTGAGCCGTATCGTAAAAAAACTGGTGCTGAAACAAAAAATATATTTTACATAAATGTCAGTTGGGATTTAGAGGTGGACAGTACAGAATCAGCCCTTTTAAGGGTTGTTGATTATCTTCTTTTGATTACAGATGCAGGTAATCATGCAGGGTTAATTATATTTGATTTGTCACCAGCGTTTGACAACATTGATCACTGGATCCTTTTGACTCATTTAACGTAATTTGTAGGTATCCAGGGGATGGTCTTAAAATTATTTGCCTCTTATTTGGAAAGTAGATCATTAATTTTTTGCCGCCTCTACAGCTATTACCTTTGGGGTCCCACAAGGGTCTGTTTTGGGTCCAGTCCTGTTTTCAATGTATATGCTCCATTTGGGAATGGTTTTTAAGAAAAGTATTGTATTACTTACCATCTGTATGCTGATGACACTCAAGCCTACTTGCTGTTGAGACCCAGTAGTAAGGATTCTAATGCCCTAATCCTTAAGTGTCTTGAGGAAATAAAGTTGTGGATGGCTGAAAATCTCATTAGATTAAATGAAAATAAAACAGAAGTTATTATTTTTGGTCGCACAGCTAGTAGCCAGATGGTATACAATAACTCATTTTTTACTCATCTCTCAAATTTGATCAAGAAATAAAGGTGGTGGTTCATAATTGCTTCTATCTAAGGACAATAGCCAAATTGAAACAAATTCTTCCAGCCAGGTACCTGAAAAAAGTTGTCCGTGCCTATATTTTTTTCACATCTAGACTACTGTAGTGCTCTATATGTTTGGACTTGTCATAAACATGTTGCTCGCTTGCAGTTAGTACAAAATGCTCCTGCAAGGTTGTTAATGAACGCTTGGGCTTTTGTGTCAATTATCCTCATTTACGTTCCCCATATAAGTTGCATTCTGTTGAGTGTTTGGTTGTCCGGTCTTGTCTATGGAAAACATTTGAATTATCCTGGTGTATTTGTGTGTATTTGATGTTACCCTGCTGTGGATAACCCCTCTGTGAAGTATTAAATACTGTTCAACTTCCTCATTTACATACTTCTCTCCTGCACCGCACCATGACAGAAGACTAGACTTTTTCATTTTTTGTCAGTTTTTGTTAAATATTATGGATGATCCTGCAGTCCTCATCCTGCTGGAGCAGGGGGATCACTTTCTTGAGGACCACACCAAGGACTTTGTGTTTCTGGCCAACCTGACACACTAGCCGGACAGCCGCCTCTGCTCATTTTATCAAGCTGGACAGAACACCTCCACACGAGTGCAACGGTCCAGGGACAGGAAGCCATGCCTCCTTTGTTGAGTGGGTGCTGGTGACTGTGATGAGGACATACATGCAAACATGTCCCCTCTTCTCCTGTCTTTTTATGAACTCTCTGTCAGCCCTGAACAGTCTGTCTGCCTGGAACTATATGTCTGTCTGGATTTCCCAGCCACTCTCACTCTCTTGCCTTCTCCTGTTATCTCTGGTTCTCCATCACCACCGCTGTCACCTGTCAGCGCCTCTGCTCACCCTCAGCCCTCCATATGTGAGCTGGATTCACCGTGGGTCTACCACTCTCCATCGGCATCGTGGCTGGAGGATCCCTTGTCTTCGCCTCTAGCATCTGAGTCCTGGACTCTGCCTTGGCCCTTTGACCCAGCGGCTCCACCATGGCCCATCAGTCCACCAGCTCCGCATGGCTCCCGCATCCCTCTGGCTCCACTTTGGTCTGTCATCGACCATATGACGCCCCAGGACTCAACCCCTCTGGCTCTGCCTCATTCCTCTGCTCCTTAGGCTCTGACAGGCTCGCCCTTTCCTCCGGCTCCACCTCAATCCTAGGTCGTTCCTGCTCCACCGCGGCCTCGGACACAGACGCCATCTTCTCCGCCTTGGCTCTCTGGATCCTCTGTATCACCCTGGCTCATTGGCTCCCTGTCTACACCTCAGGATCCTCCTCCACATGCTCCACCACCGTCGGTTGGCCCCCTGGAGTGGTCAGCCCTTCCTCCACAATGTGAGGAATGGCTGAAAAAAAGGAAAAAGGAAAAAAAACACAGCTTGACCCCAAAGAACTAGTTAATTATAGACCAATCTCGAATCTCCCTTTTCTGTCCAAGACACTAGAAAAGGTGGTATCCTCACAATTATATTCCTTCTTAGAGAAAAATGGTATATGTGAGGATTTCCAGTCAGGATTTAGACCGTATCATAATACTGAGACTGCTCTCCTTAGAGTTACAAATGATCTGCTCTTATCATCTGATCGTGGGTGTATCTCTCTATTACTTTTATTGGATCTTAGTGCTGCGTTTGACACAATTGACCACAGCATTCTTTTACATAGACTTGATTACTTTGTTGGCATCAGTGGAAGTGCATTAGCATGGTTTAAATCGTACTTATATGACCGTCATCAGTTCGTAGCAGTGAATGAAGATGTATCATATCGATCACAAGTGCAGTATGGAGTACCTCAAGGCTCAGTACTAGGGCCACTACTCTTCACGCTTTATATGTTACCCTTGGGAGATATAATCAGGAAACATGGTGTTAGCTTTCACTGTTATGCTGATGATAGTCAGCTCTATATTTCCTCGCGGCCCGGTGAAACACACCAATTTGAAAAACTAATGGAATGCATAGTCGATATAAAAAATTGGATGACGAGTAATTTCTTACTGCTAAATTCAGAAAAAAACAGAGGTGTTAATTATAGGACCTAAAAACTCTGCTTGTAATAACCTAGAACACTGTCTAAGACTTGATGGTTGCTCTGTCAATTCTTCGTCATCAGTTAGGAACCTAGGTGTGCTATTTGATCGCAATCTTTCCTTAGAAAGCCACGTGTCTAGCATTTGTAAAACTGCATTTTTCCATCTCAAAAATATATCTAAATTACGGCCTATGCTCTCAATGTCAAATGCAGAAATGTTAATCCATGCATTTATGACTTCAAGGTTAGATTATTGTAATGCTTTATTGGGTGGTTGTTCTGCACGCTTAGTAAACAAACTACAGCTATTCCAAAATGCAGCAGCAAGATTTCTTACTAGAACCAGGAAGTATGACCATATTAGCCCGGTCCTGTCATCGCTGCACTGTATTTGATAGCAGCACTAAACTATTTATCTGAAAATTGTATAAACCATTTACAGTTTAACTTCTTTAAAGTAGTAGCTTGTAAAGCTACAGACCCACAGTAGCTTGTCCAAAACCCGGTCTTCTTCACTTACTAACACACAGACACTCATGTCCACACATGTTTGTGTTTGTGTGTGTGATTCAGGCTGATAGATTAAATTATGCTTAAATTATCTGATCTTCTCGCTTAGGATCCTATCACTTAGCCCAGTGGTCTGTGGAACAAGTCTGCCAGACTAGTGAGAAGTTCTGATGAGTCTGGGAATTGAATATGGGTTTGACCCCAGTCTACAAACAGACATTCACAGGATCCATCATTTGATGGCTGGATCGGTCACTATCATTACCTCTCTTCTCTGATGTTTCTATTTATTTGTGTCTGATAAGTGTGTATAAATTCAACCCCCTTTCTGTATCACAGAGTAATTTAAGATATTACAAAACCATGGGATGATATTTTAGGCATTAAATGCATGTTGAAAGAATCAGAAAATAATTTTAAACAGAATGAATCAAATGAACCTCAGACTGTTAGAACAGCTAAACTATCAATATACTAATATCCTTACTCAGAAAATAGAATTTGACCTGAATTAAACATAAATCCTTTGAATCTGGAGATAAAGCAGGAAAAATGTTGGCTAGATACAATAAACATGGGAATCCTCTGCCTCAATATGTGCTATCCAAACCCCTTGTAACCAAGGCCATGGATATTAATGTTGCAGTTGGGGATTTCTATGTACATTTGTATAAATCTTTCAATAGCTCCTCTAAGGAAGATATTTAAAAAAAAATCCTCTCTGGACTTAATATTCAATTTCTTATTGAGAATCAATGGGAGCTCTTGGATTCTCCTATAACAGAGGATGAATAGCTATCGATCAACTTCATTGATTTCTCTAGATATTAAAATACTTTCTAAAAACCTTGCCAATCATTTACAAAAAGTAATATTGGCTCTAATACACCCTGATCAAGTTGAATCTATTCAAAATAGGTATTTTTCTGATAATATTAGACACTTCATCAATGTTATGTGGGCAGACAGGAGTGATAACTCACCTAATGGTGCAGTGCAAGCTAATGGTGTTATTTTTCCATTCCGCAGATTGGGTCAAGGTGTCACATAAGGGTTGCCCACTCTCCTCTTTACATTTTTGCTTAGTGTTGGAACCCTCAGCTGTGGCAATATGATGACTTACCAGCTTCCCTGAGGTAGTTTTTAAGGGTTCCACTCAAAAAAAGTATGCTCCATGCAAACAATGTTTTGCTTTTTGTCACAGATCCAACTAATTCACTTCCAGCATTACTTAGTATGATAAATAATGTCTCAAAATTGTCTGGAAATAAAGTCAATTGGTCCAAGACCAAGGCTCTTCCCCTGACTGCTTACTGTTCAAAGATTAGATTAGATTAGAGTCTAATGAGTCAAGATGATCTAGAATAGTATGGGTACTGGCCATGAATTAACTAAATATTCCTTACTTATTAGTTAGATGGGCCAAAATATTAGTTCTGCGGTCAAGATAATCTTGAAAAAAAGATTTGTGATGCACATTTGAAGATGAAGAATGGGGAAAGATCACTGGGAATTTAAAATTGATATCTAGAGATATTAGAACATGTCTCATACAATTTCAAATTTTACCCAGATTTTACTGGACACCCAGAAGGCTGTTTAGATGGGTTTAAGGATAATCCTGATTGTTGGAGATCCCAAAGAGAGAAGAGCAAGCTAAATCATGTTTTATGGCAATGCACAGAAGTCCAGCATTTTTGGAGAGAGGTGCATGATTATATAAGTATATCACAGTCGCAGTATGATCTCTCTCCTAATTTGTACATTTTGATACAGAGCTGCATCATGCTGTGCAGACGTGTGATCATAAAAAATTTAAAACCTTCCAGAAGGTCTCCGATTTTTGAGTGGCTTTCGGATTTTGGGCGAGTGGCAGCCCTCAGAAAACTCTCCTACAGTCTGCATGGGAGGACTGATATATATTTTGATAAATGGGGGCAAATTTTATGAATCCATTCTATAATCCACACCTGTAGCAAGCATGGGAATAGACAAACCATGGTCATGGTGAATATGATTTAGCTTATAGTGGAAACTTTTTTTTTTCTTTACTTGTTGCTTTATACTGTTTTATTTAATTATTGACTTATTTATATTTTTATCATTTATCAACTATTTGTTTTGTTTTGTGTGTATCACATTTTTCTGCAAATATATTGCCTTATATCCCTGTAGATAATTGATAGTGAGACAGCTCACTAGGGTTTTGGAAAGAGCTATAAATGTAAAATTACTTATAAATTATTTTATTAAAATGACTATATATATATATAAAGCAAAAACAGTGTGTGCCTGTGCTGAACTCTGTAAGCAACTGTTTTGACTGTGAAAAGTGTGTCATAAAGTGTTCCTCTACTACATTATGGAGATATGTTTTAGCTTGAATGTGTGTGAAATTATATGCACAACCCAGGCTCCCTGAAAAAAATATTGCCTCATGCTCAGTTTTTTCCAAAGCAGATGAGCATGAAACATACTTGGTTACTAACGTGACCACGGTTCCCTGAGATACGTGTACTGCGTCTGCTTAAAGACGCTATGGGAAAAACTATTTTTTTCTCCTGAATTGAAGCCTTAGTCAACCATGCAGTGAAACATCGGTTCATGCAGTGGATAGAAAACAAGCCCGCCAGAAAGGGCATGCCTTTGGCTATATAAGTCGCAGATTCACCATAGGATTTAGGTTACTTCAACTGAAGCGACTGAAGTTATGTAGCCTTTTAAGCACGGCACTGAACGCAGTACTCATTCCCCTATCTCAGGGAACCAAGGTTACGTCAGTAACCGAGTACATTCCCTTTCGATACTACGTCTAACCTAGATTGATCACCCCGGCTCACACAGCCTTGGCACCAAAGGGCCACCAAAAATATGTTGCTAGATTATAATATCTATCGCATGTGGACTGCGGTGCCAAGCCAGCCACCACACAAATTTTTGTAATGGTCACATTGCTAGACCATGCCCAGGATGAGGAGACCCCTCTAGAAGAGTGGACTTTTACGGCAATGGGATATTACGGAGAGTGCCTGTAAGTTGCCCATGCGCTTTACTGACGCTAGTGCTAGAAGCAGAGCAGTCTTTAGCAACAGGGCCTTTAGGCTGATAGTTTACAGTGGCTCCAAAGGGCAACCCTTTAAGGCCTCAATTACAGTAGGAAGGTCCAGTGAGGGAGCGTGGCAGATTAGGCCTTCTGGCCCCTCTCGTAAAATGCAAGACAAGGTAATTTTTCCCTACTGACTGGCCTGCTATAGGGGCGTGTGACCCCACTAGATTTTGAGCATGGAGGGGATCGACCCTTATCCAACACCTCTTGCAGGAATGACAGTATCAATGATATGTTACAGACCCATGGGTCTTCGCCACGATTTCAGCACCAAGCGTAGAAGCATCTTGTAGATGGACTCCAGCATGAGAAATAGTTGGGCAATGAGAGTTGTTTGAGGTGAAGAGGCCTACTTCTGCTTGGCCAAAAATCTCCCATATTGTCTGAACTGTTTGCGGGTGAAGCATCTACTCTTCTGAGGGGATTCCTCTTCTCAAAAGCATATCCACACCTTGGTTCAGTTTGCCTGGCAGGTGCACTGCTCTCAGAGAGTGCAGATTGTGCTGAGCCCATACTAGCAGCTGAGATTTAGACTGAAAACGCACATCGATGATATCCTGCCTTGGTGGTTTACATACAACACCACCATCATGTTGTCCGATCTGACTAGCACGTGATCTCCCCTCAGGTCTGGCAGGAAGCTCTGGCAGGCTCTGTGGACTGCAAGCATTTCTAGACAGTTGATGTGAAGCCTTCTCTCTGCTTTCAACCATTGGCCAAATGCAGGTCTCCCCTCGCACAGAGCACCTATTGGGTGCGTCTGTTGACATTACCTTTCTTCTGAAAACCATACCAAATGGAACGGACTGTTCCATCCAGTGCACTTTCCATCAAGGGGTCAGGGCTGAGGTGACACTATTGGTTTCAACCAGTACACAAAGGGTTGCATGTGGAGCAGATCCAGCTCTATTACTGGCAATTCTGCTGCCATAAGACCCAACAGCATTTGACTGGCTGCAAGCTTTTGTAGAGCCGTGGCGCACTCCTTCACCATTTTTGTTCTCATTGCCACAGAGTCGAGCACTGTTCCCAGAAAAGAAACTTGCTGGTTGGGAGAAAGCAAGCTTTTGGCAAAATTTACTCTGAGTAATTGAGAATGCGGATTCCCTTCTGCCAGAGAGAGTCGAGAGTCGTGTCCATGCACTTCGTGAACGTGCGAGGGGCCAAGGATAGCCCGAAAGGGAGACCTTGTATTGGTAAGCCACACCCTCGAAGGCGATTCTCAAGAATGGCCTGTGACAGGGGGCTACATGGATGTGAAAGTAAGCATCTTTCAGATTCAGAGAAAAGAACCAGTCCCCTGGGTGTATTTGCGAGAGGATCTGTTTCAGCGTGATCATTCTGAAGCGCCATCTCATGAGAGCATGATTCAGACATCTTAGATCAAGGATGGGCGAAGGCCGCCATCCTTTTTGGGGACAAGGAAGTAGCGGCTGTGAATCTGTCATGTTGAGCTGGGGGAACGATCTCTATGGCTCCTTCACAGGCATATTCATTACTTTGGCACACAGAATGTAAGAGTCCTTGCTGTGTACCAAAGTGGTGACCACTCCGCTGAAGTGTGGGGGTCTTCTTGTGAGCTGGAGGAAATAGCCATGTGTTATTTTCGCCATAGCCCATTCTGACACCCTGGGAATGGCTTGCCATTGTCTGGTCCGGATGGAAAGAGGTTGGATTGGTTTGAGTGCTTGGTTGCTGCGTGGGGACACAGTACTCGTGAGTGATGTTAGAGGAAAACTGCTCTTCTTCTGAAAAGGTTTTCTCACGCTATCACAGCACTTTGCTGTTTGGGCGCTAGACCGGACCAATCATTTACAGCAAACACAGATCTGTCAACACCTGGAACTGAACAAGACAGCCAGCAACACATGGTGGCGGTGTAGGAAACCCTCCACTGCTGGAGATGGGAGCATCCAGGAATGGCACATTGTCGGCATCCTTGATTTCAGTCAAATAAAGCCATAGGTGGTGCTCCTACATGACAAGGTTGGCCATCGAGCATCCTATGGCTTGGGCATTGCACTTTTTAGTGCACAGGGCCAGGTCCATTGTGCTCCTCAGCTCCCTGAGTGTTACAGCATCCAGAGAAGTGAATTCAGAATGTAATTCAATTACTACATGGCCTTGGTGTTTGTCAAAAACAGTAGGTAATTCAGCTGGGATTTTTTTAACCAGGTGGGAAAAAAAACAATTAGCCCCTTTAAATGTAGAAGATACCTTAAGTTCCCATAAGAAATAATTACCGTCCAAATAGGGCTTATGTTTGATATGCGTGTGTGATTGTGTATAGTCTACTAATCCATCTCTTACTCCAAATTTATGACTGACAGCTGTCATACTCTCATCCGCAGGGGGATGATAAATCAGGCTGCCCTAAAAGGAATAGCCCTAGTATGATGATCGAGTGAGTATGTGTGTGTGTGTGTGTGTGTGTGTGTGTGAGACAGACTGAGGGATAGTCAGCATCATGTTGAGGGTAGAAGTGTGGGTGATTGACAGCTTGCCCCCACCTGCGCTAGCTGATTCAGTACAGTATGGTCACACCACCCGCAACCAAGCCTTGATTTCCCACTCAAAATAAATCTGTTTGCTCGCCAACTGACTGAGATTTAATTCACCCAATAGAGGGATGAATCACAAGACAAGATCCACTCCTCCATCTCCTCCCTCCCCAGGTCCCTCGATCCTCTTCTCTCTTCTTCTGCAGCACTGACAATTGCTCAAGGTGATGGATTTAAATAGTCTCCTGTCTCTCTATCCCTCCCTCTCCCCTCCCTCTCTCTATCCCCTTCTTCTCCTCTTTTCATTTTTCTCTTCAGTCCCATGGAGACCCTTTTCATGACAGAAATGAAGAGAGATTTCTTCCTCTCCCATTCACTCACATCATTCACACACACATGCACACACAGCACTCTCTCCAACACAATAATGATTTTAGTGGTGCTTGCCAAAAAAAAAAAAAAAAAACATCATTATTATTATTGCTCATTAAAGTACTTTTTTTTTCTTCAGTGGGACACAAAATTGGAATTTCTGAATATTATCCTGATATAATAAATCACATTTTATCACATTTTACATTTTATATTTTATCATTCTGTCAAGCTACCGCATGATAAAAATTATCACAGAATACATGACTTGTACACTATATTGTTTAATCATGTTGTCAAGCTACTTTACTTGTAAACTATATATTTTTTTAAATCTGTGATTGCAATTTAAAATGCTTTTTTAATTATTTTTAATGATTAAAAAATGCTTTAAGTTTGCTTCTCTGTTGGGCTATACAATTTGGACAAATTTGAGAGATTATACATAAATATGACTATAATTTTCACAATAATACTAATAATTGTTATTATTATTACTTACTAATGGGACTACTAAATAAAAATAAATATTGAACCAAAGTAATATTACTATTGTTGCTTATCCAAATGCATGTTATAAGTGAACAAAGACAGTTTGTCTAAGCATCATTTACTGTGAACCGAGTTGCTCTGAGACACGAGACTTCTCATGTGTTCTCATGTGAAAAATACAGAACATATACAGTATTTAGCAGGTGATTTAAAAATTACACTTACCATACTGTGATTTCAGTTTTATTTTAATTGTGCAGCCCTATATTCTTGTATTCTCAAGCCAGTTAGAATTGGATCACTCTAAAATGTGAACAAATCATATCAAGTTTATTTATTTTTATTATTTTATTTTTTTTGCTTTAAAGACTTTATTTATTTGCAAATCAAATATTGTTATTTTTCCTCATTGATTCCCATAAACATACCATAGCAGATTTCATGATTTTCAGTCAAGGACGAGTATTGCGAGCACTGAGTATTAAATTGATTATAACATAACTTTGTGAGATTGTGATGAACTAAGAAAAGTGATGACTTTTAGTAATAAAGGAAACACTCTTATGCCATAGCAATGGACGGCACTAATATATATATTGTCTGTATATAGTGAGAGAGAGAGACAGAGCACCCTCGGGAATTTGATTCTGGAGCTGGGCTGGTTGTATGGACCACTTCTTTATGGAGGTTTATTGAAGGTTGACAGCCCTACTGTAGTTTTCACTTTCCATATGATGAAAGAAAATCATATAGTTTCAAACATAATGATACCTCAAATCATGTAATAGGACATCTCTCAACAACAAAGCACACTTTGAAAGCAATCAGACTAACGATTTTCACCTGCCAGACAATAAAACAAAGATAAAATGAACCTAAATCTGAGGGACTTGAGAGACTCTTTTGATTGGGGTCAGTAAACCATCAACTAAAAACACTTTTAGGCTACGTTCACACTGCAGGGCTTAATGCTCAATTCAAATAAATTGCAAGGCCGTTCACATTTCCAATTAAATGCAACCTTTTGTGATCTCCTGTGTGAACGTGAAATGACCCAGAAGTGACACGCATGCGCAGAAGAGTACTCATCGGTGAACGACGTCACTCGTTGTTAGCGGAAGTAGTTAACGTTAAACATGGATGTCAACAACAGTGTAGTCAACAGCAGAGCTCTTTTTCCAATATTAAAGTTATTTTCCCAACGGAGCCAGCACAATTACAATCTTCTCGTTTTAAGAAGAAAATTATAAAGAAGCTTTTTGGCCATGGCCTTTTGTGGAGCAGTGTTAGCAACGTCGGTACAGAGAAACGTGTGGGTGAGGAGTCGCAGGCAGTATTAGTGGGGTACTGATGTGAGTGGCTCTTCTCGTTTCCGCCTACTTCAACGCAGAATTATGACGTAAAAATGACTTACGGGTCGGATACATGTGGCCTGGCCGTTCAGACGGAGGTCGCATTTCAAAAGATCGGATACGTATCGGATTCAGGACCACATACCCAAGTGGTATTTGAAAAGATTGGATCTGTGTCATTCAGATTGTCATGAAAATATCAGATACAGGTCGCATAGGGGCAAAAAAATCCGAATTGGGTCGTTTCAGCCTGCAGTGTGAATGTAGCCTTAGTAAACAAATAGCAAAGCTCTGTCATCACGGTTTTGACCTTTGCAAAATTAAAAACCTAGTTCACTTTGAATTCTCTCACATATATCAAATTCACCTGAAAATACTAAACTTTTCACTCCACCCATAAAACACGAAATGCAAATAAATAGCGAAAGTCCCTTGAGTCTCTGACCTTCCATCCAGTTGATTCAGTCAGGAGTTCAGTGCCAAATGAACAAAAGCAACTTCTTTAGCATCGGCTAAGCGCATGCTGCTTTCATCAGCACCATCTAATGCACACTATTACTGTGACAAATCCACATGGACACTCAAGTCTGCACGGTGTTATAATAAATTATAATATTCCAGTAACTGGGTTGTGTGTCAGTCCCTATCAATTAGACCATGCATGCCAAACAGAAGTTGAAGCTGACATTACTCAGGATGTCTAATTCTGTTGTGGTTTCTGAAAACGTTTGTGCAAATCAATTATTGTTAAAGTGAAATTGCTCATTTAGAATTAGCAGAGATAATTAGCAATTAGTGTTTTGGGTTTATTTTAAAAGTTTGTTTAGTCTAAAAACATCATCTGTTAATGGGTTTCCCAAATTTAGGCGACAACGTTCATAAACTTCCTTTTTAGAAGTGCAGTTAAGTAAACAGACTGTTGATTTGAGCAGTAATTATCACTTTTAATGTTGACTGCAAACTATAAAAAAAACTATAAAAATGTTAAACTAAACTGTTTTCCCTGACCCTTCAGGTTTTTGGTCAACACAAATATTTAATGTACTTATTCACTAAAAAAAAAAAAAAAAAAAACAACACTGTGGATCAGTGGTGACGTTAACATTCTTCTGTATAGTAACAATAGCTCCTTTTACACAGTAATACCAGTTAGTTGCCGTAAAATTACCGGAACAAATTTTATTCTGTGACATAATTAACCAGAAATGCCTTCTAAATCGCTGCACATCCCAGTGTTGTGTTTTTCATGTAAATTAATAGTTATGATACAGCTAATGCATTTTTTTTTTTTTGTAAATAAATAATATAAATGCCCTCTATATGTCTCAATGTAACTTTGTTTCTTAAAATCAAAATGTGAATTTTATATCATGCAGTTCAAACTTGCAGTGTGGCTTTAAAATTTATATTATCTATTTTATATTTTAACTTTTTTACTTTTGATTCTGAGGCAGAAACTGGCTTCCATAGTTATTAGTGGTCAGCACTTTGGTCTCCACATCGTGGCCTTGAAAGTGCTTTATAAATGAATAACGCTGAAAGTTGAAAGTAGTGCAGAAATAACATGCCACAGCTTTAGATTTAGCATTTCAAATTCTACCAAAAAACTTTTTCTCTGTGCATTTATAAACACTCACACACACTCACACACACACACACAGAGACAGCACGAGAGAAAGAGAGAGATCCAGGAGCAGAGGAACAGTGTCACAATTTAACAACAGTTTTCCTCACTGCCATTTGTATGCCAAAAACACACACACTGTCGGACAGGTTTGTCTGTCGAGGGAAATACTGGGACATGTCAGTGTGACCAAGTAAAAGTGTCTTGTCTGGATTCTCTCTCTCATTATGCACTCAACTCATCTAAAAGGGCTCAAATATCACAGGTCAATCTTATACAGTCATACTAGAGAACTCAAAACCCCCCACACAAGTAAAATGAAGTACAATTTCATGCTGTATGAACACCATAAAGGACATTATGAGATATGGTATCCATAGAATCAGTTGATCGGTGTGTCAGCCATACACACAGTGCAAGAACAGTTCACTGTCATATGATTATATAATGCGGATGTCTTTTAAGCTCCATGCATCAACATCCGACCTCAGATTGATCTGACAGGTGCTGTCCCACCTCTCCACCCCCAGTGCTCTGGATTTATAGGGCCCTCTGTGGAGCCATTCACTTCTCTGACAAGGGCTTGATCCTCATTCTCATTGTGATAGATTCAGATCTCGATTTACTATTGCCAAGAAGCAAACATGCCTCATTGGGCAAATGAGCTTCCACCACCTGACAAGGAGATTACTTACAAAGGGTACACTCACGGTGAAATGTTTACTTGGAGACACACACAGACACACAACCACAGACAGACAGTATCCAACAAATGTAATACTTTTTTTTTTTTTTTGTATAATAACTTCATAATTAAGAAAACATTCAGCTTTTTTAGCATTCAGTTTGATAGAAGTAATTATACAAAGCAAGTAATGAGAGCAAACGCATTTAGAAAATGATCTGTGCTCCAGACTGCAACTAAAATGGTCAAATATTTGACAATGTGTGTGAAAATAATTGGAAATCTTTTTGAAAAAAAAAAAACTTTGCATGCATCCATATGTGTTTTTGTTGGATATCATCCTGTAAGAGTGTGCAACGGTAAACAGAGGTGGGATGTACAATTTATTTATTGGCAAAATATCATCTTGTTGAATTGTGCAACAGTGTTTACCACATATACAACAAACAGAGCGAGGCAGGTTTTTGAAATTGCAAAAAAAAAAAAAAAATTTAATGACTCTTTTTAATGTTCATAGGTTCATAAGTTATTTATTTATTTATTTTTATCCAAGTTGAAATCCTTTTTGAAAGAGACATGAAACGGCCCAAACACTGAAACAACATTGTGCATTAATGGTTTTAATAAATCTATTCGCTGACTGTCTATTCATATGACAACATGCAAATACATAATGAAAGCATAGTTTTGATGTAATTAATAGCATTCTAAAAATACATTTAAATCTTTTACATATCACTGGTTACATATCAGATCCAACTGACAGTTTGAATTTCTTGCATGAAAAACTTTGCTTGTGAAACTAATCAACACATTGTACCTTTTCTCACCAAAACATGCATACTATTCTTACAAAACATTTGACATATGGTACAAACACAGTCAGTACAATTAAAGTGACAGCACTAAAATGGAACAAACTAGAAAACCATTGTAGTTTATGAAACATCTGTCATAGTCTGTATACCAATAGGTGATTGTTGCTGAAAGCTGAAGAAGGAAGCTTAAATAACTGGTTAACATTTTGACCCCTGTCTCTTTAAAATACTCCTCCCACATACGCTCACACACACACACACGCACAAACACACTGTCATTTTCCCCTAACCTTCTTCTAAAATAATGTTATCTGTTGCAAGGCGGCAGCCGGCACCCAATCTGCATGTAAATGTCAAGTCATTTTGCACTTTAATGAGAAGGACAGAGAATATCCTCTCTCTTTCCAAACATGTCACGGTTGAGGGGCGTTCGTCAAACGCTTCAATCGATCTCAACCAGTGTGAGCGGCAGTGCGACATAGTAGGGTCAAACCCTGTCTCACACATTCATCACAACAAACATGCACACCAGTCACTTGCAGACGCTTGTCTTTGATCTCGTGGGTTTGGAGAACACAGGTGAAATGTTTAATGAACGTTAATGCATATAAATGAGGAACATCAAACGCGACCTAAACAGAGTCTTTTAAGTTTATTAGGTAAGATTTGTATGGGAACATATCAGACTGAAATAAAGAGACTTCAAAGATGTGTGAAGATGGAGGGCTTGCTATATGTGTACGTATGAAAAATCACACTAGGAAAGGCTTCAGATCTGAAGGTTTTAATTTTAGAGTGGAATGAAAATAGATTGGGCCGAAATTATGTGATAATTTGAAAAACATTTAAATAGTTGTTCATAAAAGAAGCTGTGCCTACATCCTGATGCATCTCTCTCTATCGCTCTTCTTTTTTCTCAGTAAGTCTGTACATATTCATTTACAAGCTTGTCAATTTAACATGCTAATTTAGTGTGATTAATTAATGCATTTAAACATGCCCCTGAATCATATGTTTAATGCATTTTTCTACCATCTGGGCAAATCAAATATGAAGTATCACCTTCATGTTTTCATATATTTGCAGTCAGCACAGTTCCAGCTGCTACTAAAGGTAACAAACCTCACTCACAAGAACAGAGGGAAAAGAATGAGGCAGAAGTCATTCACACATTATTGCACTGGGAGCTATAACCTAAAGATGGAGCATAACAGGATGGAAAAGAATGTAATAGTTTAACAAATTTAAAATACATTTGCACACTATGCTTTTTTGATTTCTTGTCTCTATCTCGAGATTCAGCCTTTGTGAAAAATTCAGATGACGGCAACACTAACAAAGATTTCAGATGACAACCTATTTTGCAATTACCTCAGATTATACCATTGAAACATGTGTGTATGTGTGTGCGTGTGTGTGTGTGTGTGTGTGTGTGTGTGTGTGTGTGTGTGAGTGAAGCTGATTATTGTTAACAATATTCATTGTGAAAAGTAATATACAAATAAATTTTAAGTGAAAATAAAATTGAACTACATTTAATTTGACACAGAATACAAGAACCTTATGATTGGCTCGATAAGTGAATTCTATAAAATCATTAATTTTGTTTGAAAACAATGCTGAAACATTGAAACAAACATTACTGAATCGAATACCGTGTGTATTTTTCAACCCAATCTTACTAATGCTCCAAAGACTCTCATAAGTATTTTTTTTTGTGCAATTTTACCAAAACCTCATCTCAGCTGGATAACATTATATTGCAGAATTTGCAACAACAATGCAGAATACATCACAGAAAATCAAACATTTCAGTTTGCAAATCATAAAAATGGGTGTACAACATTAATCAAAGTAAGATTTTCAGATTCAAATCAGTGTTAGCCAAATAGCCAATTCCATTCATCAAAGAATCCTGAAATAGTATCAAGATTTCCACAAAAAACTTTAAACAGCACATCAGTTTTTAACATTAATAATCAAAAGAAATGTTACTTGAGCAGCAAATCTGCATATTAGAATGATTTCTGAAAGGTCATGTGACATGGAAGACAGTGTTTTTACAATATAATAAAATAGAAAACAGTTTATATATAATTTCACACTACTACTATTTACTATAATTTTCTGATCAAATAAATGCAGCCTTGATGAGAATAAGAGATTTCATTAACATCAAAAATTCTTACTAATGGCTGTTGAGCAGAGCATGTCAATAAATAAAAAATAAAATAAATAATACTATTCAGATGTAAAGTAATGCCTTCATCTGGAGCTTTTCCAAACAAACACAAATATTGCAATTGCACAGATTAATTAAATGTCACAATATGTAATCCATTTGATTAATATTTTAATGACTGATTGACAGTCTTATACTTATTAAGCACCTAATAGCTATTCATGCTGTTGTACCAGGGGTGATTTTTACTATTTTAGCCTTGCAGGCCTCAGTCTCTTGTTAGAATATGAGATTCTTACTGCCCTGAGGACTATTTGTATACTTTAGCATGAAAGGTCAGAAGTTCAAGTTTTGACTGACAATGTTTTTTATTTAATTTTTTATAAACCAATTAAAACAGCGTCTGTCCATGTATATCAGTGACAGATGCATAGTGGTAGCACTTTCTTTTGTGATGTAACTGGAATAGTGGTCGCTCGCCTACTCCAACCCGCCCTTCACTAGAGAGAACGATAATACTTAATCTAATAAGCTGGAAACTTTTTAAAGACTGATAAGAGGATGATTTAGAGCTAAATAATCTATGATAACTCTGTAGCTGCTGTTTTCTGCAAACATAAAGGGAGATAGCCTAGTCAGATGTTTAAGGGTGCTGACAGCTGTTTCAATAGCAGATTGAGCGGGGCTGTGAAGATAGACAGACAAAATAAGGTATTGAATTGCCTAAGGGTTGCATTTTTCCCTCATCTTCCACCATGATTACCTGCAGAGGTTACACCACACATTCCCCTCCTCTTCCAAGCATGCCTGGAATGCAAGTCAGGGTTGACGAAGAGGATTAAGAGGCACGGCAGAGACTAAGGTAGGACTTGGGGGAAAGTGCATGAGTTGGATTTCTCTCACTCTCTCTCTTCTCCTATCTCTATCTTCCTCTTAGTCACTCTCTCTGCGTGGTGGGGGCTGAGCGTTGGATGTGCTGAGTTGGCTTTCGGTAACGGGGCAGCAGAGTCTCAAAGGACCCAAGCTGTGAGGTCAGGACTCTCACTCAAACAAACAGCAGAACGCTGCATCATTACCTCTGCTAATGCTGAGCCGGTCGAAAGCCCTCATCCTCACACAATTACAACTGCAGGACTGTGTCTACTGAAACTGTATCATAAAGGCCCATTTTACACCATTTGTACAAGCAGTGTGTAAGTGAAGAAGCAGCATAACTGCAACAGCGGAAGCAAATAAACCATGTACTGACAATGTTTCAGTTGCATAACGAAGATGTGGCTCTATACAAAATAAATAAATGGGGTTTCCAAGATATTATATTACAGTGGTTCTTAACAGAACCATTTTCTTCCATTTTACCATTTTCCATTAAAGGAAACATGAACGTTAAAACTGTGAACAAACAAGCGTATTGCATGATAAAGACTGTATCAGTCACTTAGTAGACTTTGGATTTTTAATAATATTATGGTTTAAAATTTATGAACAATTTTGTACTCATCTATTTTGTTTTATGACTGCATTGTGCAAAGAGAGCTCCTCCTAAACACTCTTCTGATCAGCTGTGATTTTTGATGGATTTTGTTGCGACTTTCTGAAAACATCTTTCATTAGTTGCAAAAATACAGTAAAGACTATAAGTTTATTCAGGGTTTCAAATTCTCAACCACCATTCTCTGCCATTATAAAGCATGGACAAGCCAGAATAATTTGTTATATAACTCTAATTGTATTCATCTGAAAGAAATGTAAAAAAAATAAAAATAAATAAACACACATATACAGGTGATGGTTATATAATTAGAATATCATTAAAAAGTTGATTTATTTCACTAATTCCATTCAAAAAAGTGAAACTTGTATATTATATTCATCCATTACACAAAGACTGACATATTTCAAATGTTTACTTCTTTTAATTTTGATGTTTATAACTGACAACTAAGGAAAAACCCAAATTCAGTTCATCTCAGAAAATTAGAATATAACTTAAGACCAATACAAAGAAAGGATTTTTTTTAAATAATTGGCCAACTAAAAAGTATGAAAATGAAAAGTATGAGAATGTACAGCACTCAATATTTAGTTGGGGCTCCTTTTGCCTGAATTACTGCAGCAATGCGGCATGGCGTGTATCAGTCTGTGACACTGCTCATGTGTTATGAGAGCCCAGGTTGCTCTGATAGTGGCTTTCAGCTCTTCTGCATTCTTGGGTCTGGCATATTGCATCTTCCTCTTCCCAATACCCCATAGATTTTCTGAGGGGTTAAGGTCAGGTGAGTTTGGTGGCCAATTAAGGAAGCTTTGGCACTGTGTGCAGGGGCCAAGTCCTGTTGGAAAATGAAACCTGCATCTCCATAAAGTTGGTCAGCAGCAGGAAGCATGAAGTGCTCTAAAACTTCCTGGTGTACGGCTGTGTTGACCTTGGACCTCAGAAAACACAGTGAACCAACACCAGCAGATGACATGGCACCACAAACCTTCACTGACTGTGGAAACTTTACACTGGACCTCAAGCAACGTGGACTGTATGCCTCTTGTCTCTTCCCCCAGACTCTGGGACACTGATATATCCAAAGGAAATGCTAAATTTACTTTCAACAGAGAACATAACTCTGGACCACTCAGCAGCAGTCCAGTCCTTTTTGAAGTGAGACGCTTCTGATGCTGTCTGTTGTTCAAGAGTGGCTTGACACAAGGAATGCGAAGCTGAAACCCATGTCTTGCATACATCTGTGCATAGTTGTTCTTGAAGCACTGACTCCAGCAGCAGTCCACTCTTTGTGAATCTCCGCCACATTTTTTAATGGGTTTTGTTTCCATCCGGGGAGTGGTTGTCCCTATTGTTTGTACACTTTTTTCTACCACATCTTTTCCTTCCCTTCACCTCTCTATTAAAGTGCTTGGACACAGAGCTCTGTGAACAGCAAGTCTCTTTTGCAATAACGTTTTGTGTCTTGCCCTCCTTGTGCAAGGTGTCAATGGTCATCTTTTGGACAACTGTCAAGTCAGCAGTCTTCCCCATGATTGTATAGCCTACAGAACTCGACTGAGAGACCATTTAAAGGCTTTGCAGGTTTTCTGAGTTAATTAGCTGATTAGAGTGTGGCAACAGGTGTCTTCAATGTTGAACCTTTTCACAATATTCTAATTTACTGAGATACTGAATTTGGGATTTTCCTTAGTTGTAAGTTATAAAAATCTAAATTAAAAGAAATAAACATTTGAAATATATCAGTCTGTGTGTAATGAATGAATATAATATACAAGTTTCACTTTTTGAATGGAATTAGTGAAATAAATCAACTTTTTGATGATATTCTAATTATATGACCAGCACCTGTACACTTAGAATGGGTTGAGAGTGAATAAATCATGAGGTAATTTAAATTTTTGGGTGAACTATCCCTTTAAGGTCAATATGGCATCTATCCAGACTAAGGTTTATACTGAGTATTTATTTTAAAAATAGACATCATTTACAAAATTGTTAGTGGGAGTGTGACAGAAAATTATTACTTGATCTCTGGGGAAATACATGATGAAAAGCACCTTTTACAATTTACTTTCAAATGACAATTACGCTACACAAAAGAGAAAACAAACTCTAAAGTTTTACTATAACCTGCTTTAAATATCTAGATTCAGTCAATGAAAGGCCTATGGAGTTTATGCAAAACAGCATCATTTTGTGGATGTGACAATCACAAAGTCACATAAAATCACAATCACATAAAAAAAAAAAAATGATATAAAAGGCTCAACAATAAAGCTAAAAAAAATTGGCTGGCAATGAGTTATGATTTTTACTTGCCCTGCCAACAAATTCATTGAACTGATTCACTTTATTCTTTATCTTTTAAATGCAATAATGTGTTGTCTTTTTATAGTCCTGATATAATTCCTTCTTCTTTTTTATGGCTTGAAAACAGTGTCAAATTTAAATTAGCAGTTTACATTTATTATTCTGTCAACATATCTTTAGTGTAACATCCTGTTTGACCAATACACAGATTGGGGACGGACCGCTTTCTGATTCACACTTCTAAATCCAAACAAATCTGCATCCGTCCCCTGGTCTGAGCATTAATAATTCAGTGATGTCAAAAAATGAAATATTAGCAGTGAAATAAATTAGCAGAAAGATTCACTCCATATGTTAAAGCATGTCACGCTGTTAGAAGTCACACTGAGAGATCACTTCCTGTCAGTGTTCTGGGGGTGTGTTGGACGGCTGTAAAGACAAGCAAACGCTTGTCTTTACATTGTATCATTGCTGATACATAGGAGTACAGCATTGCTGATGACAGGCATTAATCAGAAGCCTGAGTGAGTCATATAAATTCACCATTAATAGGCAGAAACTAATAGCATCATATCTCTCACATACACAAGTGCAGTCATTTAAAAAATGAAGTGGCTTATATTCATAAAAGAAGAGAATTAAAATCATATGATCAAAAACTTTTTGTTGTTTTGTAGTTTATACATTATACCCCATGTTTGTTAGCTTTGAGGCCATCTATTCATGGCTACATTTGTAAAACTTGGTTAAATAAACTTTTAGCACTCCAGCAGAAGCATTTAAAATGTTCAAAAATATCCATGACTCATTTTGTACGTAGGAGACAGAAATTTCTAATCTGTAAAGTGCTGTCAAGAAAGAGAATATGCTCTCACCCTAATACCATCTAGAACTAATATCAAGTTTAACAAAACAAGAAGTAAATCATAACGCTATTTACATAACATATTAATACAATGATCACCAGGTGAGAGACTCCTTTCCTATAATATAAAGACAGCTGTTTAATCTGTAAAAATACATTTGTAATGCATAAGACAAATATATGATAATTATTACAAAAAAATAAAAGGTTTAAAGCGAAAAAATATGCTGAAACATACTCAGAATTTCAGGGATAAGCATGATGCTGCTGCAAGGTAAAGTAAAAAAAAGGGGGAAAAAGAACCTGTAGTAGATCAAGACAGGTGGTGCTTGGGTGGAGGAGGGCTAAAGCAAATTCTCATGGTCACATAGTACTGAGCTTGAACACAGGTGCATTTTCTAAAAGCATCGTTAGCCAACTGTGATTGCAGAGCATGTGAGCAGAGCAGTGTGTGAGTGGTGCAGTAATATATATTCTCTGGAGTTGAAGTGACCTTTCTGAAGATTTCGCTCAACCCAGATTGTTCTTTGTGATATGCTCTTTAGAGTATATATATGAGTAAGTGAATGGTAGAATCATTTGTGAACCAGCAAATGGTAGTGGAGTTCAAATATTGTTTTAACGAAGCTGCATACTTTATACATAGCCTAAATGTACAGTAAACAAAGTTAAGAATGAAGAAGAAGAAATAGAGAATTTTTTTATTTTATTTTATTTATTTATTTTATTTTATTTTTATTTTTTTTGCTTATGGATAAAAAATTTTTTTAAATACCTTCACAGTGCTATAATGTTAACATACATCTGTCAAACTACTCTGCTTATCTCATGCTCTGTGTGGTTGCAAGTTCCATCATTACCATCTTATTTCAGTGATTCAAAGTTTCCCAAAACCATAGTTTAAAACTACAACAAAAACAACAACAACAAATTCACAAACAGCATCACAAATACTTGTGCTTGGAATTACAGCACTAAAACATACATCATCATACCATTTGAGATGAACAAAAATATACACTTATCAAGTAAATAAATAAACAACACAGTATGATGCATGGAGGTACAAAGGGAAAGATGAATGAATGATTGGAGGTCATGAGACTTAGTTATATAAATTAAAGTGAAGCCTTTAAAAACGCAATGTTTACAGAGACTCTTTACATCAGATTTTTTATTCTGTTAATGATGGGGAGCCATCACAGTAAAAAAAAGAAAAAAAAAAAAAGAAAAACACTCTAATTCTCTAACTCTAATTAAAATTTTCACAAGATGCTTACAGGAGTGGGCGTCCTTTAAAAAAAAATCATTTTTTAACATTTAGTAGAGGAGATATTAAACATGAGTGAAAAGGTTAATAACAGGCTGCATTAATGGGATTCATTCAAGTGTGGCTTAATTGCAAGCTGTGTTCAAAAAACTATTAATCAGACATTATGCTGAATAAAGCTTCTCCATCTGCAGCACACTAATTGAGTAGGAGGCATCACCTGACCCTTGGCCATGGATACTGAAGCTCTAGATGGATAAGCCTGTCTTCTCTTCCTTGTGTGGTTCAATAAAGTTTTGGTGACTGCATCTGTTTGAAGCAAGTAGCCTCTGCTATTATTTTTGTTAAGTTCAGGAAGCAGACTATTGTTTCTGTGTGTAACTGCAGATGAACATCTACACACAGTTATTGTGTGCAGTGTGGATAAAAATAAGTCTAGATGATCATCACAACTAGAGTTGTGTTCTCTAGTTTAGTTCTGTTCCTGAATATTCGTTTTGCTAGCAAAGGTGGACTGAGAGAGAAAAGTGTAAAGCCTTGTTAATGGCACATGCAATAAAAATTTTCTCTCAAATAAACTTAACGTTTACATATTTTAAAATAAATCATCGTTAATAACTTTAATGAAAACAATCATTACATTATTCACAAAAAATACATAAAATTCTATTTTGTATTTTTCTATTAACAATTAATGTAATTTATGTTCTATTTATAAACAGAATTATATTAAAGGGGTCATATGATACAATTTCAAGTTTTCCTTTCTCTTTGGAGTTTAACAAGCTGCTGCTAGATAAGATCCTAAAGACTAAAGTCTCAAATCCAAAGAGTTATTCTTTTTAAAAGTTAAGACTCATCCACACCCTCCAAAAATACCTTGTTTTAACACCCCCCCCCCCCCCCCAACATGTATACATCATGATGTGGGAAGATATTGCATATTATTGTTGCTGCCACTGCAGCTGCCATGTTGTGAAGACACTGTGTTTTTCCTTGTGAATTTTTGTTATTTTTTTTTTTTTTAAGATCTCACATTTTCGAATGGTAGTGTGCAATTACATATTTTAAACACACACACATATAGCATGTTTTTGCATCCACTTGGACGTTCTACTGTTAAATCAAGTCTCTTATGTAATTTACTATCCATAGCGCAAAGATGCTGCATGTGTAAAGCATTTCAAATCAGTCACTTTGACACCAAGACAGTTTTGCAGTTAAGTTTTGGAAAATATATTTTTGTTCAATATGTGCGTACATGTATTTCAAAGATTTCAAAGTGTGAGTGTTTGAAGTGCTGAAATGCTGATGATGCTTTCCTGCATCAAACGGATCAGATCTGATCTCTATCCAATCCATCCTGCCTATCTATCCGTCAGTCATCAGGGACACTAAGGATGAGCTCTGTTCTCATTATCAGCTGTTTTTTTGTCCATGTGTTGCCTCATTTTTGCCTGACTCACTTTCCCCCCATAGTTCAGTCATGTCACCTTCAGTTGGGGAGCGCTAAACCCGATTTTGCCTTGAGCACAACTTGTGCTGAAGTGTAAATTCAGGCTTAACTGGGTTCTTAAAAAAACTACTGTGCTTCGGGACAGAATGTCACAGCACTTGTATCTTTTAGCTGAAGGTGTTTCTTATAACTCTGACAATCTACAGACATTAACAAGCTGGGTTACCCCAACTCTAAACATCAAATGACCAACAACAAGCCTAGTCTGAACTGTGGCACATTGGGAAGTGCACATGCTTAAAATTCATAACAGTTGTTTTGCTCGCAGGGATGCAGGTTTGAGTCTGGCCTGTGTCATGCCCCCTTCTCATTTCCCCAGCCTGTTTTGCTGTCTCAATAACTAGGACAAAAACCTCATAAATATATTTATTTAAAAAAAACACACACACAACAACTTCAAAACAACCTAGCAACTACATAAAGCACCCTTCCATTTATAAAATATAAAACTTCCATTTTAATGGCTATTTGTTTGTTTTTATATCGTTTAACAACATACAGAGTTCAATGTATCCACATTTGAAAGCACAATACAGTGCAGTGTTGAACAGATTGCCCATTAAGATTCTCTGCATTATCCTCTCCTCTTATGGATTTGTATTTCATGGACAACCAGCCTTTTGGGGGGACTTGAATGAGTTAGTGCCATTGCAAAGATGCAATATTTGAGAAATCACAGATTTGGAATGACCAACTTCCCTTGCTATGGGTGAAATGGTCATCCCTTTGGCCTTCATCTGGACAACCTGCTTTCAGAGGGTTTCAGTCATTTTATAATGTTTCACCATCTAGCAAAGTCAGGGGAACTGGAAAGTTAGGCTGCCAGTTAAATAGGATTTGTCAGATAATTAAGGAAATTAGCACCAGGAGCCAGATTAACATCAATAACTGGGAGGTAGGTTGCTCTCTAATTTTGATCTCCACTGTATGTATGTATATATATATATATATATATATATGTGTGTGTGTGTGTGTGTGTGTGTGTGTGTGTGTGTGTGTGTGTGTGTGTGTGTGTGTGTGTGTGTGTGTGTGTGTGTGCGTGCGTGTGTGCGTGCGTGTGTGTGTGTGTGCAGTACGGCACTTCTCATTCATTCCTATGGTATCTGTAAACGCAATTGAGTGTCATAATATTCTCCAATATTAATCTCCACAACTCTGACTGAAATTAAATTAAATTAAAGGTTGTAATGTGATTGGTTATTAAGGCACACGTGATCCAAGTTGATGGTTACATTTTCTTCAGTAGTAAGTAATATAGACTCTCTCATCTCCCAAAAGGATGAAGATCTCTGATTGAAGAGTATTTGCTCCCTCAACTTAAAAATAAGTAAATAAATAAAAATAGTTAAATCGATTCAATGACAATGTCACATTCTCAAAATCACTAATCACGAGAACTTGTGAAGACCGTTGCAGACAGAAGACGTTAGTCAACCATCTTGGTGAGCTTTGAGACAAAGTTTGGAAATTTTCTAAATCTACAAATACATATGCTATCTAAAAAGAGTACAAGTATGGTTAAAGGGGGGGGGGGGTGAGTTTTTTACACTGTTAAAGAGTTGGATTCCCATGCTAAACATGGACAAAGTTTCAAAAATTAAGTTGTACGTTTGAAGGAGTATTTCTGTTCCAAAAATACTCCTTCCGGTTTGTCACAAGTTTCGGAAAGTTTTTTTTCAAGTATGGCTCTGTGTGACGTTAGATGGAGCGGAATTTCCTTATATGGGTCCTGAGGCACTTCTGCCGGAAGAGCGCGCGCTCCTGTATAGCAGAGCACAGCAGAGACATTCACTGATCAGAGGGAGAGCGTCGCGAAATGTTACAAAATAAGTGTGTTTTTGGTTGCCAGGGCAAGACAACCCTGCACAGATTACCAAAAGAGAAACAGCATTAAGGGACCAGTGGATGGAGTTAATTTTTACAGAGCATCAACGGAGTTGAGCAAGTGTTTGTGTTTGTTCCCCTGCATTTCGAAGATGCTTGTTTTACAAACAAGGCCCAGTTTGACGCCGGATTTGCACATCGTTTATTTCTTAAAGATAATGCAGTCCCAACGAAAAAGGGTCACGATCGTGTGTTGGAACCGCAGGCGGTGAGTAAAACTGCTTCAAATATCTCTGTGTTGTTAACTTAGCTATCGGCGCGTAAGCACGTAAACAACATGCGATGTTGTCATCAAACTGCACTTTCCACATGTACAGCTTAAAAAAAAAAAAAAAAAAGACAACAAAGTGGAACTTAGTCATTTTCCAAAATGGCTAAGCAAATATATACAGTTTCCTTGCTGATGCTGCTCTTGTTAAAATTCAGCCTCTGGATCTGATTCTGGATCATAAATATATGCTGAATCTGACTGTTAGCCATGGTTTGTTTTGTTTGGTTTTTTCCTCACGGTAATGTCACAGCTTCCAAACGCTCTCAACACAAAAGCCTACTGGCGCTCGTGATTCTTTAGCTCCGCCCACACGTCACGCCTCCAGCCGGTCGTGTTTTTCCAGGAAAAATCGGTACAGACTATCTTTCTCTTATGAATATAATTTGGAGTTATGAAGGATTCAGTACTACTCTATAGGTACTCAAGATTAACAGGATATTGAGTGAAAACGAGCATCCCCCCCCCCCTTTAAAGCATTGTATTTTCTAGTTACATGTATGCTCTAAAGCCTCAAAATACATGTGGTTCAACAGCATTTTCTACATAAATATTATAATAAACATTCTTCCATGCGGTACTGAGCTGATCTTATCTAGAAAACAATAAAAGACAATTTAGTATGCATTATTTAAGGCTACTGCTGCATTAGAGACTGTTCAAACCGAGTGCGAGACAGAGCGCAATGGACAAATGTATGGATTTAGAATAGTGGGATTTTTTTTTTTTTTTAAATTAACTTCTTTAAACTTGACAGTGTCTTATAACACTTACAAAGTGTCACAAGTTCAGTCCTTGTTCCTGCCAGAAGAGGTCACCATTTACCTCAAGGATGTTTAAACCACACACACCATGTCATAGTTCACACCAGACTACATTTCCCACAATACACTTCTCTATGGACTAATTAAGAGGTACACCTGTTCCCTGCCTGTTTGTCTTGTTCCTTGACTTGTTATCTGGTTTTGTTATGGTTTGCTGCCTACCCTGACCATTGCCTGTTTATTGGATTGCTCTTTTGTCTGCCCTGGTTAATACCTGCTTGCTGCTGTTTGACCACTCTTAAAATAAAGCCTGCACTTTAATCCGTTGTCATGCTCCTCAGTTTTTAAATTTACTTTTATACTGCAATAATTTCACATTCAATTTTCAAATTTATGTAGAAACAACATAAAAAAAAAAAAAAAAATTGTTAAGTGGCATCTCTGAAGGTGTCTGATCGCTGATACCAATGCTACTGATAGCCATTCAACATTATAGCTATAACTGAGAGCTATCGATTTTATCATTTAATAGACTTAAAATAAAAATCTGGGTTTTTTATTTTATTTTATTTTTTGGCTGCTTTAAGAGCTGCCACTACTGAGAATGACACAGATCTGACATGCATCATATTTTCTCACAACTCTTTACCTTTTCTGACCCACTTCAGGTTTTAAAGTCTCTACTAATGAGCTGATGAGTTGAATTGGGTGTGTTAGATGAGGAAGACAGTGCTGGGCTGCTCTGGGAACCACTGCATTTCAGAGACATGTTCTTAATATGACTCATATACGTTCATACAAGAAGTTCTGTGTATAAATAAATGCAATTCTTGTCAAGAAAAAAAAGAAATAGAAGCAGCAGTTGTGGGTGGGGTGACAAAGCCTAGCTTCACCCTTGCCTTAACTGTTTTAAATATGTTTATCGCCGTTAAACTGAAAAAATTTATTTTTTAAAAATGTATAAAAAATGTCATGCATTATTTGGTTTTTGGAAGAAGTGTCTTAAACAAGATCTTAATTTGATCAAAAATGCCATAAAAAAATAAATTTTTAAATAATAATAATTTATTTATTTATTAATTATTTCCTGTGATGACTATCTACGTCTGTGATGTTATAACTGATGAGACGCTATTATTCCAGTCAGTGTCATATCAAAAATCATATCACTGTTGAACTGCTTAAGTTCTTGTGGAAACTGTGACACATTTTTTCAGGTTTCTTTTGAGAGTTCAAGACTGATGAATAAAAAATTCAAATGAACAGCTTTTATTTGAAAAGGAAATGCTCTGTAACAATGTAGAAGTTTTTCTGTCATTTTAGATTAATTTAATGCATCTTTGTTGAATAGAGTATTCATTTAAAAGAAAATCTTACTACACTGTAAAAAAAAAATATATATATATATATATCTTCCTAACTCATCTTTCCTAGATTCCAATCCTATGCCTAATGTACTGCATATGTGGACATTTTAAAAGTATATGTTAGTACAAGATCTAGAATGTCCAGTCCTGAAGAGCAAACGTCCTGTAGAGTTTAGCTCCTACCTGCACTTATGCTTGCCTGGATATTTTAGGGCTGTGTCTGAAAGCTTAGGCAACTGAATTGCTCAGTTTTTGCACACAAAGCTACCTCCCAAAACATTTCAGACAAAAATTTCAGACAGACTTGTGAGACAGCATAATGGTCTAATAACCTACTACTAAACAGATCAAGTGTCAAGTGTAATGACAAAGCAAATATTTAAATATTACAATTTTAATTTCTGGTATAAATTAAATCAAATGTGGAAAAAAAGTTGGTCAAAAACATTTACACACAAATTGACCACCACCAACATCTTTCATATAGCAATTTTTTAGCTCAACTGTCACTAAATCGAAAGCACCAGATTGTGGGATATTATAGCAGTAAAGGATACATCCATGCTGCCTTCAAAAATCCATCAGATGAAGGTATCTCAGGAGACAGGATGTGACACAATCATTGGATTCAGACGGCCCTACATCTGTATGCTGTCTGCAAAGACAGCATTTTCAGGTTTTGGACACAAACTAGTAATACTGAAGACATTGATTAGTGGGTTCAGGTGTGTTTAATTAGGATCAGAACACTGGTTATTCCTATAATCATCCTCCTATAGTGAAAGAGAGGACAGAAGAGAAAACACACACATATACACAAGCCTTCCTCTGTGTTTCTCACAGAGAGCAAGACGCCTTGAATAGAAATGAATAGAACAGCATTTTGTCTTCTCTTAAATGACATTAAGTCCAGAGTGAAACATAAAGATACATCTCAACTATCCTGAAGGCTTTTAACTAAAGAGTCTGTTTTTGTTCAAGTGTTCAACATTCCTTGTGGGCCTAAACAGATTGGAGAGGGTGAGCTTATAGAGAAGGAGTTGGTGGAGGAGTGGAGAATGATTTTCAACATTTTTGTGGAGCAGTAAGTTGGGAACTGAATTATTACAAGAATGCCTCCGAAGAGAATGTGTAGGTACTGAAGCCATCTTTCAGACAAATACCCGCCCAGCAGCCCAGAAATAAACCATGCGTCATGCAGCCATCATATCATCACATCAGTCCTGCTTCAATTTTCTTCGTACATATATGAACATATAAAAACTTAAATGTTCACAAACAAGCACACACACCATCACTACTCAAGAGATGCTGAAGTGTGAATACATTTACTTCATACTAAGTATACTTTAAATCCATTAATATTTTTAGTGACATATCACTTAAGACTTACTGATATATAATTATGATTCAACTGTATTTGGAGATTTTCTTTATGCGCATTTCTAAAATGTGTTTTATATCACAATTAATAAGGATTGTATGATCTCTGTGTAATATCAGTCTATAAATGCAATATATTTAAAGTGTACCTGAAGTACTGCATACTGTACTTGCAGTTGTTCCACTTTAACACAATCGAAATTCTTAATATATATTTAGTTGAACCTCAGCAATACTTTCGCACAATTAAAGTGCATTAAGTACATCTGTTGTTCCAAATTTAGCAGACATTAAGTTTGCTAGTTTAGTATATCAAAAGTACAATTGCAGGTTATTTTTATCAAGCACATAAATATGTAAATATATTTGTAGTATACATAGCAAAAAAAATTATTGAAACACATTTTAGTTTATATTTTCTCACTAATCAGCTTATTGAAAACTTCGACAAGCTACAGTACTAATGGAGTCAAACTATTAAAGACAAAACAAAGCAATGTGTTTTAATTTCACACCTCAGTCACACACTCAGGAGTGTGAACCACACTCAGGAGTGTGAAAGTGTTTAAATAGGAGTGTTAAATTAACACTGAAGCTGAGTTAAAGTTAATGAGATAATTAAGTGATTAATTGAATGATGATTGACCATTATTGACGAGACCTGATGTTAACATGCAGAATCAACAAAGATGAAAATCACTATGTTTATGTCACCATTATAGTAGTCAGTGTTTTGTTTAGTTGGGCTCTTGAGCCTTACAATTTTAAAGTGAGATTTGGTTTGGCTGTTAAAACTGAATTGTTAGACAAGAAAAAAAATCTAAAAATGGGCATTTGACCTGAATCACAAAACTCAACTAAAGCCTAAACAGATTTGATTGACTTCATTGATTATAACAAACCTGTGATTGTACAGTACCTGCTAATTAAAATGATTTATTGAAAGTTGTTCTGATAATTTTAAAAAAAAATCTTGTTTTAGGCACACACATACATCAAAGATTAGTGTAGGAATCTCAACCACGGTGACAAACAGCATATTTCACTCAGATTTTTTTGCTGTGCACTTTTCAGTTAAGTAATGCTTGATGACATTATCACAAAAATAGTGAAAAATATATATGTACTCATATAACAACAAAAAACATCCATATCATTACACAGATGCCCTGTTTAATTACTCAAACAATGTAACATATCTGGCCATTAATATATCAAAATAAATAGTTCTCACACATCTGTATGGCTGCAGGCATGTGCACAGGACATAAAACAGAAATCCACAGCTTGCATCGTTCTTATACTGGTTTAAACAGCAAAATAAAAAAAGTGAAAAAATTAGGGCTGTCAAGAATAGCGCGTTAACGACGTTAATTAGTTGTTTGCCGTTAATTACGTCAAATTTTTTAACGCATTTCACACATGCGCAGAATTTGGTCAGGAAAGTCTCGTCGATCTCTGAATTCTCAAGAGAGTAAAAAACACCACGACAAAAACACCGAAGAAGCTTAAGGTTTTACCCCAGTTACTCTCAAATAAATTCATGCCAAGCTCGTTAAACAGAGACGACTTTGGTAGTTGATACGCTGGAGCTTCTTCCTGTTATAGCGTCCTGTATTCAAACTGCGCATGCGCAGAACGCCTACATGCAATGCAGCGAAAATTACAGCTGTTTGGAAAAGCATATGCATTTTTACTTGGTTTTACTGGCACTTGAAGCCTTCAGAACGTGAGAATATCGATCCTAAAGTATTGTGGCAGAGCAAATGAACACCTCCCAAAAACAAGAGTGCCCAGAGTGCTGCTTATGTGATGGTGGCGCATGTTGGTGTTTCTGAGTTCATTCTTTCGAGTTTCTCTATGCATAATTTCATAGATATGTGGCTATATTTAACCACTGGTTCACCTAAAACTCTTACACTATCTGTAGTTAAATGGCATGGTTTGATATAGTGCTCAGGTAAATTTGATCTAAGTAAATGTTAAACTTTTGAAATTCAGAAAAAAAAAACACATATTGATGAAAATTATGTATCTGTGTCCTGTTATTTATCTTTTGGTATGCATTTCAGAAAAAAACAATGGTTAGGATTCAGGTGTAATTGCAAATAGTGATTAATCCTGATTAATCCACTGAAAATTCTGATTAATTTGATTAAAAATTGTAATCATTTGACAGCCCTAGAAAAAATACATTCATTCATACATATAGGTTGCATCATTGTTAAACTAATTAAACATTTTAAGCAAAAAAGTGTTTTTCATGTAAGTATGAGTGATCTTTATTTTCCAATTGTGTGTGTGTGTACATATTGACACACATTTGCCTTGTCCAAATACCCACACTTGCGGTCTTGACCACTTGAAAGTGCGTGTGCATCATGTTCTGAAAAATAATCGTGAGACTTTTTGCCGAGATCTCATGAGAGGTCACAGAAACCTTTCCAATGTATTTTATTTAAATTTAAACTAGAAATTACATATAATTTGGTAGTAAAACAAAGAGATGCATGTTTTATTGGTGCAAATGCGTAATGGTGACATTTATTTCATACAACATTTGCCATTGCTTTTTATCACTTAAAGGGGGGGTGAAATGTTCGTTTTCACTCAATATCCTGTTAATCTTGAGTACCTATAGAGCAGTACTGCATCCTTCATAACTCCAAAAAGTCTTTAGTTTTATTATATTCATAAGAGAAAGATAGTCTGTACTGATTTTTCCTGGAAAAACACAACCGGCTGGAGGCGTGACGTGTGGGCGGAGCTAAAGAATCACGAGCGCGAGTAGGCTTTTGCGTTGAGAGCGTTTGGAAGCTGTGACATTACCGTGAGGAAAAAAATATCCAAAACAAACCATGGCTAACAGTCAGATTCAGCGTATATTTATGATCCAGAATCAGATCCAGAGGCTGAAATTTAACAAGAGCAGCATCAGCAACGACGTCTCTATGTGGTATGTACTGAAACTGTATATATTTGCTTAGCCGTTTTTGGAAAATGACTAAGTTCCACTTTATGTCGTCTTTTTTTTTTTTTTTTTTTAAGCTGTACATGTGGAAAGTGCAGTTTGATGACAACATCGCATGTTGTTTACTTGATGTGCTTACGCGCCAATAGCTAAGTTAACAACACAGAGATATTTGAAGCAGTTTTACTCACCGCATGCGGTTCCAACACACAATCGTGACTTTTTCGTTGGGACTGCATTATCCTTAAGAAATAAACAATGTGCAAATCCGGCGTCAAACTGGGCCTTGTTTGTAAAACAAGCATCTTCGAAATGCAGGGAACAAACAAAAACACTTGCACAACTCCATTGATGCTCTGTAAAAATAAACTCCATCCACTGGTCACTTAATGCTGTTTTTTTTTTTTTTTTTTTGGTAATCTGTGCAGGGTTGTCTTGCCCTGGCAACCAAAAACACACTTCTTTTGTGACATTTCGTGACGCTCTCGCTCTGATCAGTGAATGTCTGTTGTGCTCTCAGTGTGCTGCTATATGGGAGAGCACGCTCTTCAGGCAGAAGTGGCCTTAGGACCCATATAAGGAAATTCCGTTCCATCTAACGTCACACAGAGCCATACTCGAAAAAAAACTTTCCGAAACTTGTGACAAACCGGAAGGAGTATTTTTGGAACAAAAAAAAATACTCCTTCAAACGTACAACTTAATTTTTGAAACTTTGTCCATGTTTAGCATGGGAATCCAACTCTTTAACAGTGTAAAAAACTATGCATGAAATAGCATTTCACCCCCCCCCCTCCCCCTTTAATTATAAGCACCACAAAATGTTATTGTTTTAGGGACTACTGAACAGACATTTAGAAGATTATTCTATAATGAAAGGTACTGAAAATAACACATGCTGACACTTTAATTTGTTGCTAGAAGCCCATAACAGTGTTAAACATTTTACTTCTTGCTGTCAGCAGGTGGCACTATGACTATAACAGAATATGGGCATGGACATGTCTTCAGGACAGAGCTTCTATCCAACATCTAAAGTTTGGGGCAAATTGGACATTGTTTGCCTGAGTTACAGCAACTTCCTGTTTCAAGGCGAAACATAGAACTTTGTCAGGCTGCCAGGGACATGCCCTTCAACGAAAGCTCAAGATTATGATTACAGTCACCAAATGTGAACATGACTTGATTAAAACTACTGGAGGATTTGGTTAAATTACTGCCTGGTGTGAGGTAGGTAGCGGGGCCCCCCTTGCACTGAATTTTGTTCATACCGGGAGGGGTGCTTCATTGAAATTTTATAAGTGGCACTATTGAGCCATTTTGCAATGCCCAATTCTGAATCAAATATACATGTTAAATTTTATGAGTTTTCGAGCATGTTTAGTCCCTAAAAATGTGATTCACCTTGGAGAAAAGATTTTAGCTGTTTCATTAATTGTTCTACTCTGTACATAAACACACACACATACTGTAGGCACAGCTGTGCATGCTCTCAAGGGTAAGTGAGTGCAGTGTTATTCACTATTCACACTCACCCTGGGGGGGCTGTGGACTAACCTAATATTGTACTTAAAAAAAATAAAAATATATTCATCAGCAACACACCTGAACGCAAGGCCAAGCTTGTTGCACTTTAAATCGAGGTAAGAAATGGTTTTAAATCCCTTATACTGCCGCCGAGCATTTTAGCATTATTTCTGTATGCTGTTGCCTATTCACCGTAGTCCTGTGGCTGAAGAGGCCTAGGCTAGCATAAGGCAGCACATCACTAAATAATAGTGAATAATTATTTAGTGAATATATATGACATATATACTTAATTGTTTTTTTGTTTGTTTTGTTTTTTTCATTTTTTTTTTTTTTTTTTTTTTTCAGAAATGACCATCCCCATTCTCAGTGGCGTTTTCTCCCTGAAGCCAACACTGAAAACCCTAATAAGTTGACTGAACTAAATTTATTGAGTAAACTTGTTGCCTCAATTTAATTGAGTAATGGAGTCTCCCAAAACTTACATATTTAAGTTTATTTAACTTGACGGTTTTGTAGACTACCTAAATCCCTCAGAGGTTTAAATGTTGATACTTGATTCATTTGAAGTCACCATTGTGGTGGAAAGTGTTTGGTTTAGTTGGGATCTTGGTCCAGTTACTTCTTGGGTTAATTTGTCTCTTGCTGCTGTATTGGTGTATTTTAAAACGCTGTTTTTGTGGTGAAAAAAGACAAATTTAAATGAGCTCAGGTGTTATTTGATGTTTTTTGTTGTTGAGAAAGTCATCACATAATACGTATTTGAGATCATAAAATAAGTTTTGTTTGATATTTTTAACAGGCACCAGGAGTAAAATACTTATTTTAAAGATGGACGAAATGAATGCGTTTGAAATAATTTGAGTAAAAGAATCAATCAAGTTTTCACACACACAGACTTCTAGATGTAGCATATGCATCACAATAATGGTGACAAACAAAAGAGCTCCATAGCACAAAGTCCTCCTTATTTTCCAGCCTTTTTTGTTCTGATTGTCACCATTGATGTGATGCATATCCAAAATCTTGATGTCTGTTTGTGACGACATGATCGGTTTTCTAAAAGTAAGTACATTGTTTTATCTACAAAGTTTATATCCATAAAAGTATATCCATAGTTGCAGCAATATATTTTATTTTACTATAATAAGTCCCCATTACAAGCAAGATATGTGTATGTTAGATCTCAACTCTCTTTGCCACAGTAACAGTGTTTTACAACACACAAGTTACAGCAGCAAGAGACAAGCTTACACCAACAAAGAGCTGATAACTCCTGAGCTCTTTGAAACTTTGTCTTTCTTCGCCACAAAAACAGCATTTTAAAATATACTGTTACAGCAGCAAGAGACAAGCAGAAGTATCTGGACCAAGATCCCAACTAAACCAAACATTTTCCACCACAATGGTGACTTCAAATGAATCAAGTATGCACATTTAAACCTCTATTAATTCTCAATAAGAGCTTCTCTAGATGTCTGACAGAAATAAAGTCACAGAACCTTGTAAGGAGGATATGTGAACATCTATATCGGATGTACAGAAGACATAAAAAACATTAAAAAAGACGTCATAAAAACATTCTCTCCTCAGTGGATGTCTTTTCAATGTCTGCAAAGACATAAAAATACTTTTTTTTTTTTTTTTTTTTTTACAGTGCAGTATAGGGTTTACTGTATTTTCATAAATATTGTGACAGTTTGTCAAAAGGTCAAAGTGTAAATATGCTGTTATTTGTTTTACTTCAGTCTGCTGTCAAAAATAAGAACATCATTTTCAGTTAAATTTACGTTGAGTTAACTTAAATATATAAGTACACTTGAAATTAGTACCAAGTTAAGTGAACATAATTGTTTAAGTACATTAAATTAGCATCAAGTTTGGTGAACTGAGTGATTTAAGTACAATCTACAAAACCGTCAAGTTAAATAAACTTAAAAATGTAAGTTTTGGGAGACTCCATTACTCAATTAAATTGAGGCAACGAGTTTACTCAATCAATTTAGTTCATTCAACTTATTAGGGTTTTCTACAAAACCGTCAAGTTAAATAAACTTAAATATGTAAGTTTTGGGGGACTCCATTACTCAATTAAATTGAGGCAATGAGTTTACTCAATCAATTTAGTTCATTCAACTTATTAGGGTTTTCGATCTAACGAGTTAAGCAGTAACTTTAGCTGTCATTTTCTTTCGCTCAAAGGAAAACGATTGGGCCACTTCATCAAATACTTAAGTTGTAATTTCAATAATCATCTCAAAATCACGTACCACAAGGATTTAAATTAACATATTTCACCAGTAGAAATCATGCAAAACAACTTTATATCTACATAATTTTAGTCACCGAACATAGTACACGAAGAAAAACTTCCTCTTGAATTGTAGTTCAGCAACCAAACAGACCAAAAGGACAAATTTTGTAACCCACTAATTAGTGCTTTTGTTCTCTTGTTGCTAGGCAGAATTTCTTCAATGGCCAATCACATTAAAGGAAGAACAGAGTGACGTTGAGTTTTTCGAAAGGATTACTCATGATTTTGAGCTCACAACACTTGAAATCTTAAGTTTATGCATTTTGAAGGTAAATTAGTTAAATTAACTCATATTTTTAAGTGACAGGGCCAAAATGCAAAATTTTAAGTAATGTTTAGTCAACATTACTTGATTTTTTAAGTCAAGGCAATATTAGGGTTTACAGTGAAGGGAAGCCATCTCTTCCGACAATCACTATTATTGTAAATAAAAAAAAATATTTGACTTGTGACATGGCCTCTCATTTCTATGGAGAAAATGAAATAAATGTAGAATTTGTCATGCTTTGTTCCGATCAGAATAATGGGCGTTTACTAGCCGCTCTCAAGCGCATGACCACATGCATAATTTTTGCCACAAAAAAAAAGACGGCTAAAGAAATGATTATGAATTTGTCAAAAATAGCAAGGAGACATTTAATTGTTTATTAATAAAATTGTGTTTCCTGTGTCACTGCAAAGACGATGCGGACTCACCATGAACGCCAGAGAGAAATGCACATTTCATATGGATTAGGCCTACATATTCAGAGATTCCTGAATATGTAGGCCTAAACGATGGCTTCCCTTGGCTTCAGGGAGAAAACGCCACTGAGAATGGGGATGGTCATTTCTGAAAAAAAAAAAAAAAAAAAATGAAAATGTTCCTATTTCTTTTCGTTTTGAATATTTTCATTTAAGAGTAGACATTTTTAAGCTTTCTATAATAGATAGCCTATATTTCTCAAAACTGTATGTGAGGCACAAGCTGAGTTTCTGCGCCCTCCAGTTCACGTGTAATACAAGTGATGTGCCGGCACCTTATTACATTGTCTGCTAATATATTTGCTTGTTTATTAAATACAGGCAATGGGTTGATAAAATATTGATCAAAATTAAGATACAATTTATACAAAACGAAAATCTTTTAAACAGAGTCTTTCTACAAAACAAAACTCAATAAAGTGGTCAAAATCATGTCTTACCCACTCCATGTCTCATAGGCTATTGCGCATGATGTATCATATCTTTCTCATGCTGCATGCTCACTTTCATAATAAACATTGATTAAATAAATAAAAATTTACATAAGCCTATAATATGTAAACAAATATGAAACCAAATATGTTTTCTTTAATGGCTACAACACATAGCCTAAACAGTAGCCTACAGAGATTTTTTTTAATTATTATTTTTTATTTATTTTTATTAAACATCAAAGTACAAGTACATCAAGTACAATTTTTGTGTATAAAACAGTAACAATCACGCCAGGGGAGAAGACTAGTAGAGAAATTTCATGTCGTCAGTCACAACATAATGACGTCACATATTTTCCAACCCAGCCCAACCCCCCCCACCCCCCCCCACCCCCCCGCTAATTAACTTTAAATATTAATGAATTCACCTGGAACCAACAAAAGCAAAGCAAAGCAAAAAACAAAACATAAAAACAAAACAAAACAAAAAAACTCTCTTATTATATTAAATTAAATAAACAACAGAGGTAATTAGTACACAGTTATCACAAAAATTCTGTAAATTCTGAAAATATTGTAAAAGGCCTGACAACAAAATGATTAAGTCGTCTCCTGTCAAGAACAGATGACACACCACATTTCCCCTGTTAACAACCGGCTCATGGAGGTATAATCAGCAAAATCCACCTGACTGAAACTCCTACACAACATATGGAGTGTATGTCAAACACACCTAATAATACCTAACAAGCATAATCTGTTGCCATTTGATAAGGTAAGATGAGCTTAAGTTGTTCTGCCATTAAAAATATCATAAATAAAAATATCATTTAATTCTGTATAGATGTTATTAAGGTAATGTGATTTTAAAAAATATGCCATTCGTAAACATTAATTAGCTAATTAAAAAAAATCCTGCCTGGGTTCCACTGTGGATGAGAAATTAAATGAATCTTCTCTACCCTCTTTATTCAGCCTCTTGGGAGCTCCACATCATGTGGGTGCATTAAGTGGAGAGCACTGACATGTGTGTGTGTGTGTGTGTGTGTGTGCGTGTGTGTGTTGAATGTATCTCCATGACATCTTACTTCAGTGGTTATCAGAGTGTGTGACCCTAGAGGGTGCCGCTGTATTATACAGGTTGAGTCTTTTTGAGTTATTTAATTATTATTACATTGTGGATTACTTTTGAAGTATTGTGATGTTTTTATCAGCTGTTAAAATTATCTTTCTGATGGCACCCATTCTTTGTAGAGCAGGGGTGACCAACTTCCAGTCCTGCAGAGTTTTCCTCCAACCTTGATAAAAACTCACCTGCCTGCAGCTTTCTAGTAACCCTTAGGCCTTGATTAGCTTGTTCAAGTGTGTTTAATTATAGGTTTGGAGGGAAACTCTGCAAGACTCTGGTTCTCCAGGACCGAAGCTGGCCATTGGTGAGCAAGTGATAGAATGCTAAACTTCACCAAACCTGTTCTGATGAGGAAACAAGCTCATCTACACCTCGGATGGACTGAAGGTGAGTCAATTTTCACCAAAAAAAGTTCATTTCAGGGTGAAGTAAGTTTGATTTGGGATTTGAGTTAGGCTTTCAAGAAAATCTCTCAAAGAGTTGTGGGATCAACTAAGTACATTTTAAATCAATTCAGATTGATGCACACCTAACCTTAATTTTTATTTTATTTTAAGCTTCCAAAATACTGATATTTGGCATGCTATCCCAAGGTAATCAATCAAATTCAATGGGTAAATTTTGTGCATCAGATGCATATAAAATGTTTTGTTGTCTTTTTCTCTCTCTCTCTCTTTAAGACAAGTCCCTTCGCAAACTGCTATGTCAACACAAAGTGTGGTAACAGAGAGAGACGTTCACTGTCTGTTTGGATCTTTGAGCTCCGCCAACAACCAGCATTTAGCATACTGTTGTCTTGACAGGGCACACAGAGACACTGCTCGTCAGTGATCCACCAGCCGGCCTTGACCCAGCAGCTGTGCTCTGCTGACAAGCTAATAGCTGCTGCCAGGGCTCAAAAAGACACGCTATAGCAGGTAATTTCATTCACAATATGAGAAAAAAGAATATTAGATAATAACATGGGCAACACCAGACAAAACTGCTGCTGCTGATGATCATGATGATGAGAAGAGATCATTTTAAATGTTCCAGAGGGACAAGCTATTGAAAGTAGGAGCTTTCCAAAAATTAGGAGAAAGAAATAAACTTATAAAACACAACACCACCTTTGTTAAATGTTAAGGGGTTTTTTTGTCCACAAAAACTGCTGCAGATGATTAGCAAAAAAATCTTAAAGGTTCCAGAGATACAAGCTATTCTAAGAAAAGTAGAAGAAATAAACTTATGAAACAATAAACACAACATCACCTTTGTTAAATGTGTGATTTTTACTTTTTTATTTTATTTGGATGTTAAAGGGGGGGGGGGGTGAAATGCTATTTCATGCATAGTGAGTTTTTTTTTTACACTGTTAAAGAGTTGGATTCCCATGCTAAACATGGACAAAGTTTCAAAAATTAAGTTGTACGTTTGAAGGAGTATTTTTTTTCCCAAAATACTCCTTCCGGTTTGTCACAAGTTTTCGGAAAGTTTTTTTCGAGTATGGATCTGTGTGACGTTAGATGGAGCGGAATTTCCTTATATGGGTCCTAAGGCACGTCTGCCGGAAGAGCGCGCGCTCCTGTATAGCACAGCACTGAGAGCAGAGACATTCACTGATCAGAGCAAGAGCGTCGCAAAAAGTCACAAAAGAAGTGTGTTTTTGGTTGCCAGGGCAAGACAACCCTGCACAGATTACCAAAAAAAAAAAAAACAGCATTAAGGGACCAGTGGATGGAGTTTATTTTTACAGAGCATCAACGGAGTTGTGCAAGTGTTTTTGTTTGTTCCCTGCATTTCGAAGATGCTTATTAAACATCAAAGTACAAGTACATCAAGTACAATTTTTGTGTATAAAACAGTAACAATCACGCCAGGGGAGAAGACTAGTAGAGAAATTTCATGTCGTCAGTCACAACATAATGACGTTACATATTTTCCAACCCAGCCCAACCCCCCCCCACCCCCCCACCCCCCACCCCCCCGCTAATTAACTTTAAATATTAATGAATTCACCTGGAACCAACAAAAGCAAAGCAAAGCAAAAAACAAAACATAAAAACAAAACAAAACAAAAAAACTCTCTTATTATATTAAATTAAATAAACAACAGAGGTAATTAGTACACAGTTATCACAAAAATTCTGTAAATTCTGAAAATATTGTAAAAGGCCTGACAACAAAATGATTAAGTCGTCTCCTGTCAAGAACAGATGACACACCACATTTCCCCTGTTAACAACCGGCTCATGGAGGTATAATCAGCAAAATCCACCTGACTGAAACTCCTACACAACATATGGAGTGTATGTCAAACACACCTAATAATACCTAACAAGCATAATCTGTTGCCATTTGATAAGGTAAGATGAGCTTAAGTTGTTCTGCCATTAAAAATATCATAAATAAAAATATCATTTAATTCTGTATAGATGTTATTAAGGTAATGTGATTTTAAAAAATATGCCATTCGTAAACATTAATTAGCTAATTAAAAAAAATCCTGCCTGGGTTCCACTGTGGATGAGAAATTAAATGAATCTTCTCTACCCTCTTTATTCAGCCTCTTGGGAGCTCCACATCATGTGGGTGCATTAAGTGGAGAGCACTGACATGTGTGTGTGTGTGTGTGTGTGTGTGCGTGTGTGTGTTGAATGTATCTCCATGACATCTTACTTCAGTGGTTATCAGAGTGTGTGACCCTAGAGGGTGCCGCTGTATTATACAGGTTGAGTCTTTTTGAGTTATTTAATTATTATTACATTGTGGATTACTTTTGAAGTATTGTGATGTTTTTATCAGCTGTTAAAATTATCTTTCTGATGGCACCCATTCTTTGTAGAGCAGGGGTGACCAACTTCCAGTCCTGCAGAGTTTTCCTCCAACCTTGATAAAAACTCACCTGCCTGCAGCTTTCTAGTAACCCTTAGGCCTTGATTAGCTTGTTCAAGTGTGTTTAATTATAGGTTTGGAGGGAAACTCTGCAAGACTCTGGTTCTCCAGGACCGAAGCTGGCCATTGGTGAGCAAGTGATAGAATGCTAAACTTCACCAAACCTGTTCTGATGAGGAAACAAGCTCATCTACACCTCGGATGGACTGAAGGTGAGTCAATTTTCACCAAAAAAAGTTCATTTCAGGGTGAAGTAAGTTTGATTTGGGATTTGAGTTAGGCTTTCAAGAAAATCTCTCAAAGAGTTGTGGGATCAACTAAGTACATTTTAAATCAATTCAGATTGATGCACACCTAACCTTAATTTTTATTTTATTTTAAGCTTCCAAAATACTGATATTTGGCATGCTATCCCAAGGTAATCAATCAAATTCAATGGGTAAATTTTGTGCATCAGATGCATATAAAATGTTTTGTTGTCTTTTTCTCTCTCTCTCTCTTTAAGACAAGTCCCTTCGCAAACTGCTATGTCAACACAAAGTGTGGTAACAGAGAGAGACGTTCACTGTCTGTTTGGATCTTTGAGCTCCGCCAACAACCAGCATTTAGCATACTGTTGTCTTGACAGGGCACACAGAGACACTGCTCGTCAGTGATCCACCAGCCGGCCTTGACCCAGCAGCTGTGCTCTGCTGACAAGCTAATAGCTGCTGCCAGGGCTCAAAAAGACACGCTATAGCAGGTAATTTCATTCACAATATGAGAAAAAAGAATATTAGATAATAACATGGGCAACACCAGACAAAACTGCTGCTGCTGATGATCATGATGATGAGAAGAGATCATTTTAAATGTTCCAGAGGGACAAGCTATTGAAAGTAGGAGCTTTCCAAAAATTAGGAGAAAGAAATAAACTTATAAAACACAACACCACCTTTGTTAAATGTTAAGGGGTTTTTTTGTCCACAAAAACTGCTGCAGATGATTAGCAAAAAAATCTTAAAGGTTCCAGAGATACAAGCTATTCTAAGAAAAGTAGAAGAAATAAACTTATGAAACAATAAACACAACATCACCTTTGTTAAATGTGTGATTTTTACTTTTTTATTTTATTTGGATGTTAAAGGGGGGGGGGGGGTGAAATGCTATTTCATGCATAGTGAGTTTTTTTTTTACACTGTTAAAGAGTTGGATTCCCATGCTAAACATGGACAAAGTTTCAAAAATTAAGTTGTACGTTTGAAGGAGTATTTTTTTTCCCAAAATACTCCTTCCGGTTTGTCACAAGTTTTCGGAAAGTTTTTTTCGAGTATGGATCTGTGTGACGTTAGATGGAGCGGAATTTCCTTATATGGGTCCTAAGGCACGTCTGCCGGAAGAGCGCGCGCTCCTGTATAGCACAGCACTGAGAGCAGAGACATTCACTGATCAGAGCAAGAGCGTCGCAAAAAGTCACAAAAGAAGTGTGTTTTTGGTTGCCAGGGCAAGACAACCCTGCACAGATTACCAAAAAAAAAAAAACAGCATTAAGGGACCAGTGGATGGAGTTTATTTTTACAGAGCATCAACGGAGTTGTGCAAGTGTTTTTGTTTGTTCCCTGCATTTCGAAGATGCTTGTTTTACAAACAAGGCCCAGTTTGACGACGGATTTGCACACCGTTTATTTCTTAAGGATGATGCAATCCCAACGAAAAAGGGTCACGATCGTGTGTTGGAACCGCAGGCGGTGAGTAAAGCTGCTTCAAATATCTCTGCCTCCTTTTTAGTGCGTCTGCCTCCCATGCCGGAGACCCGGGTTCGAGCCCCGCTTGGAGCGAGACGTTGCTGCTGCTGCTCTCGTTCAGTTTCAGCCTCGGGGTCTGATTCTGGATCATAAATAAACGGCTGAATCTGACTGTTAGCCATGGTTTGTTTTGGATGATGTTTTTTTTTTCCTCACGGTAATGTCACAACTTCCAAACGCTCTCAACGCAAAAGCCTACTCGCGCTCGTGATTCTTTAGCTCCGCCCACACCTCACGCCTCTTGCCGGTTTTGATTTTCCGGGAAAAATCGGTACAGACTATCTTTCTCTTATGAATATAATAAAACTAAAGACTTTTTGGAGTTATGAAGGATGCAGTACTACTCTATAGGTACTCAAGATTAACAGGATATTGAGTGAAAACCAGCATTTCACCCAACCTTTAAACACTGATTTTCATGCCATTAGTCACTGTTCCTCATTAAATGTTTTACTTCTTAATAAAAATCGATAGCTATTTAAATTCAAAGAAAAATGTGTACACATGATATTAGGATGAGGAGACCCAAATCATACTAGTAGCCTAATTAAATAAAAGTTTATTGTAGGTGGTAGGCCTTCATTATTTTCAAACACAACAGAGCACTGACCTTTTAGCACCAATCACTAGACTTTTCATTTCGAAACTGCTGCAACATATACAACACTCAGCATAATAATGCTGCCAGGTTCATGTTTATCTGTTTCAGATAAAACTTTAATCACTTTTAGTGCCAGTCACTGGGCTTTCACCAATTTGCAATTTTTTTTCACATTAGCCTGAGTTGTTTATTTTGCATTACCACCTGACATAGCTTACTGCTTATTTTATCTTGGTAAAATGCCTATTATGGCACATTTTTACTCAAATAATTCAAGTCTAATTGCAAATAGTGCATTTTTCTAGAATTGCATTAGCCAAACTGTTTTTGCACTATATTGCATTCATGTCTCCTGCTGTCCATGACCACCTTCATATCAGCCAACACAAATTAGCCAACTGCACGCAACTTTAGCTTCATTTACAGGTGCTCATCTAGTAACCCACACAGGAGTTTCAAGTTATCTATATGTACAGTATGTACAGGTATCTAAAACACAAACAACTTTTACATGGCCAAACAAATAATGTCATTTTACAGCAGCAGTTGTTTAGCTCATAATCATAACCTAAAATTATTAAAACTTCTACACTCTGTGTAATGCATGCCATTCGTAATTAAAATAATAGGCTATGCTATTATAATTATTAAAAACAAAGTAATTAAGTATGTTTTTACAATAAGTGAGCTGTGAACATGTTTCCAGAGCATGATTGGCTGTTTTAGTAATTTACTTGTCATTCGAGTCAAATCCTCCAAACACTCGCGCATTAAAGATGATCTTACTTCCGGTTTGTAGCTCACTTCCAGACAAAGTTGAAAGAGTAATTCACTCACAAATCAAAACAACTGCACAGACCGCGAGTCGGTGAATTGTTTACTCAAAAACCACAATTACAGTGTACATTGGACAAACCATATGCATTTGCTTAAGTGTTTAAGCATACTGGCTAATTTTCAAGACCTGTCCACAGGAGGCTTTAAAAACACACTAATGAATAATTTAGCAATACACAAAAAGTAAGAATAAATGTAATGATGAATAAACGCTAAGAAAACAGTACACAGCCAATAAATTACAAGGTAATGCAAGGGCTTTACTGCCCTTCAGATAGTAGGGTATATTCCCTAGTATGCCCAGCATAATTTGCTCTGTTTTCACCTTTCTTTTGTCTGGTATTGTCCTTATGTAACATGCTGTCTCACATGTGGCTTTTTTTATTTTTAGTAATTTTGAATAAACCTAGTTCCATTTTTATCATCTTCATATTTAGACTGTATGTGACAGAGATTTGCTGACTCATCCCTTCAAATACCCAGGAATGAAAAACATTCATCATTCATTAAAAATAATCAGCTGATGCAGCTTGACGGAATTTTTGATCTGTACTGAGCAGCAATCTAGAAAATTGTGTTTTCTATAGTCATACTCTCTCTCTGTCCCTGTGTGTGTGTCCTCATTTGTGTAGCTTTGTGAAGGCAACAAGTTGAAGGCTAATTACCTTTTCATTATGTGGAGAAAGGAAAAAGAGAGGAAAAATATGTAGCAGTCTGTCAGCTGTCCTGGTATGAAAGGTCAAAGTGGGAGAAGGCAGAGGGAGAGAAAGGCCAGCGGTGACGTGTCCCATTCAAAAACACACTACACATCACGAGTCTTCATCACAACAGAGACAGCTCACTGCGCTGCCCTAACCAAACTGCAATTGCAATTCAGGTTCAATCAGTGTGTGAATGAAATCTTTCAGGCGAGTTTAATCTTCTGTGCAGTTGTTCTCACAGTCTTTCTAATGTGATGGGTGAGTGACTATCTAGAAAGAGAAGGTCAATAAAAAACCCTGTTTTTGCAAATATCTGTGACTGTGACAAATGTCACTATACAATTTGTGTAATTGCTGTAATTACTAAAAAATGAACAGATTTTCTTATTGCGATTTTGATATCCGAGAGTCTGCCAATATCAGATTTATCTTATGCAAACAAAGCATAGATAACTATAATGAGGCTAAACTGTGCTGATAATCATAATATCCGACTTTTATGACATCTTTATCTTGTTAGACAAAAAAAAAAAAAAAAACATTTCGGTTTTCTTACCAAATGTTTTAGTTATTTTCTATGAACATATTTAATTAAGTCAATAAATCTAATGTAGTAGTTTACATAACCAAACTAGTAGAAACTTGGATAAAAACAAAAAAAAATCAAGCTAGACTAAAAACAAATGAGACTGCCAAAAGGTGCAGCTGTTATGTTTTTAGCAGAGGTAAAATAGGGCAGGGAGAGTTTATCTCCCCCTTACACTATCGGGCATGTATCAGGAATGTCTCAGATCTGTATCAGCTGAACTAAATTAAAAATGTGTGCTTTGTGGCGTCAAGGGTATATGTGTCTCTAGGTGTGAAAAATAATTAGATTTCAACTCCTTTTAAAATAACCATAAAATAAAATCTGCAAAGTTATTTAAATGTAAGCAATAATAATTGCTTAATAAATCTATATTAATATAAAATTAAAAGTTAGAACCATTTTAAAAGTTTTTTTTTATTTTTATGCACTGGCAATAGTTCTAAAATTAGCGAAGTGAACAAACATCAATGGAATTATTAATGTGTTTTTTTTTTTTTTTTTCAGTGGTTATGATATAATTACAATCAAAGAGCTGTTTCCTTGCTTTTGAACAGCTGCTCTACTGTCCTCACAAGACCTGAACCCAACCTGTTCAGTAATTTATTTGGCTGATCTCCATTTGCATGGAACTAAATCAAACAAATGCTCAGATTTGCTTACTCATGCCCTCGAAATTTCAAAACATCAAGGCAGCTGCTTTAATCGAACTAAAAAGATTAGGTTGAATTAAAATGTTGAGTAAGATTCTGTCAATGTTTGTGAGTTTTATTTAGACTCATCCTTATGTAGAGCTGTCCCATAAATAACTGAAATAGAATTACATATAAAACATTTCCATCTGAAATATATTGTCATATAAAGTAAAAACATATACAAAACAAGAAATTGGAACAATTCCATTCATTAACATTTATATCTGACCCTTACAAATATGTTTTTGTATGTGTAATACATTTTTTCGACAAGTTATAAGTTAAAATATACATTCTCTACATTGATTTTTTTTTTTTTTTATATTCAGATGAAAACACACACACACACACATACAAACACACACCTAAAGGATTATTAGGAACACCTGTTCAATTTCTCATTAATATATTATCTAATCAACCAATCAAATGGCAGTTGCTTCTATGCGTTTAGGGGTGTGATCCTGGTCAAGACAATCTCCTGAAATCCAAACTGAATGTCAGAATGGGAAGAAAGGTAATTTAAGCAATTTTGTGCGTGGCATGGTTGCTGGTGCCAGACGGGCCAATCTGAGTATTTCACAATCTGCTCAGTTATTGGGATTTTCACGCACAACCATTTCTAGGGTTTACAAAGAATGGTGTGAAAAGGGAAAAACATCCAGTATGCGGCAGTCCTGTGTGCGAAAATGGCTTGTTGATGCTAAAGGTCAGAGGAGAAAGGGCCGACTGATTCAAGCTGATAGAAGAGCAACTTTGACTGAAATAACCACTCGTTACAACCGAGGTATGCAGCAAATCATTTGTGAAGCCACAACACACACAACCTTGAGGTGGATGGGCTACAACAGCAGAAGACCCCACTGGGTAACACACATCTCCAATACAAATAGGAAAAAGAGGCTACAATTTGCACGAGCTCACCAAAATTGGACAGTTGAAGACTGGAAAAATGTTGCCTGGTCTAAGTCTCGATTTCTGTTGAGACATTCAGATGGTAGAGTCAGAATTTGGCGTAAACAGAATGAGAACATGGATCCATCATGCCTTGTTACCACTGTGCAGGCTGCTGCTGGTGGTGTAATGGTGTGGGGGATGTTTTCTTGGCACACTTTAGGCCCCTTAGTGCCACTTGGGCATCGTTTAAATGCCATGGCCAACCTGAGCATTGATTCTGACCATGTCCATCCCTTTATGACCACCATGTACCCATCCTCTGATGGCTACTTCCAGCAGGATAATGCATCATGTCACAAAGCTCGAATCATTTCAAATTGGTTTCTTGAACATGACAATGAGTTCACTGTACTAAAATGGCCCCCACAGTCACCAGATCTCAACCCAATCTTTGGTATGTGGTGGAAGGGGAGCTTCTTGCTCTGGATGTGCATCCCACAAATTTCCATCAACTGCAAGATGCTATCCTATCAATATGGGCCAACATTTCTAAAGAGTGCTTTCAGCACCTTGTTGAATCAATGCCACGTAGAATTATGGCAGTCCTGAGGTAAAAGGGGGTCAAACACAGTATTAGTATTTTGTTCCTAATAATCCTTTAGGTGAGTGAGTGTGTGTGTGTGTATATATATATATATATATATATATATATGGAAAAATTATTTTAATATCTGTTCACTGCAATGTTATTTTGGGAAGCCAAATGGTTATTCTACTTTGGCATCACTGTTAAACTCACTTTGGAACCTTTATTTATAAGAGTGTATATTATAAATATTGAAGACTTCAGTGTTGTAGATATGGTTTTATTGTAGTGCATTTAACAGAATTTTGTAACAAGCTCCAAGTTGTAAAATTACTGCCAATTTTTATTTCCCCATGGTCTCCTTTGTTTGTAAAAGTAACTGTTGTTCTTCTGAAACAAATTACTAGAGGATCTATCTTCGAACACTCTATAAACAGTAAATATGAACCGCTTTGAATCAAAAGCCATAGATTTTTAAACATCTATGCAATTAATCTATCTGTACCGGGAGACCAGAGGCCTGGTTATGGACAGACACAGTAAGCTGCCACAGGGATCTGAGCCTTGATTCATTTTCAGATCACTAAATCATCAACAAACAATTTCAGGTACTTCTGCTTCTCAAGATTTGATGCTGTAGCCTACCTGTACAGCATAATATTTAATATTAATATTTTTCAGAATATTTGTGTTACACAAATAAAATTGACAAACAGTAAGTTTTTGAGAAGGGGTTTATCAAGCTAGGTGGTGCATTAGAAAAAAGGGGCTCATCTCCTGTTTCCAAAATGCATCACAAAATGCTTGAAAAATATCACATTGCACAAGGTGCAAACAACCTTACGCCTGTAGTCTTCAATGTAAAAATGAAATCTACAATCAAACCTACATTTATTCAGACACCTTTAACATTTCTCACATTATTACAGTTTTGCTATATATAAATAAAAAAATTATATCTGGTGTCTGAATAATTTTTGGTTTGAATGTTAAAACTACAAAGTAATTCAGTGAGTGATTTTCATTTTCTTGGATTAACATTACAGCAGCCAGTAGCTAAATTAGACGCAGTCCCTTTAAGAGACTATGAACGCGTCCAATATAATAGGCTACACATCCCATTTTTTCTTAGAAATAACTTAAGAAATAACTGAAAGTCTTTTCGAGCATAATTTCCAAGGTGGATATTTTGACATATTTTGTAGGCTATGTATTTGTCGACACAAGAGCAAAAATGAGCAAATTCGATGTTCAAGTGTTTTGAGACGCCTTTCTTTTCTTTTAGCTGTCCGTGATATGCGGCTCTCTCTCTCTTTCCGCACCGAACACAGCGCGAGAGTAACCAGCTACTCTGTTCAGCTTTTCCGCGTCTATTGTTTGGATGCTTTAATGTTTAAATAGACAAGCGGTCAAGCTTAAAAACACGTGTAAAAGATAAGCTTTCGTGACGATGCGCAGCAGTGGTCCGTCAACTGTCCTGAGCATCTTTTTAGGCTGGCCTCAGCCAGTCGGTTATATAAGATATCAAGGTGAAAGTCATCATAGCTTGCTAAGTATAGACCCAGATCTCAACCAAACTTTGATAATAGATTAACGGTGATATTTTTTTTTAATCGCCCGATAAGAGTCTCGCGTTAACGCAGCACGTTTACACCGATAACGACCCACCACTGTTATTTATTTATTTATTTAAAACTACATTTGTGTGTAATTAGCTATAAACTCAAATAGAGCATGCTAGCAATGCCAGAATCAAAACATGCATAGACTGATAAAAATTTTTTTTTTTTTTTTTTTTTTTTTTTATTAAAGTATCTACCAAATGCATAAATGTTAATATTCCAAGAATGTGGTCGAGAAATTAATATTATAAGAAATTACAAGAAAAAAAGTCTGGTCTTTTGTAATATGTGGTTCATATTTTACGCCATTTAAACAATTAGAAATATAGTTTTCAAGGTTGATATAGCTTAACCACTCCAACAACTTAACTACTGAAATGGGTCAAACTGAACCTCAGCCTAATATAAGGGTAAAGGAATTTTGGAATCTTGGTCAAACAAACTCTTTGTTCTCATTTTTAAAAAGTATTGTACAAAGTTTGTTCTTCTAAAACAAAAGCTGAGATATGGCCGGGTTCCCAGAGGCCTCAAAAATAGCACACCTCTCCTCAACAAGGTACAATTTGCTAAAACACAAATAATCTGGTAAGAATTGTGCACAAACATTTTAATTACTTAAGTTTAGGAGTTTGTTCAAACGTAATTATTTACAGTGATAATCTTCGAAAGTTATATTGGCACCACCAAAACCACTTGGAAAAAATGGTTTTTACAACAGGGTTGCACTAGACATTAGTCTTTTAAAACGTATGTCCCTTTAAAAAAAAAAAAAAAAAATATATATATATATATATATATATATTCCCGTAACCGTAGAGAATGGTGTCAACAACACCAAGATCATGAGTCCAAATGGCAGCCAAAAGTCTGGAATAATTAAGATTATGATGCTCAGTGAAGATTCTAAAATGCTCATTTATCTGACCAAAAATACAGCAAGAAATGTGTATGTTTGATTGAAAGTTTGTAATTATTGTTTTCATTCAGCGATGCATGAAATTGATCAAAAGTAACAGTGAAGACTTTTTTACTCTTACTAAAATAATTATTTTTCAAACAAAGGCTGTTCAATGAACTGTTTAGTAATTCATAAAAAAATCCGGTTTCCCAAAAAAATATTAAGCAAAAAAAATAATATTAATTATCCCAACAGCCAATAAATCCTTGAGAAACATGCACCTTTTGCATCCATGGATTGTGTTATTAAGAATCATGGGGATTTCTTGGCTTACGTTCATGGCTTATGAGCAGATTTTGATTCCCAAGACCCATTACCTTGCAAAAGTGTAAACTGTAAAAACAGTGTCCTGACAAAGCAATTTTTACATGATCAAACATTCAATATGTGATGTGCACTTGACTCTGACTTGCATTGTAGTGAAATGCCTGGCAGGATAGAATTTATAATGAAAAAGGAATGGATAAGCTTTGCACAATGTAAATTTTTGCAGTGATCCAATTATATCAGATGATGTGTTTTAATCCCTGCACAGATTTTATTTGCAGCATGCATACCCTCTTGTGTTTCTAGGTCTGTTAATGCTGGTTTGTAATTGTTAATGCACATCTGGATGTCCATGTACATAGGATTTATATGCAGATGAAGTCATGAAAAGAAATTAAAAAGCTGTTTAAAGCTTTGTTTTGGTTGCTTCATGGAGGAAACCAGGTAGAAAATAAAGCTTGTGTATATGTGCATACAATATTATGCTACTGAGGATTTACAAAGGAGATCTTGTGGCTTTCATAAATCAGAAAATCCATGGAAACATTTCTACATGAGGTCCCAGGTCTATATTTGTTGAGGGGAAAACATTTTGGGCATGGGCATATTAAAAAGTGACTGAATAACTAGGCATAGGGAACTGGAGTGGACCTACCTAATATGATGACTCTTATGAACCCAGGTAACAAAAATAAGTTCACCTTTAGCTATGATTATCGTTAAGTTATGAAAATGGTATTTCTGAATGTCTCTGTACATTCATAATGCTAAGGGAACAATCCATTTTATAGTTTTTCAAACATCATGAGAATGTTACTATTGGATGTTCAATGGTTTTCTTTTCTAACTTAAACATTTTAGAAATAAAACATTCCATGAATGTCATAGAAATAAAGTTGCTATATAAGTGCTATATAAATAAAAAATTACTTGACTTGATGAATTGACTAGATGAAGTGCATCTCATTACACAAAAGCAATTACTGTTTCAGAAATGCCTTAATGTGATGTTGTGTTCTCTCTTATGAAGGTATATAGCAGTGGCGAAACAAGTCACATACAATCTCAATGTGAGGTTCTGTATTCCAGACTGAATCTGTGGCAATGACCTTGTAATCTACAGACAAGCTCAAGCCCTCAGTGATAGTGTCCAGTCTATTTATACTTTCGGATGTTTGTTGTGGTGCATAGTGACCATGACCTTAGATGTGTTAGGACTCTCTTGGAAAATATAGCAAGTTTTAACAGACCCAATACAGTTCTCAGTATTGTATCAAAAAAAAACAATCCATTGTATAAAACACCTGTAGGAAAGGTTATTATTTACATTTTGCATTTACAGTGGATTTTTATTTATTTATTTTGCAATCAGCAATAATCACAAATTGCATTAGATCTCCATTTTGTTTATTATAAGCACTCTCTTTGATATTAGTGATACCACACAATCAAGGTTACTGTCTTTTATTTGTTGTTCATTTGTTTATACTGTCTTTTTTAAATGAAGCTTAGACCTGCCCTTTTCTGTTTATCAGCACAGGTTCAGATAATCACAACTGCCCATGTGATATTGCTGTTTTACAACAGTTCAATAAACAAAAATGTAAATTCAGTGTGACCCGGAGATTGCAACTGATTTGAATTCAGTATTGCGACACTTTCAGAGTGAAACAAAATATTGAATGATTAAATAAATAAATAAAAGAGGGTTATGCTTGATTCTAGCACATCTCCTCTCCTTCTCCAGCTCAGAGCAGAATGACGGTTGAAAATGAGGGGATCAGTCAAACTAACAGAAGGAACGCCATTTCAAAGGGGAAGCAAATTTTCTGATTTTGGTTTTAAGCTCAGGTCAGATCCAAACATTCCTCATACTTATACAATCGGAATTCCATGTGGCTCCCATACTATTCTCCATAGGAAATAAATGATCAATCTGTCGACAAAAAAATTCTCACAATTTTGTTCCTGAATGAATCAGAGTTGGATGAATAAATTAATCAACACCTTTTTAATGTCACATTGTCGCTACCTACTTACAGCAATGTTAACTGCACAGAGAGTCACAGAAATAAAAAGACTCAGTGCTGTTCAACTGCACACTTTAAAATGCTGCTCAACCAACCAAATTTAAGAATCAGAACATTTAAAAAAAATCTATTATCGTCTTCAAAAACTATATAAAACTAAATAATCAATGGTTGTCAGGATCTGACAATAATTCCATATTGGTTTTCTCAATACCGGTAGTCACATTTTCATAATTAATTACCCTGTCACGATGAACAGGGTGGCTGCTGGCTGAAGACAACAGATGAGCAGATGCTGAGAGGGCTGCTGTGGACCAGACACCACAAATCTAATGACCAAGTCTTGATAGCCCAGTTTGACAAGCTCCAAGAATACCAGTGAGACAGTGAGTAAATGTTCTTGATGACACCATCTTAATCATTAGCGTGATATGGTCAGGCTCTCCGCTGTTCTCTCTCCCTCAACAGGGGCCAATGTAGCATTTTCTACCAAGCAGTAAAACTGTGGGTCCATGTCTTAGCATCCCATTGTACTTCATTTGTCATGTTGTTTGTAAAAGCAAACGCTTAGTTTATTTTTATAAAAATGAAAATTTGAAGCACTTATATCTCAATGCTGTTTGTGCAGCAAGGCTCTCGCAAAAAAAAACATACAGTATGTCACTGTTTTTCTCATGTATTCTTGTTCTATTACCTCCTTTTTCCTCATTCTCTTTCTTTGATAAGCTTTATGTATGTGAGGCCACCAGGACTGTGCAGATAGAGAAAGCATAATGCTGACCCAGGCAGATCATCCTTTAAAACCTGACACACTGTAGAAAAGCAGAAAACTATAACATGGCTCCGCGTGTTTACTCTCAACCCGATGGAGCTGCTTGGAAGTTATGTTTGAGCAGACGACCTTGTGAGACTCAAATCATCGAACAATGGTTGCACACCCACCAAACACCTTCCTACACACATGCACAAAACCCTTCATTGAATTATTTATGCAGGACACCACAGAGTGGATTAGCAGAGCACACACCATTCCGGCTTCTTGAAAAGACCAGGCCCAGACAAATTCCCTATCACAAAAACACATTCAACCCCACCAATACGACGGGAACAGCATATCACACTCTCTGGCACACAAACTCAAAAAAAGGGATAGTTCACTCAAAAATCTTTCTTCTAAAGAACACAAAGGAAAATATTTTGAAGAACTGTTTGTGTCTGAGCAATGAAAGTAAGAGTGATCCATAACAATTCTTGTCCCTATTGACTTTCATTAAACTTCATCAGAACAAGTTTAACCTGTCACAGTAGCTCGTTTGGTTCAGCTATGAAATCAGACATGAGAAGACAGTTCGGACTGCTGAAAGGATTATTGGTGCTCCCCTGCCCAGCCTTCAAGAACTGTATACATCCAGAGTGAGGAAAATGGCTCAGAAAATCACTCTGGATCCCTCACATCCAAGTTATCCCCTTTTTGAGCTTCTGCCATCTGGCTGGTGCTTCAGAGCCGCAAATACCAGGACAGCCAGGCACAAGAACAGTTTCTTCCCCCAGACAATCTGCCCCCCCAAAAAGCAGTTAAATGTTCCCCACTTATACTACACAAAGTTGCAATATCCTTTATTTATTACCACCTCCATCCTAGTACAGTAGTGAAGTGTGAGTGAAAGTGACATTCAGCCAAGTATGGTGACCCATACTCAGAATTTGTGCTCTGCATTTAACCCATCCAAAGTGCACACACACACACTGTGAACACACACCCGGAGCAGTGGGCAGCCATTTATGCTGCGGCGCCTGGCGCCCAGGGAGCAGTTGCGGGTTCGATGCCTTGCTCAAGGGCACCTAAGTCGTGGTATTGAAGGTGGAGAGAGAACTGTACATGCACTCCCTCCACCTACAATTCCTGCCGGCCCGGGACTCGAACTCACAACCTTATGATTGCAAGTCCAAGTCGCTAATCGTCAGGCCACGACTTCCCATAGTACATCGCTTCATCTCACTCTATTTTATTCCATTACCATCTATAGCACAACTGTTCATACAATTTAAATATATATATATATATTTTAAATTGCTGTTGTTCTCTCTGTGTACTGGAAGCTACAAATTCCTTGGATGCGCAAGTATACTTGGCAATAAAGCTCTTTCTGATTCTGATTCTGAACAGATTTGGAAGAAATTTTGCATTAGATCACTTGCTCACCAGTGGATCCTCCAGAAATGATTATTAAAATAAACTTGATGTTTATCACAGACACACAGCTTTTTACATCACAAGAGTTCATTTATGGACTGTAGCTGAGGGGATTACTTGTGAATTATTGTAATGTTTTGTTTGGATACTTATTCTGACGGCACCCATTCAATTCAGAGGATCCAGTAGTTAGTAAGTGATTTAATGATACATTTCTCCAAATCTTTTCTAATTTTGAAACAAAGTCATCTAGACCCTTTCATGGTCCGAGGGTCAGTACATTTTCAGCGATTTATTTTTCTTTTATTTTGGGGTGAACTATTCCTTTAACTGACACAAGCAGAGCACAACCCCTCCCCCACCAGCTCCCTTGGCCTTCTCCAATTAGCAAAGCATCCTTGATTTTAGATTTAAAGAAGGGTGACACCATAATGCACTAATTTCAAGATCTAAGGGGTTTTTTTCATGCGCATATACTATACGTGCACAGAGTCCGTCAAAATCCCCTTACCCCAAATGTCCGCAATTTCACCACATCATATCAAATGTTAAATGCACTTCTAACAGCCTGCTCCCTGAGGGATGTTTGACACCAGTCCATGCATGTGTGTGTGTGTGTGTGTTGGTAAGAATTTGTGTGTGTGTGCATGGGGTTGTGCCAGAGGGGTTTTACACTGGGTTAACCCACTCAACCACTTAAGACAATGAATAAATAAAGCGTCTGCCTCTCTCACGCACTCTCATCTTAGATCCCCCTTTCATTTAATCCAACAGTGATTTAGGGAACGAGCTAGAGAGAGAAAGGGAGAGGAAGATTTCATTCATGCATTTTTCATGCATTTCTTCTTGTCTTTATCAGCTAGTGGGACTGAAAGGTTCTTTGCTAACAGTAATAGAAAACCTTTCTTTGTCTCCTGTGGCTCCTCGGATACGTGATTTTGCCTGACTGAACGTTGTGACACATTACACACACACTGCCATGTCTTGCTATTACAAAAGAGGCTTTTAGTGACTTTCGCAACAGACATTTACATCTTTCTCACTACTTTTACTTAGCTGTTTGTATTTTACCTTTATCATTTTGTTTCCCCTGCAATCTTTGAAAAGCAAATGGAAATATCTTCTGTTTTTCTCATGTTCAGCGTATTATTTGGCCCTGGCTGTAATCCATGAAATCAAAATTGACCATTCTTATTTGAATGGAATATTGCAGTGTCCATTATAATCTCTTCACATGATTATTTAGAAGAAGATGAAGATGAAGAATGCAAAAAAAAAAAAAAATGTCTTAGTATTCTGTCTTATTTTTCAGTTAAATATTTATACTTTCTTAAGATACAAATACTTCATAAACAAAATGACAAAGTCTTGTATATAAAGTCCTGTTTTCTGACAACATTATCAAAATTAAGACACCAACATTGTTGTTTGGTACATTTTCAAAATTTTAACTTACGAAAGTTTGCCAAAATTTTTTAAAACAAGACTTAAAATAATTTTGCATCTCAAGAAAATGTATTTAGGAATTTTTTGAAGTGTTCCTATGATTTAAAAACTGTAAGAATTGTTTGCAAATGACAGCGATTCAATAATCCAATCAAATTCTAATGCACAAAATCAAGTCCCGCCCTTCATTTCACTCAAAGATACGCCCCAACAGGGCCAAAAAGAAAATTGCAACTAAAATTTCATGCTGACTTTTACTTTGACCTCAGGATCTCCGGGACCTAAAATCCACTAATTATCCCTGTGTTCCAGTGAGGTGCATAAAACAAACACGGATGCTCCATTTTCTGTCTTTAATAGAGCTGTCTGAGGATACAAGCCCTGCGCTACATTGTGGTTAAGCCGTGGGTTGTCACAGCATTGCTTTACAGTCTTAAATAAACCGTCTGCACAAATGTTCCTGAAAAAAAAAAAACAGCCATGGGAGATGAGTCGGCATGGTGCATTTGAAACAGTCATATGCGTTAAAAACAATGTATTTTTCAATAACATGTCTGGACAACAGAACAGGGAGTTGTCACAATAACTCTCCTACTTTTAATTATCTCCACTTGTCTCAGATTTAACCTGAGGCTCTGGTCAGAGGTCCACATGTGTGAAAACACACACACACAGAGACACACACACATAGCTGAGCCCCAGGAGTTGGCAACATGTGTGTGCGTAAGCCAATAACTGATCCACTGCCTGAGGAAATGGTCTCACCTCTAACTTTCTTGATTCTCTGCTCAATATCTCCCTCTTTTATTCAGCCAAGACATACCCTTCTCTCCCTCTACTCCTATTTATGTTTTTTTTTTCTTCTCTTACCCCTCATGTTGTTATCTCTCCTCCATCGGTAAGACATAATGTGACACGGCCGTTCTTAATTAAATTATCAGAATGCAAAATTACACATCAAATTGGATTCATGTCTAACATGCCCAAAAGCCTAGAATATGCACACTCACACACACACACGCGTACGTTATCTCCCCGAACATCGTTCCCCTGTGCAGTGTCTACACTTGTGAGGCCTGACCTTAAAGACATGAGCTAGAGAGAACGCTCTAATTTTGGTAGCAAGGAAAAAGGGCAATCAAACAAGAATAAAAAAACACCACAGGGAGCCCGAAGCATGAGAAAATTGAAATGACGATTAGGAAGCAGATAAGAGGCTCATTTTGTCGTTTTATTTTACCCTTTATCCTCTATTCTTTCATCTTTAGTTTTTGTTTCTCTAATTTATACGTTCTTCTTTTAGGTTTCCAGTAGCTGGTAGAGTGGTAGCGCAACATCATGGGTTCAATGGTAGGGAATACTGTACACTGATTAAAGAGTCTCCCTTTAAGAACAGTTTGCTTTCACTGCTCAATTTTAGCATACTTGGATGTTTTTAGCATATATAGTATGATTATTAAGTATTATTAATTGAAATTTAGTCATCTGAAATTTTGATAATATAATCTAATTTAATAATTATTTGTTTATGTAATGTGTAATATACAAAATCAAATATAAATGTGTGCATTTTGGCAACTTGGACAAATAATGACGGTTAACTCAACCCAGGCAAATAGAGACGATCTGATATCATCCATAAAAATAAATTCACAGACCACTATTATTCAATAAAAAAAAAAAATATATATATATATATATATTATTTAACCTCAGTACTTTTTAGGTGGAATAAATCTCTCAAATGTGAAATCAGATGAGAATTCAAGATTCATAAATGCATAAACATTCAATGAGATGGGATTTAGTCACATCTTTACTTGCATCTTACCTTATTTTACCCTCTATCTTGAAAGCAATTTCAATTGCTGTGGATAAATACATAAACCAATGTAAATTCTATGATTTCCAAATTACAGTAACCTTTCTGTTATCTGGATTTGTGTAGAAGCTTTGATTTAAGTCAATGGATAAATATTCCAATAGATTGTCAAAGTACTACACATTAACAACATTCTGCATTATATACAATAATGATTGTGTGTAAAAGAAAACACATTCACTCCATGCATCTGCTATGTCACTGAATGCATTCAGCGGTGATTTTTAAAGTCTTGAATAGTAACAGTATAGCTAGGAGAAATGATGGAAACACCACATGACCAACAACTGCAATTATTATTCTAACCAGACACAACAACAGAAGCAGGCAACTGGCAGAGTGCCATGCACAAATTAAGTCGACATATAATTAAATTGAACTGCTTAGTTTTTTGTGTTGCCATAGCATGAAGCAACTGGTTTGTGGTACCTTCAGGCTTTAGATGAGCTGACCTAGAAAACTGAAAGCATCCTTAGTGACTCGGGGTGTGTGTGTGCTCACTGTTTTAAAGCTCAGAGTTTTGAGCTGCTGACATAAACAGCGCCGGTTCAATCTCAGGTAGGGGATCAAAATGCTCTCTATTACTAATATGTACTGGAGCATAGCGCCAAATCCCACACTGCTTTAATTCAATTAGTGTACTGAAAGTCACTTTGAATGAAATATGTCTGTAAAATGGTCTCCGATACTTTTGAACACAAAACAGGGATTTACAATGTGCATTCCTCTGAAATGAGTTTGCATTCACAAGCAAACTGGTATGTGAATGTTTCTTTAGTGGAGCATCAGTAGTGTGTACGTCGTGTACTTTAGTTCTCATTAAAAATCCTTAGGCCATACTCTCCTACTCTTATCCCCCCACACATGATGCTTGTGTCCTAAGATTACATGACTTCCTTTTATGAAGGACCATAGAAAACACTACACCCACACAGTGACCTGGATGGAATGTCAGAAAACTATTGGAAAATGTAATAGAACTGTTATCTAATGAGTGTTTTCACCTTGAATATTATGCAATACAGATTCAAATGAGTTTGTTTCCTCCAATTCTGATGGCACACATTCACTGCAGAGGATCAATTTGTGAACATGTGATGTGATGTTAATTTCTCCAAATCTATTCCGAGGAAGAAACAAACACATCTACATCTGGTGTTGCCTGAGGGAAGATACATTTTCAGTGAATTTAAATTTTTGGGTGAACCATCCCTTTACTTAAAATAGCCATTATTCTCCAAGCCAGCTGAAACAAATCCTTCATGTGATAAAACATCTGTTCAGTGAGAGAACAAGTTTCTGTCACAGCCCTTTTAATAGTTTCTTATGTCTCAACACCTCGGGTCTGATTGTCACTTTTCCCTTAAAGAACAAATTAGACTTGAGTTAAAACTTGAGTTCAGTTTGATGCCTGCCAGATATGTTAACTCATAGTGCTGTTCTTTAATTGTGAACTGTGAAATGAAAAATTCTGAAATAATGATTTCAAAGCAGCAAAGCAACAAAAAAAAGCTACTGTAGTTTTAAAATCTATTTTAGTTTTCACATACATTTAAGTAAAAAAAAAATATATATATATATATATATATGTTTAAGTTTATTTTAGATCACTGGGTAGTTATGATTCATTAAAAAAGGTGGAACTCTTTGTTGTTTTATACAAGAACTAGCTCATACCGCAGCAGTGAAATGGTTCCTAATTATAGATAAATGTATTATTAAGATATGGCTACTTTCTTATTAAGTGCCGCTGTGGTGCAGTCATTCGCAACATGGTCACTAATAAGTATTTAAAAGGCATTTGTTATTCTTTTAAAATATTATTGCTACTGAACAGACCATTTAGCTGAATTTACAGAAAGTGAAATTACAGCGTTTCAGAAAATACTCAAGGTTTACTTGGGGCTAAATTTAAAATGAAGGATTTTCCCTTTTGTCGGATATTCGCATGGAGAAACTCATTTCAATGTACAGTTACTTTATAGGTGATCAGATGGAGTGAAAATGCTACTTAAGTTTAAATGCTGCTTCTATTTTTACAGCAGCCCTTTCAACCCCTGTAGCACTTGTATGTATTAGATCACTGTCCTCTTCAGACCTCCTCTTTCACTTATGAGTGTCTGTCTCACTAAATCTCTACCCAAACCTGAATCAGAGATTCTCAGATAAGGTCAGTATAACTTTTGAGTGTTTGAGGTGCACGGTATATTGAGAACAGCTGTTAGGAATCAAGCGCAGGTGTATTTATTTCTGATAGGAAAATGAGACTCCTTACACAATAATGTATGGCTGTGTTCAGATGATTATCTAACAAATGACAGTCCTGTTATATATTCCCATCAGACCTAAAACACACAGTTGCAGTAAAAGAGAAAAGTGTTACCAAGGCTGTGAGCATGTTTTTGACTGTTACTTCATCTCTTTTTTATATTATGCATGTATTTCTCTGTGCAGCACTGTCATAAAATGCTAACATCAACATGTGCAAAGAGCGCAGGATGTGAAAGGCTGCTTAGTTGGTCCAAAACAGCACCACCACCACAGACAAATTTTGCATAAAGTTACTGATGGCTAAAATATCTTAAAGTGTTTTCAGCTTAGTCATGAAAATGCTTAAAAGTAAGAGCCCACAAAACAGAAAATTTTAAGATACATTTGAATAAAGTAAATCAAGGAAGGGGCTTTACACTTTGTGTTTAACCCCAGTTAAATCTAATTTAAAACCCAACTTTTAACCCCAGTTAAGACATGTTTCACAGTTGCGTTTTAGATGCATAGTTATTGTTGCTTTTAATGTGAGATTTTTAATTAGAAATGCTTTTGTTAGCGCTAAGCATAGATACAGCTATATGTTTAGCAATAGACACCCAATCACATGTCACCCATTCACATGCTTTGTACTGTACAGTCACCCAAACACCACATCTGTGTCCGAAATCATCCCTTATAGGGCACTATTTGAGTGGACAGCCATTTTTAGTGGTGTCCGAAACCTTAGTGCATACTATCGAGTGCACTCAATCAATCCCACAATGCGCAGCAATAACAAGTGTACAACTAATGTATGCTCAAAGGCTATGAATACCCATAATCCACTGTAAAAGTTGTGCACTGAATGTATTGCCACATCTACCCAGAAGATGGTGCCAGCAGCTAAATCATCCATCCAGACAGACAACAATTACCATTTTCAAGGCCCAAAAAGGTGAGTAAGGACATTGTTAAAATAGTCCATGTGACATCAGTCTTAATTTTATGAAGCTACAAAAATAGCAGAATGATTTTATTCAACAATTTATTCTGTTCTGTGTCAGTCTTCCTATGCTTGTAAACAAGGCACAGCACATCCTGGTTCTACATCAGAATGCTGGCTCCTGCAATCAGAAGCATCACACACGTGCATTGTACCCCCCTGCTCTACAGGTTTGGAACTACATGATGATTTAGTAATGAGTAATTAATGACAGAATTTTCATTTTAGGGTTAATTATCCCTTTAAAACTTAAGGGCAAGAATGACATGATGCAATTAGCATGCTTGCCCCACACCCACCCACACACACACACATTCAGCATGACTTCAACATCAGCTGGCACGACCAAGGAGGAAATCTTTTCCTTGACTGACTGACTACGACATTGTCTATGTTTGACTACTGCTAGAAGAATGTCTGATATCTACTCACGTGGAAACAGAAATGAAGGCCACAAGGGAAAAGCAATTCATGACAAATTCATATTAAGGTCAAGTTATATTATTGCTGTTGTTTTTAGGTTTGCGTGTGTATTAATTGTTTTAAACTGAAGATTTTAATTTCCCTCAGAGTCCATATTGATCTATAACAAAGGCCAGATAACACACATTTTTTTTGTACATACTGTACATATTTTTTAAAACAGGCTTACCTTTTCAGCAGGAGATGCCTTCCCAGCTTCCAGTCTCAAAGATGAAGTCTCAAGTGGTTTTGAGATAGCAGAATGAAAAATGGACTACCAGCTGTCGTATAGCCATTCCTTTTAATCATGGCTTGAGGATTTCAGAACGGTTTTCCAAACAAATACTTTTGCTTATAGGAAGTAAAAATTGATATTAGTACTGTACTGTATATCCTATGTGTACAGTAAACACATAAAGTATACAGTATATAATGTGAGTGAGTGAGTCACTGAATCAATCAATTCATTCAAAAATGCTGATTCATTAAGAAACAAATTCCACTACTGTGCTCAGAGATGCAGATCTGCTTTGAGATTAGCTGGAACTAATTTGGAGAAGCAAAAATAGACTAAATATAACTGGCAATAGTAAAATATAAGTGACTTACCTTGTTTACTGAACTGAACAGTTGTATTCAATAAACACAAGTATAACTACGTGAGACACACACACACACAATCCTTTTAAATAGATAAGGCAGATATTTAATGTCATATATTTTATGCAGTGTTATTTTAGTATAATTGATATACTAATATAGTTTTTATTAATATTTTTACCTTTTTTTTCTTCTGTTTTAACTTTCATTTTTCATTTTTCACTTTCTTTTAATTGTTTATTTTGTAAATTATTTCAGTGTTTTATTTTTATATATTTATGTTTTATTTGCTACAAGCTGAATTACTGCAATAACCCTCTAATAACTCTATAATCTAGATTTCTCTGTCAGACTAGTGTTTCTGCAAAGTGTGGAATGGATTTTATGTTGGACTGAAGAATAAAACCCTTTTTGTAGAAACTATTCGCCACCTACTGGTCATTAAAATAACATATCTAATAGGCCCAAAAACACACACACAAATACCCACTTACTCACACCATAAACAACAACAATACATGAATATGCTCCTGCCTCATATGCTCTTTTGATACTTATCTTTGTTAATATATCGTTTAAGACTTTAACGATTTGACAAACACAATTAGGGAGAAAGAACCAATTTAAACCAATTGATTTATTTGCAATGTAACTTTCACATAGATATGTTCTTTTAAAAACACTATTCAAGTAAATGTGGAATGTATCAAGCACGTTTAGACAGTTTCACAGATTTTACCAAAAGCAAACCCACACTGCCCTCTTCTGGCCACTAGTAAAACTAAACACACTGAATGATCTGACCAACAAAATTAATAGATTTCAGAAATACGATAACAGATCATGGCCAAGTGAAAATGCATTATCATACTTTAAAACCGGGGCTGGAGCTCTGCAGAGTTTAGATTTAACCCTAATTAAACACACCTAACCAATGTGTTGGAGCAGGGTTGGAAAAAACACTGCAGGGCACTCCTGCTTTAGAAAAAAAAAAAAATCAATATCCATTATATACAGTGACATTTGAAATGTATAGGTAGAAGAAGCACATTTTTATTTATTTTTTTAATGGTATGAGATTATTATCTTGAGCAATATTTGAACATCATGTGAGTTTCCATGAGGTGTGCACTACCAAGGCAAGCCAAGGCAAGTTTATTTTTATAGCACATTTCATATGGTAATTCAAATGCTTTACATAAAAGAAAGGAAAATAATCATGAAGAAAAATAATAAGCAAATCTTTGAAAATGATTTAAAAAAAATACTTATTTAAAATGAATTAAAGTAAAAAAATTAAAATAAAAATGATTTGACATAAAATACAGTGAATATGTAAAATACAGTGCATTCAGTACGGACATCACGCAGTGCTCATTCAATAAATGTACAGCTAAACAGATGAGTTTGGAGTCTAGATTTAAAAGTGACTAATGTTTTATCACATCTGATCTCTTCTGGAAGCTGATTCCAACTGCGAGCGGCAAATTAACTAAAGGCGGACTTGTTTTGTGAACCCTTGGTATTTCTAACAGACTCGATCCTAATGATCTGAGTGGTCTGTTCTTATTCAGTGAACATATCAGCAATGTATTTCGGTCCTAGGTCATTGAGTGATTTATAAAAGAGTAAAAGTACTTTAAAATCAATCCTAAATGTAACTGGAGACCAGTGCAAGGACCTGAGGACTGGTGTGATATGCTCAGATGTTCTGGTTCTAGTCAGAATCCTGGCAGCAGTGTTATGGATGAGCTGCAGCTGTCTAATGGTCGTCTTGTGAAGGCAGGTAAGAAGACCATTACAATAGCCCACCCTGCTGGTGATAGAGGCATGAACAAGTTTCTCCAAGTCCTGACTGGAAAGAATCTCCTCTTTTTTTTCTTCTGATGATAGTATGCTGATTTAGTTACTGATTTGACAAAAGTCCAAAGTGTTGTTTTGCAAAGACCTGCTCTTTGAGATTAATTTTGCTTAATTTTGAGAGGCTGTTGCTATTAGTCAGGCTTCTGCAAACATTGCATGCAAACCAAATTTACCACAAACTCACCACATAAGCACTTGCACACATCAGCCTCTGTCCTACCTATTTCTGTCTCATAAGCACACAGCCACTAAACTGAATGGAAAAATTGTGGTTAAGATTATTATCTTTTTAACTGAGAATGAAATAAGATAATTTCTTGAAAAAAAAACACAGTGCAACTGAGTAAAACTCCTTTGAAAAGAAAATCTGATGCTTTGAATACTTGATTAAAGTGTGATTTGATTTCAATTTGGTTTTAATGGTTCAACTAAATCAAATGTAAAATTAGTAAATGGACAGATAAAAAATGCAGTCTGAAGGAAAATAACAAAACGAAAAGGAGTAACTAAAGTGGGCATCTGTCTTCGCACTTGTCAAAAGCTCTTATCCACACCTAGAGTGTGTTTTGGGGAAATTAGGCTCATTGTAAAATTGAGTCAGATAAATGCTGTAGTCATTCGGTTTCAGAGAAATATACAAACATTAAACTAAACATCACATAACACAGGAAACCCACTTCTACATCCTGTTATTCAGGCCATCACTGTGTGCCCACAAAGACTGTTTTAAAGTCCTTTTATTAGAGAGAGGGAAAGACTTGTACTGTACCAAATATCAGACTAATCAGACTTGTTTTAGTTTATAAAAAATCTAAAGTATCCAATTACATATCATTTACCTTCATGAAGTTACATAATAATAAAATCTGCAACTTTTCTAATATTTAAAAAGTTTTATAATCCATTTCAGTTCTATTTTAGGTCTATTCAGCTTCCGTTCTGACCTGAGCATAAGTACTGAAGTCAGAACACTGCACTCGCTTTGTCTTGCGTTGTTTTTGTCTCTTGGTGATCACATCCAAAGATGCATAACACACCTCTTCATCCATGCACTAAAATGAAAAAAAAAAAAAAAAAAAAAAAAAAAAAATTTTTATATATATATATATATATATATATATATATATATATATATATATATATATATATATATATATATATATATATATATATATATAATGTCATTTTAGTTGCAATCAAAATTATTCAACCCCCTTGACATGCAATGCATTTTGCTGCAGACAACAACATTTTATGAAAACAAATCAACAAGGGAATCAGTAAACTATTAGAGAAAGTTTCTTAATACACATTTAATTCCGAGAATAACATTGATGAATCATGATAAAAGTCAAATTGGGTCTAAACGTTCATGTTCAAAATTATTCAACCCCCAAAAGTCAAATTTTGTGCAGAATCTTTTATTCTTTAAAACCATCAATAAATGCAGCCTATTAGTGCTTAAAAGCTTCTGTCACCTCTCTACTGCAGTCTTAGCTCAGTCCTTGCCGGATAACGTTTTCAGATCACTGATAATTTTTGGTTTTAACACTGTTTTCTTCAAATTCAACCAAATATTTTCAGTGAGAGTTAAATCTGGAGACTGGACAGGCCACTCAAGTACATCCAATGAATGATCCCTGAACAAGCATAAGTAGATTTGGATGTATACTTTGGGGTTGCTGTCCTGCAAGAAAGTCCACTGATCATCAGCATCCGTCTTTGCACCGAAGGCATCAAAATTCTTGCCAAAATGGTCTGATACTTCAAAGAATCCATGATATCCTTCATTCAGTCATGATTTCCACTTTTTGCAACAGTAAAACACCCCCATAACATGACTGGTCCACTTCCAAGATCATGGATCATGGAGATTTTTTGTACTGATATACGGCTGATCCATGGGTCCAAAAGTTCCAGTTTGTTCACATCGCTCCATAAAACATTCTTCCAGAACTCCACAGTTCTACCCACATGAATTTCAACATGTTGAATTTGGCCTTTTATGTTCTTTGTGGTCAAGAGTGGCATTCGGCAAGATGCCCCAACACGAAGGTCATTCTTGTCTAGTGCTCTTCTAATACCCTGCATTGGAAATGTTTTTCCTTCCTTCATCTTGCAGGTCTTTAGCTTTACATTGCAGGTTTGTCTCAGTTGCTATGATCACATTTATTATGATACTGTGCTTTTCTTCAACACCCTCAAATGTTTTCTTGTAAAGCACATTTTAAGCTAAGGGATAAGACTGCCATGCAGTGTCTTTAGTAACTTTGAATGTCTTGGAAATATTTTGTAAGTAAACTATAAGTCGTATAAGTACACTCACTGTAAAATAAAGTGCAACCAATATTTTTGTAGCCGTAGACTTTTTAGAGAGAACTGTTGAATTTTCATTTTTGCTACTCACGGCAGCATATGCATGGGTTGTACAGGTACTGTATGTATGTATGTATGCATGTGTAACACCTCAAGCTAATTCTGTTTTTAGTAGTTTCAAAATGCTTAATTGTGTTTTAGGAAAATTTTGTTCCCCGCCAAAAAAAAAAAAAAAAAAAAAAAAAATTGTTACTTAAAAACAGCAGTGTTGGGGGTTGAATAATTATGACATAGCTGTTATTTAAAAATCCTGTAACTCAAAAATATGACATTATATGTTGACATTATCGCTTTGAATATGCCAGTAAAATGTTATAGATGCAATTTTTATAAAATCCGGAATCTTCAGAAAAGCTTGCATTTGTAAAGTACTGCAGTCTCTGAAGAATTGAATAATTAAAGAGAGAGAAGGAGTCTTTGATATTCATGTTTTACATACCTCAGCTGTATTTCTACCTTTTAACTTGTCTTTTTGATCTGTCACAGCATCTACAATGGATTGTTAAATTAGAACCACAATTACATACAAGGTTTAAAGTTTATGCAATTTTGGTAATTTTGTGTGCATGCTTTGCTCATCCAAATTGTGCTAATTGCCGAAGGCTGATGAAAACACAATGGTTTGTGAATTAGTGAAAGATTACCTGTAGTTTTCTTACGACAGAGGCAGAACAAACAGATGGAGAAGAGGAGAACACACACCGGACACACACTGAACAGCAGCGTCCAGCAGAGCACACAGTCAGGAGGAGCGGAGGGTTCAGAACAGGAAGTCACTTGTTCTAGATTAACACAAATGTATCAATGAATGTTAATAAACATATTTTTGTTCTATTCATCTTGATTTTTCACAGAGGAAGTTAAAGTTCTTTAGAACTACACAATGTAATAATACAAAAAAATGTTCTTACCTTCCAGAGAGAGACGAGTTGTTCGGTTTCCATAATAATACACTTCTGATGAGGAGATGATGCCTTTGTCATCTTTGTTTACCCTTCTCTCTAGTTCTGCACAGTAGTACAGTCCCAGATCAGAGTCACTGATGTTGGAAATATGTAGATCAAAAGAATTACTGTAGCGGTTGTAGATAGAGCTGAAACGCTGAAATATCTTCAGTTCCCATTGTCGAAAATTTATTATGAGAGAGGGTTGATTTTCATGAGAGCAGTTTCTTATCCATACAATGACTACACCAGAAGTTACAGAGCGATCACAGTAGAGAGTGATGTTGTCTCCTGGTCTGACTTTCATCTCCACTTCTTCTCCATAGATTCTTGTCTGATGGAAGAGTAAAACTGTAAAAGAACAAAACAACTTTATAAAATGCTTCAAATTGTACTATTATATAAAAATATGCACAGTAATGACATTTCATTTAAAAAACAGCTGAAGAACTATAATTTTTCTTACACATAAGCACAATGAGAGCAGCTCTTAATCTCTCCATCTTAGTGGGTGATTGTGAATAAATGACACTGGTGAGGGTCTTAATGTAGACGTCAGATCTCATCTGATTGGTTCATGTCAGCGGAAAGTTTTACCTAAAGCGGCCTGCATCACGAGGGGCTGGCAGTAAACTGAGTTGTTGTTTGGACGTACAAAGAGTGAGAGCAGTTTTAACCAGTCACTAGATACCTTATAGAATTTTATTTTCCTATTTGGCTTTGTGATCAGCCACCTGATTTGTTCAAAGTGGAAATGTATAAGATTTGTTTATCTGATAGATATTTTTAGCAATATCTTTGATTCAGACTTGCAGATAAGCATCAACAAAATGCAAATATAAATAAGGTGCTTTACATTTCACATTCAATCAGTCAGTCAGTTCATGCATTTCATGAGTGTCTAATATTTCGAATCGAACCTGCAAAATTCATTCTTTGTTTTATTGAAATAGGTTCAGTTCAACATCGAAACATCGAAACATTTAAAAACAGGAAACCCACAAGCCTTTTATTCAGACCACTTACAAACACTTCACATTTGCAACACATCACAAGACGTTCTCTTCACTTCTCTTAGTTGATCTTTGGTCAGCAGGAACAAATGTTTCCATTACCTTATTGTGGTTTTATGTGTTGCACAAGATAAGTTTTTTTAAAGCACTGTGTCTAATGCTCTACCGTACAAAAAAAAAAAAAAAAAAGGTTCTTCAGCAGTTCTTTGGGGAGGTTGAGGTGCAATATAGCACCACTGCTTTACATAAAGAAGCAATTAAACCAGACATTAAGTTTTTTAACTGTGTTTGCACTTGGATAGGATTAATGCAGAACACAAATTCCAAGTGTGGGTTACCATACTTGTCCACATCTCACTTCACTATACTCCACATTTTGTAATTGCAGTAACTTAAACTTAATTTACTAATTGTACATCAGTATGGTACATACAGTATATATACATACATACATACATACATACATACATACATAGACACACAGAGACACACAACAGACAGAAAACACAATATTTTTTATTTAATCAAAAAAAAAAAAAAAATATATATATATATATATATATATATATATATATATATATATATATATATATATATATTTCTGAGATACTGTATCTCAGTTACACATATAAAAGTAAAATAAAAATAACATTAAGTTTTATCTCATTTATAGTAACTTATGTATTTTATATTCATTTATAGTGATATTAATATGTTGTGCGTGTTTAAACGGGACAACCTTTTTCCCTCAGATGATATTTTCTTTGACCTGTGGTGCAGACATGAAGGTTTTAACAAAGAGAGCACTGAAAGTATGTTTTTTTATGTCATTTACATATGTATTTTATGACATTATTTTATAACAATATTTTTGTGCTGTGCAATCCAAAAATTTTCTCAAAGACAAAACTTTCTTTGACTCGTGATACTGAAAGAAAGTTGTTACTTTTTGGAAAACCCCAAAAGTAAAAAATGTGTATATTAGTATAAACTGCATATCCTATGTGACAGTAGACACATATATTGTATAGTCACAGAATCAATCAATTCATTCAAAAATGCGGATTAAGGAACAAATTCCACTACTGTGCTCAGAGTTCCAGATCTGCTTTGAAATTAACTGGAACTAATTTGGAGGAGCAAAATTAGACTAAATGTAACTGGCAATACTAAAATATACAGTAGGTGACTTAATTGTTTACTGAACAATTGTATAAAGCAAAACAGCTGTATTCAACAAACACAAGTATAACTACATGACTGATATATTTTATTAATATTATTACTATCCTTTTAAATAGATAAGGCATGCCATATATTTTATGCAGTGTTATTTTAGTATACTTGACATACTAATATAATTTTTGTTAATATTTTTAAATAGATTTTTTCTCTGATTTAACTTGAATTTTACTTGACATTTTGTAATTTATTTCAGTTTTTTTATTTATATTCAATTACTTCAACTTTAAACTCAGAAATGGTGTCATACAACTAGCTGAATCAAAATAATGTTTTTTTTTTTTTATTTAATTGAACTCTTTACTTTATATTTCTTATACATTTATATTTCTGTGAACATTTATTTTAGTTTTAAGTATTTTTTGTTATTTTTGTGTTTTGTAGATTTAGTTTTAGTTAACGATAATAACCCAGATATTATGTAGCAAATTCTTGAAAATCTATTGCATTAGAAATTGTGGAGATGAGATACTTTAGTTATAGAACAATAATTACATAAATGGGTTATTAGTCTAAATGTCTCAATATCACCCACACCTTAATTCAGCTTCAAACAGAATTACTGCAATAACCCTCTAATAACTCTATAATCTAGATTTCTCTGTCAGACTAGTGTTTCTGCAAAGTGTGGAATGGATTTTATGTTGGACTGAAGAGTAAAACACTTTTTGTAGAAACTATTCGCCACCTACTGGTCATTTCAATAACATATCTAATAGGCCCAGAAACACACACACATACCCACTTACACCATAAACAACAACAATACATGAATATGCTCCTGCCTCATATGCTCCTTTATACTTATCTTTGTTAATATATCTTTTAAGACTTTAATGATTTGATAAACACAATTAGGAAGAGAGAACCAGTTTACAATTTATTTAATTGTTATGTAACTTTCACATAGATGTGTGCTTTAAAAATATTATTCAAAAAATTTGTGGAATGTAACAAACATTTGGATATGTTTTAGACATTTTCACAGATTTTACAAAAAAACATGATCTAACCAACAAAATGAGTAGATTTCAGAAATATGATAACAGATCATGGCCAAGTGAAAATGCATTATCATACCTTAAAACAGGGGCTGGAGCTCTGCAGTGATTAGATTTAACCCTAATTAAACACACCTAACGAAGGCTTATTTGAAAACTGCATGATATGCGAGTTAGAGCAGGGTTTGAACAAAACTCTGCAAAACTCCATCCCTCCACTAAACTAAATGGAAAATTTGTGGTTAAGATTTATATCTTTTTAACTGAGGATTAAACAAGACCATTTTTTGAGAATAACACAAACAGTACAATGAAGTAAAACTCCTTTGAAGAGAAAATCTGATGCTTTGAATACTTGATTTTTAGTGTGATTTGATTCCAATTTGATTGTAACTGTACTTGTAACTTGTAATCAAATGTACAGTTAGTAAACAGGCAGATTAAACATGCACCAGTCTGAAGGAAAAAAAACAAAAACAACTAGTAACTAAAATGGGCATCTGTCTTTTTTCATTATAGTATTAAGATACTTTTAAGACTGCCTGTTCACTAGACAAAAGTTGTTTTCCAAACAAAGTAACATGTTGAACATGTGAACATGATGAACACAAGGTGCTAATACAGATGTGGCTTTCTCAATAATTCCTCAACAAACAGGAAGCACAACCACATATAGGCCTACTTCATGCATCAGAAATTAGGCAGATGTCTGTTGTTCAGGGTCTTCAGCACTGGGAGCTGTCCAGTGTGCTGAATCTCTTCTAAAAAAATAAAATAAAATAAAATTTGCAGTAGTTCATATTAATGGGATGCATTTCATGTTTTAAAATCCAAATATAGCTTCAAGCCGAGATGATGGGCACAAACCCCAGCGCCACCACAGTGGCATCAGGAAAATATTCCATATATGGAAACATAATTTATTTTATAAGTAAAACACTATTACTAATGTAAAATCTTTATATTTGTCAATTCATATATGTGTGTGTGTGTGTGTGTGTGTGTGTGTGTGTGTGTGTGTGTGTGTGTGTGTGTGTGTAATGAAATATCTGGCAAAGTTTGATTTATTATTGTCAGATACGAGCTGCATATGTTTTTTTTGCTATGTCTGTAAGGTGATAATGCAACTTTCTTGATTTTTTGGAGAGACAGCCTCACATACATCTGAAAATGTTCCGCAGATGTCTGTTATTCAGTTCGTTCAGCTCTTGGAGCTGTCCAATGTGCTGAATTTCTATACTGGTTCTCCAAATCTTGAATGTGAAAAATCTTTTCTAAATAAATTCACTGTGTTCCATAATTGCAAGATCAGTGTGTGATGTGACAAGAAAATGTAAATTTTTTATTAAAGAATGTTTCATATGCACTTAAACAAGTTTTCCAGTAAATGGGAAACTCCATTAGATGTTTTTGTCACGGAAGCTGCATGTACAAAAAAATGTATTGAAAAAGATGGTAATTACATTACATTTATAACATTTTAAAATAATTTAGATTTTTCAACACTGTTTTAATTTTCAACCTGTTTTAATTGAAAGCCCAAGTTTAATAAGAAACTTTGCCTAAATACGTTTTAAAAACATGATATAAACAAAAACTTTGAGATCAAAACAGCATGGCATATTTTATATTATTTAAAAGGCAGTAAGTCACTTGTCACAAAGCTTAGCATAAGTATAGCATACAAGTGGCACTTGATAGCAAAAAAAATGAATTCATTATTATTATTTTTTTTTTTTGCTAAAACAGTTATGTTTTCAGAAAGTGATAAAAAAAAAAAAAAAATCTTATTATATTCAGAAGTTTAAAGCTGCAGTAGGGAACTTTTGACGCTTTAGCGGTTAATAGACAGAACTGCTTGCGTCCTGCGGAAGAACATTGTAGCCGGAGCTACTTCTCTCTGTTTATGTCTATGAAGAATCACAAAGGTACTGGGTTACTCCGCCGTGGTATCCCCGAAGCAATCTAAAATAGTCCGAATATAAACACTTATTATAGGTGCACCCTTGTGATTCAGGACAAGCCAAAAACACGGTTTGGAAAATGGATTCATGGTGTACTCTATTATTATATATATTTTTCTACATTTTCAACTCAAACCATGTTACGGACCGCAGCTCTGATTGGTTGTTTCTTACCGGGAGCGATGGTATAACTGCAAATGGCAATAGGACCACTGGGAGGAGCCAGAGGAGCTTGATTTTTTCACAGATTATCTGTCTCATATTCTACTGTCAGGACATAATGACAGGTTTAACAAATATGTAAAAAATATATTTTTACAAAAGTTACCTACTGCAGCTTTAAGTGTCATACCTAAGCATTTGTAGTAATAAACACGCAGGCTTTTGCAGCTAATCTATGGTGTTTTGCTATTTTGTAAGAGTTGTTTTGAGAAATGCACTTACTGTTTTGCAAATGTCAAGGATGATTTGAGAAATGCACCAAAGCAACTGAGAAAATCTGTAACACTTTGCAGTTAACTTTTTCAAACATGCTTCTTTCTGTTTTTGTCTGTTTTCACACTTACATTCATCTATATGTCCAGCATGCAGCCAAACCAGGTTAAACACAAACACTTTCATGATGTTCACTGTTGCATACTCAAGTGGAAACATTTGTGGTTTGTACTCTCACCTTCATTTTCACGAACAGTAAAACACGAGTCAGCAGTATCAGCATTACAAAGAAAAAAAGGCTATTTACCACTGATATATAACTACTCCTATTACAAGTTATATTAAATACAATTATTCTACTATAATATATATATATATATATATATATATATATATATATATATATATATATATATATATATATATATATATATATATATATATATATATATATATATATCAATCATTGTCTCAATCATTGTCCGTTCACATTCGCTACAAGGTCATTCCTGTATGCTTACTCTAAGGACTAACTCCTCTTCTACTTACCTCTCTCCAGCGATTCTCCAAAGACCCAAATCCCAATGTGCGTGTGTGTGGTTCACCTTCACCCCAGGACTTCTTCACCCAGCCTGCACGGATCCATCCATTCACTCATCCCTCACTTCCTGCTCCTCTGCTTGTGTCTGTGTCAATAAACATCTTTATCTGTTACTCCTCAGCCTCTTAGCAACTTCATCTCCGGTGCCCTCTGCCGTCAGCTCAAGCTCCCTATCACGGCAACGCCATCAGCCTACCAGGTGAGTGCGCCATAGTGTGGGCCCCATATCCCTCCAAACCGGACTACTCCACCTTGAGGAAATCCATCTGCTGGTTCTGGAGGAATCCACCGCTGAAGTGATTGTAGGGCGCCCGTGGCTGGAGCAGCACAACCCCGTAATTTCCTGGAAAACAGGCGAGATCCTGAAGTGGGGCGAGGCCTGTTTCAAGTCATGTATCTCCGGTTATCCAGTTCCAGTCACACCTTCCCCTGAACCTCTTCTAGTCTATTCCACATCAATAGAGAGCCCAGTGGAAAACCAGTCCATCGCAATCCCTCACTGCTATGCCCCCTTCAGTGACGTCTTCTGCCCCAAACGGGCCTCCAAGCTGCCTCTACACCGTCCGTGGGATTGAGCAATAGATCTGCTGCCGGGTGAACCAGTGCCAAAGGGAACGATATAACCCCTATCCATTCCTGAGGAGAAGGCCATGGAGGTTTACATCAAGGAGGCGCTGGCCCATGGTTATATTCGTCCATCGACCTCCCCTGCTGCTTCGAGCTCTCTTCTTCGTGGAGAAGAAGGACGGAGTTTGAGACCATGCATTGATTACCAGGCTCTCAATAACATTACTGTAAAGGTCAGATATCCACTTGTCCTCATCCCAGCTGCTTTGGAACATCTCTGTGGTGTCACTGTATTCACCAAGTTGGACCTCCGCAGCGCCTACAACCTCCAACCCAATATTGTGTTATGCCGTATCAGAATCAGAATGAGCTTTATTGCCAGGTATGTTTACACATACGAGGAATTTGTTTTCGTGACAGAAGCTCCGCAGTACAACAGAATGACAGCGACAGAACATAAAACACATAATAAAAGAATAAAAAATACAAATAAGAAGATAGTGAATGACAATATACAAATGACAATTGTAGGCAGGTATATTACAAAATGCAGTTATGTATGTACATATATATAATGTGCAAAATTTAAGTGTATACTAAGTATGTGTGTCAGATAAAAAAAGTGTATGTGTATATAAATATAAAGTGTAGTATGTTCGCCATTATTATCAGCTGTTCATAAGATGGATTGCCTGAGGGAAGAAACTGGTCCTGTGTCTGGTCGTTCTAGTGCTCAGTGCTCTGTCCTTAGATGTGCAATCGTTGGTGTATGGTCTTGTTAACGCCCCCTCCGTATTCCAGGATTTCATCCACGAGGTGCTCCGGGAGTTTCTCCATAAGTTCATCTTAGTCTATATCGATGATATCCTCATCTACTCCAGGAGCCTGGCAGAACATCAATGCCATGTTGCGGAGGTCCTGCAACGCCTGAGGGCTTACCAGCTATACCTCAAGGCTGAAAAATGCTCCTTCCATCAGCCCTCAGTGCAGTTCCTTGACTATAACATCAGTAGCAGTGGAATACCGATGGAAGAGGGGAAGGTAAACAGCGTCAAGGATTGGCCCACTCCAACCACCATCAAAGAGTTAAAGTGGTTCCTAGGCTTTGCCAACTTCTACAGACGGTTTATACGCAACTTCAGTACCATTACCAGTCCTCTCACCAGTCTCCTCCACAATAAACCTAAGTCTCTCTCCTGGACTCCTGGCGCCACTGAAGCCTTCCAAATCCTGAAGGAGGCCTTTACGACCGCACCACTCCTGGTGCATCCCGATCCTGACTAGCCCTTCATAGTAGAAGTTGATGCCTCAACCACCGGAGTGGAAGCGGTCCTATCTCAGCAGCAGGGGAATCCCAGCCACCTCCATCCATGCGCCTTCTACTCCCGGAAACTCAACCCGATGGAGGTTAATTATGACATAGGCAACTGGGAGCTGTTGGCAATCAAACTAGCTTTGGAGGAATGGAGGCATTGGCTAGAGGGAGCCAAACACCCCTTTCTGGTCCTCACTGACCATATGAACTTAGAGTATCTTCGAGTAGCCAAAAGACTCAACCCTAGACAAGCCCGCTGGGCGTTATTTTTCTCCCGCTTCCAGTTCACCATCTCATACTGCCCAGGGGTGAAAAAACATAAAGGCTGATGCCCTATTCAGACGCTACACTCTCGAAGAAAAGCCTGAATCTCCAGAAACCACTCTTCCTGAAAGTATCATTGTCTCTCCTATTACCTGGTCCTCTGAGACTCTTCCTCCTAACGAGCCAACTACCAACACGACGCCGGGTTGCCCACCAGGAAACCAATATATCCCCAGGACACGGTGCACTCCACTCATCCACTCCACTCACACATCACTTGGCACTGGTCACCCGGGGGTCATTGAAACCCTCTCGTTGCTGAAGGAATGCTTCTGGTGGCCCAACATGGCCTCGGATGTAAGGAGGTACATGAATGGATGTACTATCTGCGCCATGTCCAAGAGCCCTCGCCATCTTCCATCAGGCAAGCTCCATCCACTGCCCGTGGTCACACCTAGGGGTGGATTTCATTACGGATCTCCCGCCTTCAGATAACAATACCTGTATTCTAGTCATCGTGGATAGATTTTCTAAATCCTGCCTTCTTCTTCATTTAAAGGGCCTGCCCACAGCCCTTTAAACTGCTATTTAACCATGTCTTCAGGTACTTCGGAATCCCAGAAGATATCATATCAGATCGAGGCCCCCAGTTCATCTCCCGGGTGTGGAAGGCCTTCCACTCCCTCCTCGGTGTGGCCATCAGCCTATCCTCCGGGTACCATCCTCAGTCAAACGGGCAGACGGAAAGGAAGGTTCAAGAGATTGGACGCTTCCTCCGTACCTTCTGTCATGGCCACCAGAACTCCTGGAACCAATTCCTTCGGTGGGCAGAGTATGCACAAAACTCCCTCCGTCAACCCACAACCAGACTCATTCCTTTCCAGTGCGTACTTGGCTACCAACCACCTCTATTCCCCTGGTCAGGTGAATCCTCGGATGTCCCCGCCATCGACTACTGGTTCCGGGAGAGTGAGAGGGTCTGGGACGCGGCACACCACCAACTCCAACGGGCATTGCGCAGATGGAGAACAACAGCCGACCTTCGCCGATCAGAGGCCCGGACTTACCAACCTGGTCAGAAGGTCTGGCTGTCCACCCGGGACATCCGCCTGCGTCTACCCTGCCACAAGCTCAGTCCCAGATTCATTGGCCCATTCACCATCATCCAGCAGATCAATCCGGTCACATACAAACTCCAGCTACCCCCTGAGTACCGGATTCACCCCACATTCCATGTGTCCCTTCTTAAACCTCACCATCCTTCTGTCTCTCCCTCCACAGAACCTGGCAAAGTCGAAGCCCCCCCTCCACTCCTCCTAGATGACGGCACAGTCTACACAGTCAATGACATCCTGGACTCCCGGCGGCGTGGTGGGCAGCTGGAATACCTAGTGGACTGGGAAGTATACGGTCCAGAGGAACATTCCTGGGTCCCACGCAACGACATACTGGATCCTACCTTACTCGATACCTTCCACTCCAATCACCCTGACCGACTAGCTCCCAGGGGAAGAGGACGCCCACCACGTTGTCGGGGTCCCCAGCCCTCAGGAGCGGGCCGTGGGGAGTGGAGTACTGTTACAAACATGCCAGGTTCCACCTCCACGCAATCACGATGCACACCCTCATCGGAATTCTAATCACACCCACCTGATCCGCATCACCATCCAATCACCTCAGCACCAAAAAAACCACAAACACACACTCAATCATTGTCCGGTCACGTTCGCGACAAGGTCATTCCTGTATGCTTACTCTAAGGACTAACTCCTCTTCTACTTACCTCTCTCCAGCGATTCTCCGAAGACACAGATCCCCAATGTGCGTGGGTGTGGTTCACCTTCACCCCAGGACTTCTTCACCCAGCCTGCACGGATCCATCCATTCACTCATCCCTCACTTCCTGCTCCTCTGCTTGTGTCTGTGTCAATAAACATCTTTATCTGTTACTCCTCAGCCTCCCGAGTGATCCGTAACAATTATATTATATTATATTATATTATATTATATTATATTATATTATATTATATTATATTATATTATATTATATTCAGAGATGTATAAAGTACTAGAGAACCATACTTGAGTAAAAGTACAAGTGCTCTATCAAAAAAGTGACTTGAGTAGAAGTAGAAGTGCTCTTTAAGCACCACACTTAAGTAGAAGTACTAAAGTATTCAACATTTTTTGTACTTAAGTATTGCAAGTAGTCAATTTTAAAATTTACTACTCAAGTACTGAAAGTAAAAGTAGAAGTATTGTGTTATGTAGCTATTAAAGAAAGTAGTCAAAAGTTTGAACATATTGTTTTTACTATTTCAAATGATTAACCTAAAGGACAACCACAATTCCTTTGACTGTAACTTCTTGTAAACGAAAAACGGTTACTAGGGTTAGTTAGCCCAATTTGCAAAATGATGTCATTAATAACTTACCCTCATGTTGTTTCAAACCCGTAAGACATCAGAGGGTCATTTAGAATTTTTTGAAGCATCGAAAATACATTTTGGTCCAAAAATAGCAAAAACTACGACTTTATTCAGCATTGTCTTCTCTTCCGTGTCTGTTGTAAGACAGTTAAAAACAAAGCAGTTTGTGATATCTGGTTCGCGAACGAATCATTCGATGTAACCGGATCTTTTTGAAACAGTCCACCAAATCGAACTGAATCGTTTTAAACAGTTCGCGTCTCCAATGCGCATTAATCCACAGATGAATTAAGCTGTTAACTTGTTTAATGTGTCTGACACTCCCTCTGAGTTAAAACAAACCAATATCCCGGAGTAATTCATTGACTCAAACAGTACACTGACTGAACTGATGTGAAGAGAGAACTGAAGATGAACACCGAGCCGAGCCAGATAATGACTCGTTCACGAGTCAAGAACCGTTTCTGTCAGACGCGTCCGATTCGTGAACCGAGGAGCTGATGATACTGCGCATGTGTGATTAAGCGTGAAGCAAACCGACACACAGAGCGTCTGGAACCGAACTGATTCTTTTGGTGATTGATTCTGAACTGATTCTGTGTTAATGTTATGAGCCCATGTGCAGTCAACGCCAATGACGCCATTGCATTTTAGTACTTAAGTACAGTAGTGAAGTAGTTCTACTTAGTTACTATACATCTCTGATTATATTATATTATATTATATTATATTATATTATATTATATTATATTATATTATATTATATTATATTATATTATATTATATTATATTATATTATACAGATGTAATTTATGTTGCTTTAAAATGCCAAACAAGTGTAAAGAAATTGTATTTAAATCTTCTGGCTGTGCACATACTGTATAATACAATACCTCAACATGTTTGTTCTCAGTCTGCGTTTCAGTACCAGAATCTACAGGAAATTATAATAGCAAAAGAGTCAACTTGGTTCAGATCAAATTAAGTGAGATTTAAAATTCTACTTCACAAGCTCAACTGACTGATCAAATGCATTATATAGAGTTTTCATTACTCTGGCTGTTACATTTTAGAGTTTTAGTGTGATACTGTATGAAAGCAAATCGAGAGCTATAATAATATCTGTCACATCATAGCTGTGGCATGTGATGTAATTGAGTTCAGGAGTGAAAGACCACCTGTAGTTTTCTTCTGACAGAAGCAGTACATACATACGGATAAGAGGAGAACACGCACTGGACACACACTGGACAGCAGCATCCAGCAGAGCATGTAGATAGATGAATGAATGTACTAAAGCAATTTAAACTTGTTCAAAAGAATGATAAAGTGGTTTTATGATGTGTATAAATGACTAGATGATGTGGAGGTTGTACAATTAGTTTTAAGAATTTCATTTCTGATTTGAGAAATGCACCAAAGTGACTGAGAAAAACTATAACACCTTGCAGTTAACCTTTTTCAACATGCTTCTTTCTGTTTTTGTTTGTATTCACACTTACATTCATCCGTATGTCCAGCATGCAGCCACACCAGGTCAAACACAAACACTTTCATGATGTTCACTGTTGCATGCTCAAGTGGAAACATTTGTGGTTTGTACTCTCACCTTCATTTTCACGAACAGTAAAACACGAGTCAGCAGTATCAGCACCACAAAGAAAAAAAAAAGGCTATTTACCACTGATATATAACTACTCCTGTTACAAGTTATATTAAATACAATTATGCTACTATAATAAATATATATATATATATATATATATATATATATATATATATATATATATATATATATATATATATATATATATATATACATTGTCACAGTAGAGAGTGATGTTGTCTTCTGCTTTAACTCTTTAACTCTCATGTCCACTTCTGCCCCAAAGACTCTCTGCTGTTCACAGAACAAAACACCTCCAAAAGAAAATACAAGTTCAAATACATGAAAGAGGACTGTCAAACAAATCAATACAATGGCATGTAACATAACATATCAAACACAAATATGGACGTACACACACAAATATGATGACTGTAACTTTTTATCGCTCCATCTCAGTGACTGAAAAGGATGAGGACATTGTGTGAATGGTTCATTTTGGTGGGAGGTATTTATGCCAAAGGGGCTTTGAAATCTCTTGTTGGGGTTGAGATTTGAGGCTTTTCTCATTCTGGTCATTTGTCCCACTTATTTCTTCCTTTTGAAACACACTTTGACTGAATTTAGAAGAGTGAACCCAATATAAATATTCATGTTATTTTTCAGTATGGTAAAGTGATCATTTTTACAAATACAGCTGTGTGAGACTTTGAAAGAGGCTCAGAAGCCATATAGTCAAACAAATGGTAAAATTATAATGACATATAATTGTTTGTTTTTACAATATGTGACAATAGAGATGACCTGAAGTGCTCAGCACCATAATGGGTTTCCTGTTTTGAATCTTTTTAACTACATGGCTATTGTTTTCATCAACAACTAAAACCATGATAATTTCCTTTATATGTTAGGGTGATGTAAAAGAACGCACTTACTTAAAGACATTTGTTGACCTGGGTTCCGAAAAGTTGTTGGAAATTTTTTTTTTGTTTCTGGCTGTGACCACAAAGCTTTCCATTCAGTTACTAGTGCACTTAAACACAAGCTTGTGGTTTCCTTTTATAGCATGTCTAAATTGTGTTTCAGCTCAGCTCAGGGCGCAGGCTAAAAACATCTAACCACTGGTCAGAGCCTTCTCATACTACCTAGAGCTCTGCTCATACTACTGCTGTTGAGAGTGAGATGTGTCTGGGCTCCGTGATGCAGGATTTGGAAGGGGTTATTTCACAAAAACTCTCTTCCCCACTAATTCTGCACAACCATGATGGTGTGTTCACACTTGACATGTTTGGTTTGATTAAAACTAACTCTGATGCGATTGCCCTGTTAATGCAGTTCATTTGAGTATGTGTGTACGCTGCCATGCGACCCTTGTTTCACACCAAACAAGTGGCCTCGGTCCAGTTCTAAACTGGTGTGGTCCAAATTTAACATGAACACAACACGTACCAAATACTTCTTAACAAACCAAAAACAGGAAGTAGTGAAAAAATGAGTCTTTTTGCGATATTATTTGACAATGCCAATTGGCGGTGTATCTCAAACAAAATGATGAAAAAAAAATTGTGAAAATAAAATCACGGTACACGCAACAATGAGCGTGCTTAGTCCAGTAGACGGCATTAGGTGTATTCAACTTAAAGCAGCACTAAAAAGACTGATCGTGAATGGGTACTTTGATGTCATATATCGATCAGTATGTGCATCACTGTATGTCAAGTCAAACAAACCTTTTTGATGATGTATACGTCATTCAACCAGACCAATCAGGGAGTGAACATATCACTACGCTTTTAGGTTCCATTTAGGTTCGTTGTCAAAAATGCCAGTGTTAATCCTAAGCGGACCAGGACCAAATTTATCATTTGGGGACAGAAGAAGTCAGCTCTGGTGGCATGTCATGAGGTATCTGAAGTGAATGGATCCTCGGAGCTGAGTGGGGGCCATGTCAACAAGATTGACCCCCAACATACCCAGCCCCCCTAAATTTTGAACATTATCCAAATTTCGTGGCAGGGAAAGTCGTGGCCTTATGGTTAGAGAGTCGAACTAGCAATCGAAAGGTTGTGAGTTTGAGTCTTGGGCCGGCAGGAATTGTGGGTGGGGGGGGGTGTACATGTACAGTTCTCTCTCCACCTTCAATACCACAACTTAGGTGCCCTTGAGCAAGACATCGAACCCCCAACTGCTCCCTGGGTGCCGCAGCATAAATGGCTGCCCACTGCTCCGGGTGTGTGTTCACAATGTGTGTGTGTGCACTTCGGATGGGTCAAATGCAGAGCACAAATTCTGAGTATGGGTCACCATACTTGGCTGAATGTCACGTCACTTTCACTTTCACACCACACAATTTTGGGTGCAATGCAAAGTTTGTCCTGTGGATGGCAGCAATGTAAAAACACATCACCAGCTGCAAAATACAAATTTGCATTCGTTTTCACAGCACTGCAAATAAAAGCCAGTCACACACAATTGTGTTTAGCTTATGAATGCAATGGCCAATCAGAGGCGTTCAGATGAGTCATCACTGAAACACCAGAGTTTCTTGTTCAGTGCGGTACTCACTGACTGTATTATGCTCTCTAGCAAATTCTCTCTGTGCAGATGTGCATACGAATTTCAGTAAGATATTAATTTCACAATGCAAACAGCTGCATTGGTTTCAATGGGAGTTTTTGAGAGTACTTGAACTCTGGATAGACTGAAGTCAGTGATAATATAAATCTTCTTTCCTCTCTTTTTGTCCCATGAAAGGGTTATAATTAGTAACTTTTATTGTTTTAATTAAATTCACATTAAATACAAAGTCAGTCATATTCAAAATATTTAATGTGATGACACCCGTATCTGCTAGCTACTTAAGTAAAAAGATGGTGTTTTGTGTATTGTTAATAGATTACACTATTAGGCTACTTTTCCCATTGCCCATTACTGATGAACTAACATAAGCTATAAAGGTAGAAAATGCATTTACTTACACATATTATGCAGGTACATTTAAAAAAAAAACATCATGAAAAAGTTCTTTATGTTTTGTAATTTTATTTAAAAAAAGCTAAATAAAAATTATTAAATTTTTCAAAAAAAAAATAAAATAAATGCAATATCTCAGAAAAAAATTATATTCAATTTTAAGATTGATTAGTTTGATTAATCTTGAGTATAAATACTGGGTACCTCCTGTGCTAGTTTAGAACAAGCAACCACAGTATACTGACTTGACTTGACAGTCCAGAAGTCAATCATCGACACACTCCACAAGGAGGGTAAGCCACAGAAGTTCATTGCTGAAAGGGCTGGCTTTTCACAGAGTGCTGTATCAAAATATATTCATAGAAAGTTGACTGGAAGGAAAAAGTGTTTTAGGAAAAGGTGCACAAGCAACAGGGATGACAACAGCCTTGGGAAGATTGTCAGGTATAGCTGATTCAAGAACTTGGGAAAGCAGGGACTTTAGCACCCGCCCATAGTGCCAAAACCACTTCCAAGTGGTTTGCTGACCATGATATTACTGAGCTTGATTGACCCTACCTGAACCTCACAGAGAATATATGGGATATTGTGAAGAGGAAAATCTGACAAACAATACAGAGGAGCTGAAGACTGGTATCAAAGCAATCAGTGCTTCATTAACGCCTCAGCAGTACCACAGGCTGATCACCTCCATGCCATGCCACACTGAAGCAATATTTGGGGCAAAAGGAGCCCCAACCAAGTATTGAGTGCATAATTAAACCTGCTTTGGAGATCTTGAACATTTCTGTTTTGTAAATATTTTTTGGATTGATCTCATTATATTTTTTTGAAATACAATTTTTTTTTATTTTCCTAATGTTTAAGTCATAATCATCAGAATTAAAATGTATTTTGGTTTGTGTGCAATTAATCTATAATATAAGAAAGTTTACTTATCCATGATATTCTTTTTTTTTTAGATGTACCTGTTAACATGCTTGGGAATATTTCAAATAAAAAAAATACAAATACAATATAAGCCTTTATCCGTTATAAAGTACTATTGTAGCTGGTGTGTGAAGCTGGTCAGCAAACACTGACCACTATAATGGTGACACCATTAAAATAGTGATTTTCGTCTTTGTGATTCTGCATGTTAACATCAGGTCTCGTCAATAATGGTCAATCATCACTCAATTAATCACTTAATTATCTAATTAACTTTAACTCTGCTTCAGTGTTAATTTAACACTCCTATTTTAACACTTTCACACTCTTGAGTGTGGTCTCACATGTACTCCCAGCAGAGTTAATTTCACTCAGATTGTTTTGCTGTGTACCCACTTCAACACTTGGGCTCAAAATAGGAAATATGTCATGTAAGTAAACAAGCGATCAAGAGAAAAGTGTGGGTACTGGGACAGATTGCAGATATCAACATTTCTGCCCCCATGTGGTGACGTTATACCTGTAAATTTAAACAGCTTTTAGGATATTAATGACTGTTTAGTGAACATACTGTGCATTTCTGAAAGTAAGCTTTCTCCTGGTCTGACTTTCATCTCCACTTATTCTCCATAGATTCTTGTCTGATGGAACAGTAAAACTGTAAAAGAACAAAACTACTTGTAAAACATAATTATACAAAAAAATATCCATAGTAGTGACACTATTGTTCAAAAAACTATCAAAAATACTGACAAAGTATATTTTTACTTACACATGATGCATGATGAGAGCAACTCTTGACCTCTCCATCTCAGTGATTGATTGTGAATAACTGACACTGGTGAGGGTCTCAATGCAGACGTAAGCTTTCATCTGATTGGTAAAGATAAATGGAAAGTTTCCCCTAAAATGGCCTGAGTCATGAGGGGCTGGCACACTGTAAAAAATTACTGATGCAAAAAGTTGTACAAATGAGGAAATACATGTTGGCTCAACATAATGGTTGTGTCAAAAAAGAAAAATATGTTTGGTCAATGATTGCATGATTTCCATGATTGTACTACAAAATGTTCATCAAGAGAAAATAAATAATTATGTTGAGATAACTTTTAACGTTGCACAAAAAGTATTATGTTGGCCGAGCAAGAGAGAACAGCGTCAATCGTCTGAGCATGCGCAAAAGAGTTCTACCAGGCAGCGCTGCAGCAGGCTGGAGTCACGACATTGCATTGGTGAGTACTTTGTGCTGCGAGTTAATGAGCAAATTTAGGTTAATAATATATCGATTGTCTATCAACAAAGTTTGAAATAGCTTTATTGTGAGTACCTACAGTGATTAGCAGTGCTGGAAAATAACGTTTAACTCATAAAGCTTAGCATTCCTTTCCAACTGGCATGTGATTTAAAGTCGACCCTAACGGTTATTAAGCATGACATGTTCCCGTTTAATATATTTAATGGTCAATATTTTCAAATTCCCTTTACATTTTGGCTTATGATATATATGATAATTGACTGTAACAGACAGCTAGTCTTGACAACTTGTGCTATTGCTATCACAGAGTGACTGATAATTTAGGCTAACGTTAGTTCTAACTGTTAGTGGCATTCAAAGCACATGTGCCTTCGTGTTAGCAGCTAGTACTTTGCACAAAGCCTCAATTTGCAAGAGTGAAATAACATTTCAGTCTGATAAAAATAAATAAAGAGTTGTGCTAACACGAAAATTAATAGCTGCTAATGTTATCAGATTTGTAAGCTGTTTAACTTTATCAATTTTCCAAACGGTTACATGTTTCCGTTTAATATTTTTAATGGTCAATATTTTCAGATTCCATTTGCATTTTGGCTTATGATATATATGATAATTGACTGTAACAGACAGCTAGTCTTGACAACTTGTGCTTTTGCTATCACAGAGTGACTGATAATTTAGGCTAAGAAATAATTTGCTTTGCTTTTAATTGTTTGCTTCTGAATCTTTCATTACCCACGGGTTTGTGCTGAATTCTTCCGCATCTACCGTATTGACCTGAAGTCAGCATTCCTGACATCGCTGGACAATCACACCCAGGGGTTGCTAAAGATGTACAGAGCCAAAAGCAAGACTGGGAAGGTGGAACAACTTGGATGAACTTCTGGAACAACTGGATGCCCAGGTATATTAATCATTTCTTTGTATAAAATATAACAGTGTTAAACAGTGTAACATAATTTACTGATACCTGTTTAAGAGAACAAACTGCCAACAGCTCACTGATCCACAAAAACTTAACTGCAAAACTCAACATTTTAATTTCAAGGTCTCTGGCAGTTGAGTTGATAATTGTCTTGTGACATTTATCCATTGCTCATTATGTAAACAATAGAATTATATTATATGATCAGAATTTGTCAAAAAGGTTCAATGTATACTTGATTTTGATGATCTACAATACATGTACAAATCCCGCAAATACATAATATTATGTATGCCATAAATGGCGTTCAGAGATGATGGCTTATTTTTTTGCTTGTGGGATGCCACACGTATTGTTTACGTTATCTTATTTACATGGAGTGTACATGGAACCTTGGTTGAGATTTTGATTATGGTGCTATTTTATTGTTTCAATTGGTATGGATAACAAAATGGGCAAAGCAGTCAACTTCCCTGATTAAGACCTTGAGATCAACATGTATGCATTAGAGAGAAATATTTTGGTGTAGTATTAAGCTGTTTTTCTCCTATCATATAGCTCCGTTTGACCAGCACCTACATACTGGGCAGAATTGACTCATTTCACCATTGGTTAATCTTGATCAGCCTCATGAAAGTCACCTGACATGCTTTTGGTCAATATGACTGAACAAAAAAACAGCCATCGTGCGCACAGCATGTTTGAGACCTATTTTAGGACTGTTAGAAAACCACTCTCAGTATCTAACCTAAGTAGACTCTGGTAATGTTATTCAAACAGTCTTAAAGGGATACCCCACTGACATTCTTCTAAATATCTTCCTTTCTGTTCAGCAGAAGAAAGAAATTCATACAGGTTTGAAACAACATGAGGATGAGTATATGATGACAGAACTTACATTTTTCGGTGGAGTATCTCTTTAAGGGATCTGTAGACTTGCTGCACTTGTTAGCTGATTATCCCTCTCAGATTGTAATCTTGATTGTATTTCAGGAAACTATTTCATGAAGTTGGTTGAAATGACGCCCAATGGTGAAAAGAGTAGGTGATCCTAAACTGTTGGTAGAGTATATGTGTAACCCCTTTGTTAATTAAGCGACTTAATAATGTCTTATTGATGGTCTTTTTGGCAGACCACAGATCTAACTACTCATTGAAGGTCTGCTGTTCTTAGTGGTCTTCCCCTGTACTTGAGAGAGCCAGCTTCAATTTCAAAGACTATTAAGGTAATTAATTTGAATATCTTTATTATGGTATTACTGTTTGTGATGCAGTAGTGATTGCATAAGACATTATGCTTTCAGTCTGACACTAAAAGACATTTATTGTGTTTCACAGGATACTGAGGCACTGGGGCCACACACAAAGGCCATGAAAATGAAGTGACTGACAGTTCTACCAACTCAGGACCTTATCCCACAGTGGTCAATGTGGCTGTAGTAGTGGAGGAGGAAGTTGTCATGGACAATCTGGGAGACTTCACAAATTCCCTCATGATGTTTGTTTCGGCACTGGTTGAATACTTGTGTAATATTTTACTTGAGCATAACAGGCAAATTCATATGTATTTAAATAAATAAATAAAATGTTTTTTTTTATCAAAGCCTAGTGTGTAATTTATTTGAAATAATGAAAAATAGACTATTTTGACCAAGAATAAATATTTAATACAACATTTTATTTCAATTTGAGTCTGCTTGTTGGCCCAACAAGCTATGTTTAGTCAACAGAAAATATTTAATTGACACAACATTCTATTTCAAGTTCAGTCTACATGCAGGGGTAGTCAGCACAACACAAAAAAGTTGGTTTCCGCAACTTAAATTGGGCCAACTAAAAATTTTAGGTGCAACGGGTCACTAGAAATTTTTATGTTGGAGAGGCATATTTTTTTTTACAGTGCAGTAAACTGAGCTGCTCTCTGTATGAAAGAAGCATGAGCACAACTTAACCACACACCAGTCACCTTATATACTTTTTTGCTCTGATTTGGCCTTATGATCAATCACCTGACCTGAAATTTAACTGTACTTTAGATTATTTGATTGATATGTTCAGCCGTATCTTTGTTTCAGACATGCAGATTATCATCCTCATTTGAGACATTTTATACTTTACATTTTACACGCAATCAGCTAGTCAGTTCATGCCTGTCATGAGTGTATAATCTTTTTAATCAAACTGCACATGCACAATTCATGAGATTCTTTGTTTTATTGTCATAGGTTCAGTTCAGTATAAACATGTCAAAACAGAAACACACACGTTTTTCATTCAGAGTGCTCACAAACACTTCACATTTGCAACACATCATGAGACTCTCTCTTCCCATCTCTTAGTTGATCATTGGTCACCAAGCACGTTTCCATTACCTTTGTGTGGTTTTAAGCGTAGGTTAGATTGCACATTAATTAGAATTTATTAAGATTAACCCCTTGAGATGTATCATCTCGTTTTCAAGGGGGTCCTTACAATGAAACACAATTACACAATTACACATATTTGAAAGAGAGAAGTACTTGCTCAAATAACTTCTGCTAATGCTCTGTGGTTAAACTGACACTGACAAATGTCCATCAAGATGAAATTAGCTATGTTAAATTATGAGGCAGAATAAGAGATTTTTGAAAAACTGTAATTTAACAGTGAACTCCGTATTGTTTTTTTGTCAGTTTAATTTAGTAACATGAAGTGTGTGTGTGATAATGTATAAAATTATCATGGATTTTAATTGATCCAATAAAATACATATTTATGAAATTAGAAATACATCATTTGAATAAATGAAAAATTTATCAATATTAAAAACTAATAATAATTTGAACTTGACAAAACATGAACATGTTAAAATGACCAAAAATAAAGTAAACATTTTCAAGGAGGACAGTCACAGACTACTGGAAACTTTTGTGATTAGACCTTTACCTTAGAAAAAAGAGATGATTGGACTCTGTGAGCATTGAATTCACACACAAAAACCACTTCTTACATCCTGTTAAAGCCACTGTTGCATTTTGTAATATAACACCTGCTTACAATGTTCACCATATCAGTCTGCTCAAGCAAATGCTGTCTCTGTCCTGCCATTGAAGACCAGGCCAGTAAGTTTCAGTATTATTATGAGAGTTCATCCAAAAAGAGGCTGTAGTGTAAGTCTTTTTTTTTTTTTTTTTTTTTTTTTTTTGTAAGTCTATATTTCATAAAAGCATTCCCTGACTTATGTTTTTTTAGGCAAGAATCGGTCCTGATAAAATGGTTTGTTGGGAACTGATATTGACGTCATCGTCTGTAATTGTAAGGAAGACCAGACTAGTTTGGACTATTAGCCACTAGATGGAGCCATTGGGTGATCATACATTTTTTACTCTTTTGAGCTGTATTCATATTCATAAACACTATCATAACTTAGAGAAACTATTATTTTTTTTTCATTGTAAACATTCGAAAGCATGTGCTCATTACTGGTTGAACAGCAATAATTTGACCAATTATATCCAAATTTATTTTGAGATATATATTCATATTATATCTGCACATAAACTCAAACACTTATGATACTTTACACTTGTTTGGGACATCTGATTGATAGTCGGGCTGATATATAAGAAGCTTTGAATACAATTCAGAACATGTAAAAAAATAAATAATTATAATTATTTTTAAATAATTAAAATTAATTAAGAACAAACAGTTAGATGATCTGCATAATCGTAATATTTATTAAAAGTAATTTACAATAAATTCTCAAATATATAAAGTGAGGACGGGAGTGAAGAGAGAAACCGGACACACACTTAACAGCAGCGTCAAGCAGAGCACACAGTCTGATGCAGGAAGTGTGGCAATGGTGGTGGATTCATGTATAGATACTGCCTCTAAATTAAACAAATAATTTAAAATGCATATATATATATATACATATATATATATATATATATATATATATATATATATATATATATATATATATATATATATACCATTACGCTTGTGGGCTCTATGCAAGCAGCTCAAACATCAAACATAAAGCTAAAACACTTTAAAATGCACACATATATTCACAAGGTGTGGTTTCCAGTGCTTCTTTCTGAGAAAAGAGCTTACATTGCATGTTAAAAACATGCTTTGCAAAAATAATAATAACAGTCAAAAATATCACTGAACACATTTTTATTTGGAACAACACTTCTAAAGAACTACTAGAACTTCAAGAGATGCTGGACTCTCTTTACTGGAAATGTAACCTGTGCACCCAACAAGAATGAATTCACACATTAAACAACAAACCACTTCCTACATCCTGTGGCCCCTTAAGACCACTTTATAATGTTCACTAGCCTTCATGTGATATCTACATGAATAAGCATCTTGATCACTGTTTTCTTTAATCATTTTCAAAACACATGATATGTAAGTGAACCTTTGCAATTGACAAACTTACAATAGCCAAATTCTCTCATTAATGACTGTTAGTTCCATATATACACCACCTAAAAGATTAAATTATCAATTAATATATTATACTGAAACAAAAGGCATAGATCCAGGCTAATGTCAAATTGTGAAAATATACATATACAATTTAAGCATTCTAATATTACTTATATTATCATACAGTGTCAGGAATCTCAGAAAAAGGGGTTGATGATTTAAGTACAGCTTGTACCATACATGAAACATAAAACATGTGAGTCTTATTGACATAAAAATAGGAAATCAAAGAAAAGTATGTTGTTTGTTGTATCCACCTAAATCTAAATTGCATTAATGCTATGAATCTTGTACAAAATATATATGACAGACAGACAAGTGTATGTTTGAGGGTCCTTTGTGGTAGGTACTTACAGCTGACCACAAGAAGAGAGTGAAAGAGAAAGAGTAAGAGAGTGATCAAACGGTGGAGAGAAACTATTGTAGCATCCTGTTGATCAACAACTCTTCATTTTGTTGCAGCAAAGATGCCCATTTTACTCATGTTAATGCTATACCTGTTGTCTTCATAGCTGTAAGAACCCAGAAAACTGAGTTTTTTCTGAGTGCTGCACAGCAAATAAAGTAATTGTGATTCAGGGCTGCAAAGAGACACTGAGATCTGCATTAAGCTGCTGTTCCTCAATTATGCAGTTTGTTTTATGCATTTAACTTTATTTCACAGAAGGGCATACTGATAAATAACAAAGTAAGGATGGATTGATTGATTGATTGATTTTAATCAAATAAATTAAATCAAAAAGTTATATTAAATGTGTGAATAATATTTGATATAATACTGTAAATACTGAAGCTTTTTCTATGTAGTTTTTTTTTTTTTTAATTTTTTTTATTTCATTAAAAAAAAGGGGATTTACATGAGAGCAGTTTCTTATCCATACAATGTGGGAACCAGTATTCACAGAGCGATCACAGAAGAGAGTGATGTTGTCTCCTGGTCTGACTTCCATCTCCACTTTTTCTCAATCAATCTGACTGAACAGCAAAACACCTGTAAAAGCATAAGATAATAATATAAAGCATTTCTGTTGATGCTGCCTTAAAAAATACACAGTAACAGCATTTTTGTTTAGTAATTATTTGTAAATAATAATAATAATAATAATAACAGCAAATGAAAAATTATATTTTTATGAAGACTGCACTTTCCAGAGGCAGCATTGTCAGTCACACACAGGTGATACGGTATATATATTTTTTTCCACTAATTTCAGTAAAGTAACCATTATGTTCAAATGTAATAAAGACATTACAGTAATTCCTGCCTCTCAAGGAATACATTTTCTGAAACAGGTCATCCCCAATGAAGTATGCAGCAAATGCACCTCAGAAGGATAAATACACAGCAATGTGTGATTTATTATTGCCAGTTACGAGCTGAATATGATTTTTTGTTATGTCTATGAGGGGATAATGCAGATGTGGTTTAAAGGGGTCCTATTATGTTATTTTCCAAAGTCTTGATTTGTTTTGGGGTGTACTAGAACAGGCTCTTATATTAGATTGTTCGAAAAACACATTATTTTCACATATTTTACATTATTGCAACACCTCTCTCTCCAATCTGGCATGAACTGCTGGAATAGTTCCTGTATCAAATCAAAGCATACCTTCTGAAATACACCATGCCAGGATTGATTAGCTGGGCCAGTGTGTGTTGTGATTGGCTCCACTTTGTGTAAGGTTGGGAAATGTCATGCCCCTTACCAGATAGCCGTCTGCCAGCTTCAATTTAAATATTGCATCAAAAACAAATCAATTTGACCAAGATTTAAACCCGGGTGATTGTAACCAAGTTTCTCTGCCTTGGGAAAGCTAACATGTCTCTAGCATAGTGATAACACTTATTGCCTACTCTAGTGCAGCTGAACTAGAGATTGTCCCATTCGTCACAAATCCTGGAAAATATGCGTGCTAGTCCAAATGAGTCATTCGTCATAGTGGATTTTGAGCTTTGTAATTTTGCAGATCTTTTTTATGCTCAAACAGCAACATTACAGTAACAGAATTTGAAAAAGTAAAAAGCATAATAGGGCCACTTTAATACTTTTATGATTTTGTGGAGAAACTCACATACATCAGATCAAATTTTAGGCAGATGACTGTTATTCAATCCTTTCAGCACTTGGAGCTGTCCAGTGTGCTGAATTTCCGGTTCTCCACATACAGAAGGTTACATTTTTCTAATTAAATTCACTGTTCCATAATTGCAATGTCAATGTGTGATATGACAAGAAAACCTGCATTTATTATTAAAGGGTTAGTTCACCCAATAATCAAAATTATGTCATTAATAACTCACCCTCATGTTGTTCCAAACCTGTGAGACCTCTGTTTATCTTCGGGACACAGTTTAAGATATTTTAGATTTAGTCCGAGAGCTCTCAGTCCCTCCATTGAAACTGTGTGCACGGTATACTGTCCATGTCCAGAAAGGTAAGAAAAACATCATCAAAGTAGTCCATGTGACATCAGAGGGTCCGTTAGAATTTTTTGAAGCATCGAAAATCACAAAATCAAAATTAATCGTTTAAAATGGTTCACGTCTCAGATAAGCATTAATCTGCAAATGCCTTAAGCTGTTAACGTTTTTAATGTGGCTCACACTCCCTCTGAGTTCAAACAAATCAATATCCCGGAGTAATTAGAGCAGTTCTGATGAGTCATTGCTGAAAAGTTGCCTTCTCTCATCATAAACAACAAAGTGCGGATTTGCATGCAAATGTAAAAAAGATATTAATTTGACAATATAAATAGCTTCCGTGATTTTAATGGGAGTTTTTAAGAGGGATTTAACTCTGGCTATGCTGAAGTCAGTGATAATGTTTTTTGATAATATAAATGTTCTTTCCTCTCTTTCTGTACCATGAAAGTGTTATAGTTAGTAACTTACAATGTTTTTATTAAATTCACATTAAATACAAAGTCAGTCATATTCAACATATTTAATTGCATGACAACCATATCTGGTAGCTACTTAAGTAAAAAAAATAAAAAATAAATAAAAGGGTTTTATGTATAGTTAAATTATTAAAAATTGCATTTACTTACACATATTTGAGAATCAAGATATTTCAGGATGTAGTTAACATGTTTAGGAATATTTTGAATAAAAAGGAAAAAATAAATGAAACGTAAGCCTATGTCACTTATAAAGATCCATTGTAGCTGCTGTGTGTCACATGACAAGCACAAGCAATACAAAATTATTTAACTATTAAACATGATGAAACATTCATTTGAGTTTTAATGTGTATAGCTTACTTAAAGATTGCAATGTTACATTACATGGTGTAAAATGACTTAAAGAATAATACTGAAAGTAGGTCAACATGAATTTTTTAAGTGTGCCCTCTAAAAGTGCAAGTGGCCCCTGCCTGCCCCCTCCCCCCTCCCCCCTGTGGTCTATAACCGCCATCCTTTCTGAACACTGCACTACCATCACAGTTCCCCAGCACAATGAGGACTGTAACTCTGTAACATCTCAGTGACTAATAAATGTGAGGGTCTTCAGAGCGGATGTCAGCTCTTATTTGATTGACACAAAGTGTGGGGTATCATTGTGTATTGTAGTTATGTAACTAGCATGTATATTGGTCTCTAAATATGTAAATTATTTACTTGTGATTGAACAAGAATAAACTTGCTTGAGATGTGTTAAGCTCTGGGTTCTGAAGAGGTGTCAAAACCACCAATCATTCCATTACAGCAGTGCACTCTATGCAGGCCCTAGTTTACACACAAATAATAATGCACATACATATTTGCAAGGTTTTGGTTTCCTATACTTCTTACCAGCCCTCTTTGGTGAGAAGAAAACTTACCTTATTGTCAGAAGCATATCTATCAATAATGATGATGATAATAATAATAGCCTAAGAAGCTATTATTGTGATGTGAAGGGCATTTCGTTTTGTAAATCATTTTGTAACTGATTTTTATCACTTAATTAGAAGCACCAGAATTAAATTATGCCATATGTTAACCAGGACTACTGGCAGACATTTAGAAGTTGCGATTAAAGTATTGAAAATCTAAATATTTATTTAAAGCACACTTGCAGTTTTCATACCCACTTGAAGGCTTGGGCCAAAAACAGTAAATATGTCATGCAAGTAGACATGTGTGGGTATTGGGACCAACTACTAATCTCAATATTTCTGCCCCCATGTGGCCCATTAGATATGAAGTAAAAAAGCTTTTAGGCCAGGGGCTTTAAAGGGGCCGGCAATTTTAAGGGCTGTCTCTTAATCGCAAAATCCTTCCAGTGCACTGGAACGTTCGCTCCCTGAAAAATCCCACAATGCACCTCAAAAACTATGGAGCATCGGCAATCACTATGCTCCCTTACTGGAAAAAAATGTCACATTTCTGACAAACCACATCAGCCAACTCTATAAATATAAAGACATATGATAGAAGAATTGAAAAGACAGGCCTTTTTTTTTTGTATATTTCAACAACAAAAAACACGTAGCTAGACAGGAATTTAACAAATCTAATTAAGATTTATAATTAATATTCGGCTATAATGTTACATGTTCGGCTATAAGAACATGCAACAGAATGATGTGTTGAATGATAATACAAAACAATATAAAAATTGGATCGGTCTGTCGTTTATTCAGTGATGTTCTACTATGTGGTCCGTTGAAGTTGAACGTAATCATGTCACTGGAATTTGAGTGATCACTGTCCCAATGTGCAGTGAGTCAGGAAACTTACCAGTGACCAAATCTGTGTACACGATATACTGATTAATTTGCTCGGGAGCTAGGGTGCTGATTGAGATGCACCTAAAGGCATCCAGCGATTGCTGTAGCTAAGCTGAATAACAAGCATAAACCATGACTAATAAAACGTGAATACAATAAACGATTGCAACAACATTTGTGTGTCTTCTCCAGGTAATAAATAAAGTATATGAATGATAAAGTGACATGGTATTTATTACAGTAGCTACAGAAGTAACAAAATATATTATCTGCCTTATTCTGTAATAAAAATGGAAAATTTAAAGACATAAAAAAAATCAATTTGACAAATATAATTTTTATAACTGATTCAATGTTATTATTATTATTATTATTATTACATTTGATATTTGTGACCCCCCCCCCCCCCCCACTTCTGAAATGATTGATACTCCCCTGTCCTGAAGCTTTACTGAATATAAAACAGCAAATCAAATTTGATGGTTTTGTGATCATATAGGTTTTGTGGCTCCATATGAATTTTGATATGTGGGAAAGGGACCGAAATGGTTCTTTTGTTGCTGATGTTGTTTTAAGCTATTGATATGACTGCTTAAGCATATTTTGTATTTCTGAAAGTACTATACATTTCTGTATTTCTTCATGTAGATTTCTTTATTCTTTAAAAAATTTAATAAATATAATTATTTCAATGAATTATTGTTTGATTAGTCCTGTTTTTCAGGGTTCCTGCTATGAGAAACAAAGAGATTACAAACTGCAAATCGCACACTGAGATCTTCATTAAGTTGCTGTCACTAACTTTTTGAGCCCTGTCTCATGAAAATGCAATAGCCTGATTTTCGGTTTCTATTTCGGATGCTATTTATAAATTGACTTTGGTGTGCATATGATATGCAGTTTTGGTGTAGTACATACAGTTTAATACACACCTATCCCCATACCCCTAATCCTAACCATTGCATATCATATAAACACCAAAGTCAATTTCTGCGTATAAATAGTGTCAAATAGAAATAGAAACTCATGGTACAGAAATGCATATTCATGAGATTGAGTTGAACTTTGTCTCATATTTGAAGAAGTTTGCTTTATTGATTCTGTTATGTTTATTACTGTGAAGCTGTAATCTGAATTGTAGTGTTATATAAATAAAGGTGACTTGACTTTGCTAATAAACACCTAGTTATTATATGAAGTCTTCTCTCACTCAAAAAATATAATTATTGTTATTTTATAATGAAAATAAAATGTAAAATCAGAAAATGTGCAGATAACATTTAATACCAAAACTAGAACAGAAAACCTTTTTCTATTTTGCTCATATTTTATTTCAACTTTCAGCATTTGTAAAAGTGATTTACCTTTTGTGAATATGTTTTGCTTTATGGGTAATTACAAATGTAAATGTGTAATTCTATGAAGATGAAGATGATAATTCTATGTGTTCCAAGTTTGTTTCATGTGTGTGCGTGCATACTAAATGTGACCCTGGACCACAAAACCAGTCTTAAGACGCTGGGATATATTTTTTAGCAATAACCAAAAAAAAACATTGTATTGGTCAAAATTATTGTTTTTTCTTTTATGTCAAAAATAATTAATATATTAAGTAAAGATCATGTTCCATGAAGATATTTAGTAAATTTTTCTACCGTAAAAATATATCAAAACTTAATTTTTGATAAGAAATATACATTGCTAAAACTTCATTTGGATATCTTTAAAGGTGATTTTCCCAGTACTTAGTTTTTTGTTTTTTTGTTTTTTGTTTTGCACCCTCAGATTCCAGATTTTCAAATAATTGTATCTCGGCCAAATATTGTCAGATTCTAATAAACCATGCATCAATGGAAAGCTTATTTATTCAGGTGTCAGATGCTTAATAAATATCAATTAAACAAATTAACACTTAAGACTGGTTTTGTAGATAAAAAGCATGCTTGAGAAAAACACAAGTTCAGAAATCACATCTGAATTTGCTTAGTACAAAAAGAGTGATCAATAGTAGGCAATAATTTTGCAGTAGTATGTAGAAGTTTGAGCAGGCAGGATCACATCTTGGCATAGGGATATGCAGATGTCAGGAGTCTATAAGAGACTTCAGTGTGAAGGCAGATCTTTCCAGTCTTACTCATCTCACACTGATGATTCTCCAGAGGATCCCCCTGAAATGAATAGGAAATGTATGACAACCCTAGTAAAATATATTTAAAATACATTTATTTCATACTAAGTATAGTTCAAATCTATGAACATATTTACTGACATATCGCTCGAGACTTACTGATATAAAAATTCTAATTAAATTCTATTTAGAGTACTACTTCTGCACAATGCATACTCAATATTAATTTCACTATTATAAGGACTGTATGATTTCTGAATAATATCTGTCTTTTAATCCAAGATATTTAAAGTGTACCTTAAGAATACTTGCAATAGTTCCACTTTAACTCAATCAAATATACTTCATTATATCTTTATTTGAACTTCAGTTCTACTTTTGCACAATTAAAATGGATTAATCATAACATTTTGCAGATTTTGTGTATACCAGTTATACCAAAAGTACTATACCAAAAGTACAATTGCAGGGTATTTTTATTTAGTGCATAAATATGTAAATGCATCTGTAGTATACTTAGCTGGAAATAAATGTATTTCAATTACATTTTAGCATATTTATTTTTCACTAGGGAAAGTTTGAAAATTTACAGAAAACAAATAATAATATAGATACCTTATTAACATCCGCTGTGAGCATCTCTGCACTCCAATCAGAACCTAAATATCGTATGAATAGATGCAATGATTCAAAATTGTACTTCACAAGCTCAACTGACTGATCAAAGGCATTATATAAAGTTTTCATTACTCTGACTGTGATATTTTACAGTTTTTATGTGATACTGTATGAAAGCAAATCTATAGCTGTAATAACATCTGGCACATCATAGCTGTAATGTAATTGAGTTCAGGAGTGAAAGATGACCTGTAGTTTTCCTCTGACAGGTGCAGTACACACAGATGGAGAAGAGGAGAACACACACTGGACACACACTGAACAGCAGCGTCCAGCAGAGCACACAGTCTGATGCAGGAGGTGTGGAGGAGGTGTTGAACCGCTCAGAACCAGGACACACTGGCTCTACATCAAACACAAGCCATTTATAAACAGTCTCACATTATTCATTTAAGATACATGTTTTATTTTATATATTTAATTTATATATACATTTTATTTTAACATCCTATTACAATAAAATATGTTGTTAAAGAATTAATTCACAATGATCCATTTAATTAATAGCAATTTATATATTACTTGATCTATGAATCAAATAGACTCTTTATTATTTGCTGATGTAGTTATCATTAATGAATGGTTTTAACTCAGGATTATCTGTGCGTTAGTTAAGAATTAATTCATGCACATTAGTGCACCCAAATTGTAATGTTATGCCATAACATTTTTATACCTAATAGATGCAGTTTCCTGCAGTTCTAAGTTTGACTGCAGGATTGTGTCAGCATAAGTACGGTATATGTGCAAGACTTTTCATTAACTATATTAAAAATATTATGAAAATAAAAGAAAGAAGTTCTTTAACAAAAAACGAATCAACATGAACAACAGTGAAAATTTTTCTCACCCAAGACAGATAGACGAGTTTTCCAGTTTCCATACTCGTACTCAGATTTTTTATTTATGATGCCGTTTACATCTTTACTTATTTTATTTTCTGTTTTCGCACAGTAGTATATTCCCTCATCAGAGACACTGACGTTTGTAATGTGTAGATCATAAGAGTTACTGGAGCTGTTGAGCACGAACCTAAAACGTGGAAACGTCCCCAAGAACATGTTTTCAGTCTCTATTAACAGAGATGGTTGATGCTCATGTGAGCAGTTTCTCAACCAAACAATCAGTGATCCTAATGGCATGACACAGTCACAGTAGAGAGTGATGCTGTCTCCTGCTTTAACTCTGACCACTTCTGCTCCAAAGACTCTCTGCTGTTCACAGAACAAAACACCTGAAAAAGAAGATACAAGTTCAAATACATGAAAGAGGACTGTAAATCAAATCAATACAATGGCATAAAATGTAAAAATTAAAAACACAAATAGGGACGTACACACAAGTATGATGACTGTAACTCTTGCTCGCTCCATCTCAGTGACAGATCAGGATGAGGACCTTTAGTGTGAATGGTCTGGTTCATAGTGGTGGGAGGGGAGGTTTTTTTTTTTTTTTTTTTTTAAACAAGTAAAAAGCTCTTTTAGGTTTTCTCCACCAATTAAAAAACTTCTTTGGCAACTTCATTTTGAATTACTACACATTTCAATGTAACAGAATGTTAAATAGTTTGTATATGTTTCAATATGTTAAAGTGCTCATTTTTTTTTAAATACAACTGTGTAAAACTTTAAAAGAGGCAGAGAAGCCATACATTCAAACATGATCTTTTTTTTGTTTATTATTTATTATATATTTATTTATTAAATTTTTTGACAATATTATTATGTTTAATGTGACGATGGAGAAGACCTAAAGTGCTGATCGTCATTATGGGTTTCCTGTATTGCATATTCCAGCTACATGGCTATTTTTTCATTGGTTTCTAAACCTCCAAGAATTAATGTACCTGTGTTCTGTTTATTTGTATAATAAGGCATTTACTTGAAGATGTTTCTTGTTGTTAGAAACTTATTTTTGTTTCTGGCTGTAACCACAAAGTGTTCCATTCACTTACTAGTGTGCGTAATCATAAGCTTGTGGTTTTCTGTTTTAGCTTATCTAAATTGTGTTTCAGCTCCCAGAAATGGTAGAAGAACTCACTCCACTTCAGAGAAATCCAGCCTTAAATTCTTTGCAGCAATAGACTAAATTATGAGTGAAGAAAATATTTAAATAGAATGAAAGAGATTCAGCACCAGAGACAGTGAACAGCATGATGACAGCCATAATTAAACATGCTGCTATGTTCAATGTATTTGAGGAAAATTACACGGTTCTGCAGAAACAAACATTGTCATGTCTTTATATTAATGAGATTGCAATCCTTATTGTTCTTAATATAATCTTTTATGTTTTTCATTGTATGTCAGTTTAATTTAGCAATATGTAATGTGTGTATGATAATATATAAAATTATAATAATTATTAATATATAATAATTAGATTATCATGGATTTTGAATGCTCCAATAAAAATTATATTTATTTTATATATTTACTCAATTTAAAATACATAATTTGAATTAATTAAAAAATAAATCAATATAAAAAAAAAATGTGAACTTGTCAAAAAAAAAAAAACTGTAAAATAAACTAATTTATATACAGATTGTTAAAATGACCAAAAAAGAAGTGAATATTTGCAAGAGGACAATCACAATGACCACTGGAAACATTTGTGGTTTAAACGTTACCTTAGAAAAAAAAAGAGAAGGCTGGACTCTGTGAATAGCTAGCACTGAATTCACACAAGAAAACCACTTCTTACATCCTGTTGCATCAAAAAGCCCCTGTTGCATCTTGTAATGCAGCATGCAATGTTTACGATATATACCTATATCAGTCTGCTCAAGCAAATGCTGTCTCTGCCCTGCCATTGAAGACCAGGCCAGGATGGTAAATCCTAACTAACCAGCGGACCGATATTGATCCGCATATGATATGTTGTTATATGATCATTCTGAAATGTCCAAGCAAAGTCTGTCATCAAAGTATTTCTGTATAATTGCCTGATGAAATGGTTTGTGGGTAAGGCTCTCTGCTGAAACAAAACACATGCAAAAGAAAATACAAGTTAAAATAAATGAAAGAGGACTGAAAATCTAATCAATACAATGTCATAAAATATCTAATTTAAAAACACATATATGGCCGTACACACATGTATGATGACTGTAACTCCTGCTCGTTCCATCTCAGTGACTGATAAAGGTGAGGGTCTTCAGTGTGGATGTCCGCTCTTATTTGATTAGCTGCGGTGGGAGGTATTTCTGCTAAAGATTTTTGATAAACTTAAGGGATGGAATTTTTTGTAATATGTGTGTGTGTGTGTGTGTTCCATTACACTTGTGGGCTCTATGCAAGCAGCTCAGATATTGCACTTTAAAATGCACACATGTATTCACAAGGTGTGGTTTCCTGTGCTTCTTTCTGAGAGAAGAGCTTACCTTACTCCTTAAACATATCGTTAGCAAAAATAATACCAGTCACAAATACCACTGGACACTTTTTAGTTGTTACAACACTTCTAAAGAACTACTAGAACTTCTAGAGATGCTGGACTCTCTTTACTGGAAATATAACCTGTGCACACAACAAGAATGAATTCACACATTAAACAACAAACCACTTCTTACATTCTGTGGCCCCTAAAGACCACTTTATAATGTTTAATAGCCTTCATGTGGATATACATCTTGATCACTGTTTTCTTTAATAATTATCATAACACATGATATGTAACTGAATCTTTGCAATTGACAAACTTACAATAGCCAAATTCTCACATAAATTACTGTTAGTTCCATATATACACCACCTAAAAAGATAAAATTATCATTTGATATATTATACTGAAACAAAAGGCATATATACAGACTAATATGAAATTTAGATATACATATACAAATTTAACATTCTAATATTACTCATATTATCATAATAACAGTGTCAGGACTTACATGTAATATAAATGCTATTACTGTTATCTCATGTTTAGACATATTTTCTACTTTATATGTAGATTTACTTATTTCTTTATTTTTTTAATAAAGATACATTTCTGAGTGCACCTGAAAGAACAGACTTTGAATATTAGCTACTAGTTGAAGACTGTTTTGCTTTGCATTGTAATTATTTCCTGTTGTGTTGACTTGTTGTTAATTAATCCACCACAAAAGTCGATTCTGGAGCATTTAATGACAAATCTAAATTGAATTAATGCTATGAAGTTTCTGCAAAATATATATAACAGACAGACAAATGTCTGTTTTAGGGTACTGTGGAAACATTTGAGGTAGGTACTTACAGCTGACCACAAGAAGAGAGAGAAAGAGAGAGAGAGCGAGCAAACAGTTGAGAGAAACCATTGTAACATCCTGTTGATCAACAGGCTCTTCATTTTGTTGCATATTGATGCCCATTTTACTCATGTTAATGCTATACCTGTTGTCTTCATAGCTGTAAGAACCCAGAAAACTGAGTGCTGCACAACAAATAAAGTAATTGTGATTCAGTGCTAGAGTTACATTTAGATCTGCATTAAGCTGCTGTTCCTCAATTATACAGTATGTTTTATGCATTTAACTTAATGGCACAAAAGGGCATACTGATAAAAAACAAAATAATGTTAATAAAATCCAATTCAAGGCTTGAAGCATGTATGTATGGATTGATGGAAGGATGGATTATTGAGATGAACATAGGATGCATTATTTATTGATTGATTGATTGATTGATTTTAATCCAATAAATTAAACCAAATTAGAGTTATTTTAAATGTTTTAATAATATTTGATACAACACTGTAAATACTGAAGCTTTTTTTATTTTGTATTTTATTTATTTTTTGTTTTTGTTTTTGTTTTTTATATTATTCAAAAACTTTGTTCAAAAAAAGAGTGATGATTTACATGAGTGCAGTTTCTTAACCATACAATGTGGGAACCAGAAGTTACAGAGCGATCACAGAAGAGAGTGATGTTGTCTCCTGGTCAGACTTTCATCTCCATTTTTTCTCAATCAATCTGACTGAACAGCAAAACACCTGTAAAAGCATAAAATATCTGTATAAAGCACTTCAATTGATGCTGCCTTACAAAATATTCACAGTAACAGCATTGTTTTTCATTTAGTATTTACGTTTAAAAATAATAATAATAATAAAAACAAATGGAGAAGTATAATTTTTTGAAGACTGCATTTTCTAGATGCAGCATTTGTCAGTCACATACAGGTGATACAGTATATATTTTCTAATAATTTCAGTAAAGTTACCATTATGTTCCAAAGTAATAAAGACATTAAAGCAATTCCTGCATTTCAAGGAATAAAGGTCAATTTTATAATGCTTAATTTTCTGAAACAGGTCATCCCCAATAAAGTATGTGGCAAATGCACTTCATAAGGGCAAATACACAGTAATGTGTGATTTTTTTTTTAATTGTCAGATAAGAGCTGAATATGATTATTTGCTATGTCTGTGAGGTTATAATGCAGATGTGGTTTAAAGGGGTTCTGTTATGCTCTTTTTCATAGTATTGATTTGTTTTGGGGTGTACCAGAATAGGCTCTGATACTAGGTTGTTCGAAAAACACATTCTTTTTTAGTTCCTGTATCAAATGAAGGCCCGCCTTTTGAAATACGTAATGTGCCAGGATTGGTCAGCTGGGCCAGTGTCTGTTGTGATTGGCTCCACTTTGTGCATGTTTGGGAATAAATGTCATGCCCCTTACCAGATAGCCGTCTGCCAGCTTAAGTTTAAATATGGCATCAAAAACAAATCAATTTGAACAAGATTTAAACCCGGGTGATTGTAACCACTCTAAGTTTGTCTGCCTTGGGAAAGCTAGCATGTCTCTAGCATAGTGATAACACTTATTGCCTACTCTAGCTGAACCAGATCTTGTCCCATTCATCAGTATTTGTGTTATCAAAAATCCCGGAAAATATGCGTCCAAACGAGTCATTCATCAAAGTGGACTTGGAGCTTTATTTAATCCTTTCAGCACTTGGAGCTGTCCAATGTGCTGAATTTCCGGTTTTCCATATCCAAAAGGTGAAAAAAAACTTTTCTAATTAAATTCACTATTTTCTATAATTGCAATGTCAGTGTGTGATATGACAAGAAAGCATACATTTCTTATTTACTGAAGAATGTCTAATATGCAGTTAGTTTCCTTGTTGTCTAAAACCAATTTTCCAGTAAATGTGAAACTCTATTAGATGTTTTTACATTTACATTTATGCATTTAGCATATGATTTTATCCAAAACGACTTACTGTGCATTCAGGCTAACAAATTTTACCTAACACGGAACATTTTTGTCATGGAAACTACATGTACAAAAAAAGTAGTTGAAAAAGATAAAAAACCCAAGTATAATGAGCAACTTTGCCTGAAGAAATTGTAAAAACATGATATCACCAAAAACTTAAGTCAGTTGTCACAAAGCTTAGCATAAGTATAGCATACCCTTAAAATAACAAATATGGACTTACAGACAAGTACGATGATTGTAACTTCATCGCTCCATCTACGAATTTCCTGTATGTGTGAGGGTGTTGTTGTGAAAGAATGCACTGACTTAAAGATGTTTGTTGACCTGGGTTATGAAATTTATTTGTTTCTGGCTGTAACCACAAAGTTTTCCATTCAGTTACTAGTGCATATAAACACAAGCTTGTGGTTTCCTGTTTTAACATGTCTAAATTGTGTTTCAGCTCAGCTCAAGGTGCTGGCTAACAATAACTCCCCCAAAATTAAAATCTGTGTTTGCTGGCTGGCGCAGAGCCAAGACAGACACCTTTTTACAGCACTGATATGTAGTCAATTTAATGCCTTATATATACGCAAAAAAAATAAAAAAAATAAAGAAAATAAAGTTTTGCTAATAAAAATTAAAATATTGAGGAAAATAAATTTGCTTTTTGCAAACAAAAATTAAGAATTGGAAAATGAAAACTGCGCGAAAGCAATGATTTTGCAATACATATTTTAATAGATATATCTATTAATGTATTTGCAACGCTGCTTTTATTTTGCGTGTCAGTCTAGTTTGAGCTTGCGATACCATTTTCCCTTTGCGCTTCACTTTTTTACACGTCTTGCTTTGTGGCACTGTTTTGACATGGGGGTGGAGTCAAGGGAGATTTTCGAGTGGATTGTTTCTTTTTATTCAATAGTTTTTATTCAATGCAAAACTTTTATAGCATTAAAATGTATATTGTTTCATTTGGTTAACTGCAAGTGTTTGTTTAAAATCTCTTAACTTGTGGGAGGATGCCAGCGCACTGAAGCGTTCTTTGTTTACATTAGTTCAGATGAAAATTGAAAATTGAAGAGTTTTGTAAAAAATAGCCTTTACTGTAAAAGCCTGACATGTCAATAAAGCTTTGATTATGCTATGTGACAGCAAAAGTTTGCACATCGAGAGAAATAAACAGCAGATGTTCATGGTAACAACTTCTTTAACTTGAGCCAATGCTGCTAATATACATTTGTTAATAAGGTTAATAAAACGAAAACATCAATGTTTTAATGCTATTGAATAAAAAGAAAGGATCAATCGAAAGTTTCTGCTTATCATGACAGTATCTGGATCAGTGAGTTGCGTCTCGGGCCGATGATGTCACTTCCAGGGAGGCATGTTCCCTTGACTCCACCCTTACATCAAAACAGTGCCACAAAGCAAGACACGCAAAAAAGTGAAGCGCAAAGGAAAATGGTATCACAAGCTCAAACTAGACTGACACGCAAGATAAAATCAGTGTTGCAAATGAATTAATAGATATGACCATGGTAAATATGTATTGCAAAATCATTGCTTTTGCGCTGTTTCATTTATGTTTCGCAATTCTAAATTTTTGTTTGCAAAAAGCGAATTTATTTTCCTCAATACTTAAATTTTCGTTTGCAAAACATATATTTTTTTTTTTTTTGCTTATATATAAGGCGTTAAATTGACTTCTGAGCATTTAAATAAATCACACACAATTATGTTGAACTTAAGAATGCAATGGCCAATCATAGCTGAAAAGTTGCACTGAACAAGAGTTCGAAAGGGCACTTCACACTGCATCCTCTAGAGGTCACTTTGGGAAAGCTGTCAGCGTGACTTGACATTGGCAGGTGGAAGCCTATGACGTGAGCAAATGAGCGACTGCGGATGTAAACTGCGGAGGGCACTTGTAGAACAAATCATCCTCTCTTTTGTCTTCAGGGCTGTTTGTTCTTTAGTGTAAGTAAAATGTCTAATCTTAGGCGTATTAGGCGTACACAAACTTTGTGTTATGTGCTTAGGATATGTGTCGATGCCCCCTATCAAAGAGATGCTTGCAAGCTATCTCTCAGATGGGATGACATCTTTGTTGAAGGCTCCAGCCTTGCCATCCAGGAAGCTGAAAGAAACATCTTGGTAGGGCATATGCAGCAGCAGGTCTGGCGGGTGCTGCCTTGCATACAATGGCTGTACTGCAGGCATACCATGCTGATTTTCTGAAGGACCTAGACCAGGATCAGATGCTCCCCCTGAGGCGTTGGCAGTGTTGTGCCTCACCACAGACCTGGCTCTCAGGGCCACCTAGCAGACAGCTGCCACGATTGGTAGATCAATGGTGGCAATGGTGGCCATGGAGAGGCACCTGTGGGTGAACCTGGCTGTCATCGGGGAAAAGGAAAAATGTTTTCTTCTCTATACGCTGATTTCGCCCTCTGAATTGTTTGGCACATCCATTGAGGTGGTGGTCTGTAAATTCAGGGACACAAAGGGGCGCTCGGCAGCGTATAAATCTTTTATACCACGCCGGTCTACGTCTGCGCCCAAGCACAAGGGACAGTTCCAGTCTAGGCAAGGCCTTGGGAAGAAGGCGTTTGGGGCCTTCTGTCCACACACTATGGTGACCACCCACACCCCCTCAAAACTAGGGATCCTGGAGCCTGACCAATGATGAGAATCTAGTCTGAAGTAGTCTGAAGTAACGAAAGTAGATTTTGTAGGATCGAGTGTGTAGGTTTCCTCTCATTCAAGAGAAAAGCCTCTCCAACTGTCCTTAGTGCTGAGTGTTGTTAGGCCTTCTCTCGCTCTAGAGAATCATCATAATGAGGCCTTCACTCTTAAGAACTTCTCTAAGAGAGTTGAGTGTTAGTCTTCCTCTCCTTTAAGAGAGTCATTCTGCTGAAGTCTTCGCTCTTCAGAGCTCCATCGTGTGCAGTGATATGAGTTTGAAGTCTCGTTTTGGAGCCTTGCTTACTGCCTCTGGCAATGAGTGGAGCCAGGTCTTCTCTAACTTTAGAGAGTCGTTATGCTGAGACCTCCACTCTTGAGAGCTCCCCTGCCTGGGTTGAGCGTTGTAGGTTTCCTCTCATCACCGAAAGGCTCCTCTTTTGTGAGCCTAGCCAACTGTCTTTAGCGCTAAGTGTTGTTATGCCTCCTCTCTCTCTAGAGATTCATCATGCTGAGGCCTCCACTCTTAAGAGCTCAAACTAGGGTTGAGTGTTATGTGTCCTCTCGTTTAAGAGAGTCAACCTGCTGAAGCCTTAGGCTCTTCAGAGCTCCAGCATGGGCAGTGTTGTTAGTTGTAGACTCCTTCTTTGAGCCTCACATACAGCCTCTGGTGCTGAGCCAGGTCTCCTCTCGCTTTAGATATTTGTTATGCTGAGACTTCCACTCTTAAAGGATTAGTTCATCGAAAAGCAGTATCATCAGCTCCTCAGTTCTCGAATCGGACGCTTCTGACAGAAACGGTTCTTGACTCGAGGAGAGTCAATCTTTTATTTGTTATGTGGCCCGGCTCGGTGTTCATCATCAGTTCTATCTTCACAGCAGTTCAGTCAGTGTACTGTTTGAGTAAATGAATTACTCCGGGATTTTGGTTTGTTTTAACTCAGAGGGAGTGTCAGCCACATTAAAAAAGTTAACAGCTTAAGTCATTTGTGGATTAATGGTATTGGAAATGCTAACCGTTCAAAATGATTCAGTTCGATTTGGTGAACTGGCTCAAAAAGATCTGGTTACATTGAATGATTCGTTCGCGAACTGGATATCACAAACTGCTTTGTTTTGAACTCTGTACCAACAGACACGTAAGAGAAGACAATGATGAATAAAGTCGTAGTTTTTGCTATTTTTGGACCAAAATGTATTTTCGATGCTTCAAAAATTTCTAATTGACCCTCTGATGTCACATGGACTACTTTGATGATGTTTTTCTTACCTTTCTGGACATGGACAGTATACCGTACACACAGTTTCAATGGAGGGACTGAGAGCTCTCGGACTAAATCTAAAATATCTTAAACTGTGTTCCGAAGATAAACTGAGGTCTTACGGGTTTGAAACGAGTTATTAATTACATAATTTAGATTTTTCGATGAACTAACCCTTTAAGAGCTCCCGTGCCAGGGTTGATCATTGTAGGTTTCCTCTTATTTGAGAGTCATTCTGCTGAAGCCGCCGCTCCCCAGAGCTCCGCCTAGACAGTAGTGCCTTTGAGGCTGAGTGTGGCTAGGCAGAGGCCTCCACTCTTAAGAGTTCAGACTAGGATTGAGTATGTAGGTTTCCTCTCATTGAAGAGAGTCATTCTGCTGACATAAACAAGGTAGTCAGTCCAAACAATTAGGGCAGAAAACTTTAGACAATAAGGATGACAAGGAAACCAGGTAAAGATATTAACTAAAACAAAGGAACCAGAATAAAAGGCTAAGAACAGCAGAGAGACACTTTCAAGACTAAGCAAAGAATGGGCAGAAAAAATGTCTTTAAATAGAGTGAGACTGATGGATTGATAGATACAGGTGTTTGCAATAGATGTTGAGTCCGGGCAATGGATCATTGTACAGGTAGTCTACATGGATAGGATGGCAAGAGTCAGGGGTGGAGCGCTCTCTGGTGTTCATGGGCACTCCAGCTGGAGATCGTGACAGTTAGCAAGACTTAACTGGTCCTTATGGATCAAATAGATTTATAGGAGGATAAAAGGAACATGTTTTTGAAAATTAAAGGAAAGCGAAGAGCCATGAATATGCCCCATTCTTTTTATGGTAAAACATGTGCTGGACAGGAAATTATAGTAAGCACTGAAAACCATATAATTTTTTTTTCCTATTTTAGAAAACCTCAAAAACAAACTACAGCCTACATTAAATTTACTCAGTGACCATTAGTTAATTAGTTGATAAACGTGTGGGTCTAAAATCCTAGTCCGGTGATTATATTTGGCTGAGGTTTGCAAATATTTGAAAATGATTAAAAATAATATTAAAATCTGAACATGTGGTGTAAATTGTTAAATATGTCTGTGAGATCCTAATGAAGATGTCTCTTATCTTAATACATCTTCAATCAAACAGGAAGCACAACATATACAATAATGCAGATGTTGTTCAGTTGTTCAGCACTGTGTGCTGTCCACTGTGCTGTAATTGATATATACTCATCCATCAAAGGGTATTTATGAAGTCTGCAGTTGCAAATCAAGCCTTTGCAGACATTGCATTCACCACAAAAGCATTTCCAGACACAAACCAACCTATGTCCTCTCTACATCTCTCTCATATGCACACAATCAGTAAACTGAATGGAAACATTTGTGGTTAAGATGGTTATCATTTTACATGAGAATGAGAAAAGACTTATCTTTGAGAGTAAACAAAGACAGTAAAGAGCTTTTGAAGAAGGGTTTAAAAGAAAACCTTCTTTTAATATACGTCTACTTGATTTCCAATTTATTTTAAATGTCCTTAAGAATCGATTGTGCACCAGTCTGAAAGAAAACAAAAAAGGAAAAAAAGGAATGTATCTTACTACTGACTAGCAACTAAAATGAGCAGGAATTTATTTTATTTGTATTTTTATTTATTTTTTTACTTTGGAGTTGTAAAAGAGCACTCAAAATTTCAGGTTTTGCAGCCATGCATACTTTGCTGCTTATTAAAAAAAATCATCATATATGCAAAATATGCATTATATGCATAATGAAAGCATTATATGATAATCACAGACACGTTTTAAAGGGGTCATATGATGCATTTATAAATTTTCCTTTCTCTTGAGTTACAAGCTGTTCATGCATAGATAAGATCCCTTGTGGCAAAGACTAAAGTCTCAAACCCAAAGAGATATTCTTTAATTATTCAAAGAGATATAACTATTATTCTCGCTGTAGTAATATTGCTGCCTCTGCCATGTTGTGGAGATGCATTTTGTTTTGTTGTCAAATCCAAAAGAGGATGATATCCTCTTCACTATGCCTAGGGGTGATCTGTGCTGGTCGCTGAGAAAATACATCAACTTCGCTCTTTGAATCGCTGGATCAGCTTTCACCATGGAAAAAGGGGTCATCACATGTGGTTGCCGCAAGATCATATGTCGAATCCACCGGCCACACCAAGTATGGAGACACATACTCTAAATTTGTGCTCTGAATTTAACCCATCCAAAGTGCACACAAACAGCAGTGAACACTCACACACCGTGAGCACACACCCAGAGCAGTGGGCAGCCATTTATGCTGCGGCGCCCTGGGATCAGTTGGGGGTTCCCCCATAATGAAAGCATAACTACTTTCTTTGGCCTTGTTGTGAATAAAGCTGAAACGTAGACATATGCCCAGTTCTAGTTGAACAAAACAACTACATGAAGCTCTTCAAATTCTACTACCATTCAAAAAACAGCTGAAGAAGTGTATTTTTGCTTACATATAAGTACGATGAGAGCAAGTCTTTGCCTCTCCTTCTTAGTGAGTGATTGTCAATAACTGACACTGGTGAGGGTCTCAAAGCAGATGTATGCTCTCATATGATTGGTTCAGGTCAGTGGAAAGTTTTACCTAAAGCGGCCCACATCATGAGGTTTCAGCAGTAAATTAGGTTATTGTATGAACACAGGAAGATTGAGACCAGTATTAACCGCTTATCCATTACCTAATATACATTTGTTTGCTCCGATTTGTCTTTGGTATGGTTATATGTAAATTGTTTCTGCAAGTTCTGGCGCACATTTCCAAGAATTTCACTTACTAAAGCACACATGCTGTGGTGATGTGACAATAAAAGTGATTTGACTTGACTTGACTCTTTCTGACCATGAAAATAAGACATTTCATCATCGGACAGATATGTACAGAGACTATTATTTAAAGAGATTTCTATATTATTAAAGATGTTTTGTGTGCGCAGATAAGCCCAATATTATGCGCTTTGCATTTGACATGCAATGAGTAAATTAATGAGCTTTGAACTGAAGGAATAGTGTAAAATCTGTGTGGTTCTTTTTTCGTTGTTTTAGTGTAGTTGGTCAAAATAAGATATGATGCAGCAACATCCAAACAGGTCAAAACAGGAAACCCACAGGCCTCATTCAGACCACTTACAACCTGCTCACATTTGCTGCTTTTGCACATCATCAAACTGAAACATGAACATCTTGTAGATTATTGCTCACCAAACAAAAATGTTCCCTTTAGCCTTTGTATGCTTTTGTGTGTTGGTTATCATTATGTATTTGCACAAAGGCATCTAGCTCGCATTAATTCATGCACTAGTGAAGTTTTATGTGTGTTCTTATGGCAATCAAAATAAGATTTGAGTTCATTCTTTTTTAAATGAAAAGTCTGGCATACTGTGGTTCTCCAGTTTATCCATTTTAATATTTGGCATTTTTCACTAATTCAGCAATAACCAACATAACTGGTCTGGATGTTTCTTTCATTCAATGACAGTCACTTTTCTTATATTTTAACAGTTCACCCAAAAAAGAAAATTTGCCAAACATTTACTCACATTCAGCATATCAAAGATGTAGAGGAGTTTGTCCTTTATAATACCTGCAACAAATATTTATTTGATCTGTGCACTTTTTCTACTGATTCAGCTGAGACAAATTTTTTCTTATGGTTATGTACCCATATTATGGACCAAGGTCTTGTATTTTAGAAGCAACAGTTAGGCATACGTTAAAAATATCTTTATTGTGGATTGTTTTTTCTAACAAACATGCATCTTTTCACTTTAAAATATGTTCATTAATGGACTGGTGTCATGTGGATTACTTGTCCTTTATTAAAGTGTTTGAAACCTCATTTGTATGGCTCCCATTCACTGCAGAGATCCACTGGTGAGCAAGTGATGTCATGCTACATTTACATTTATATAAATGTACAAAGAAGCAAACTCATCTACATTTTGGATGACGAAAAAGTGAGTCAATTTTCAACAAATCTTTGGGTGAACTCTTCAAGAAAGTCTGCAGACTCTTGGTCTCATTTTAAAAGGCTTCCCTATCAAAATCACTTGTCAGCTGCATTTGGTAAGTCACTGAGTCTCATTTCAAAAAGTAGCCATTACATGTCAAAGTAAAATAGAAGATGCAGTAATTCGTGTCTCACATGTTTAGCACTTGGAGCTGTCCAATGTGCTGAATTTCTACTTAAATAAAATCACTATAGTGTACATATTCTAAAGTTGTAAGGACAGTTTGTGATATGACAAATAATGCACATTTATCATTTACTGAAGAATGTCTAAAATCTTAAACAAATAATCTAGTAAATTAGAAAATATGTTACATATTCTTGTCAGTAAAACTGCATATAGTAAAATGGTAAAGGAGGTAATTACATTACAATTATTATAATTTTATTATATATATATATATATATATATATATATATATATATATATATATATATATATATATATATATATATATATCATTTTTTTTTTTTTTTTTGCAATACTTTTTTTTTTTTTGCAATACTTTAACATGAAAACCCAAGTTCCCCAAGCAATTTTGTCAAAAAAAAAAAAAAAAAACTTGAGATCAAAACAGCAACATCAGAATAATTAACAGTTCTGGACATGGCTTGGTTTAAAATTATTTAAAGGGCCATAAGACTATTGTCACAAAGCTTAGCATAAGAATAGTACACATATAACATACTAGCATAGTTCTTTTTTCTTTTCTTTTTTTGCCCAAAGGTGGCGCTGTAACCTGACAATGCCTATAACTGCATGCCAAATTAAAATGATTTCAGATACAACTCAAATACAACTGGAATTTTAATACAAACGCCTGATTATACTTACAGAGGTTTAAGTGTCATCTAATACCATTGCATTTGAAGTAATAAAACTAGAAATGCAGGCTGTTTTTTGTCTATGCTTAATGTCATTTTATGCAACATACACTGTAAAAAGTGATACTCTATATTTACTCAATTAAATTGTGGCAACAGATTACAAGCAATATTGTTAATTACCTTTAACACATTAGAATTAATTATAATTAATCAAATGAGATGCTTAAAAGCAATTATTCAAAATGAGTAAAATAACATGAAAAAAATAATTAAAATTTATTCAAAAATATCGGTTTTGTTGGATAAAACGAGAAGCACCCAGCTGCAGCCTGCATATAGAGGTGGGGTTGCACAAGTTAACCCGCCCCATACCTATTGTGATTGGTTTGACCATCTTTCATAGGCATACATGATAGGAAATGTGTGTGTAGTTGGTGTACACTGTTAAAAATAATACACTATATTTAATTAATAAAATCGTGGCAACAGATTACAAGCAATATTATTAATTACATTTAACACATAAGAATTCATTAGAATTAATCAAATTAGATACTTAGAAATCAACCATTCAAAATGAGTTAAATAGCACAAAAAATAAGCTAAGTTTAAAAATACACACACACACACACACACAAAAAAACATTTCTTTGAGAAAGATAAACAAAACACTATGCTAATGAACACTATGTTATGCATACCAGGCCAGTAGTTGGTGACTAAGAAACACAGCGCAAAAATGTAATCCACAAATTAATGTTTTAGTTGATTACATGGAGATGATACAGGCATCGTGTTCAAAAGCTTATGTTGTCAAGCCCCCAAAACAGAGTAACTGAAGGCACCTGGTGACAGAATCACTGCAGGAGAATAACCTAAATTTTGGTTACCATTTCAGTGGTCAGTGTTTGCTGTAGTTGGGATCTTGACTCTTAACCTTTTAAACAATACTTTTTTGGTTGCTGTAATTGTGAGATTGCAGCTAGATAAGCCAACAAAGAGTAAGATCAGGTGGTGTTGCTTGTTTTGACAGCATTTGGTCTGGATTTCTGAGTTAATTTTGTCTTACAACAGTTGTCCTATGTTTGAACAGCAAAAGGTCTGGACATAAAAAAAAAAGTATTTAGGCACACAGACATCAAGAATCAGCCTGAGAACCTCAACAATGGTGACCATCAAAAAACGTGTTGCACTGCATTCTGGGTGTCACCAATCAAAATTTATTTATGGATCCCATCATGCTCTCTGTCACCATTCTTGAGAATCATATGCTGGTTCTTGATGTCACTTAGTGCCAAAGAGAAAGTTTCCCTTCTCCGTCAAAATTTTTTTTCTTAATCAGAATTCTTAAACTCTGGATATCACATAAAAAATCCAGGTCTTCTATTGTAGAATTACAGGAGTTGCTTTAATGAATGTCAATTTGTCTCCGAGAACAGGCTCAATTTATAACACTCAGGTCAAACAAAGATTATGCTAAATTATAACCAGGACCACCACAATACTCTTAGCAAGTCTAGCTGTTATAATTCAGTTACAACAGCAGTATGAAATGTAACATTAAAAAGTCAAGGGTCAAGCACCCAACTAAAGCAAACACTGACCACTATAATGGTAACCCTATAAATGTACCCTTTTTTCCTTCAGTGATTCTGTTTGTGAACCTTAGGTGTCTTCAATAACTCTGTTTTGGGGGACTGAAGACACATGCTTCTGAACATGATGCCTGTATCATATCTATGTAAGCAATAAAAATGTGAACATGTATAGTGTTTCATGATCGCCAACTACTGGCCTGGCATGTATAACATAGTATTCTTTAGCATAGTGTTTTTTGTTTGTTTGTTTTCAATAAAATCAATATTTTTGTGAAAATGTTACTTAATTTTTTCATGTTATTCTACTCATTTTGAATGGTTGCTTGTAACCATCTAATTTGATTATTTATAATTAATTATAAAGTGTTAAATGTAATTAATAATATTTAATGTAACATTTTAAACAATTTTATTGAGTAAATAAAGTGAATCATTTTTTACAGTGTACATCTGTGGTCTGTGTCTTTTTTTCTTTTTCTTTTTTTGTAGTAGTAGCAAGAATTTCCTGATTACCTAAATGAGGAAGTATATACAGTACACTTACATTTATTAACACCATGCAGTTAACTTTTTCCAACATGCTTCTTTCTGTTTTTGTCTGTTTTCACACTTACATTCATGCACATGTCCAGCATGCAGCTACATCAGATTAAACACAAACACTTGATGTTCACTGTTACATGCTCACGTGGGAATATTTGGGGTGTGTACTCTCACCTTCATTTTCTCGAACAGTACAACATGAGTCATCAGTACTAAGAAAAAAAATGCATTGCTGACCCTTAATGCAAACATATTAAATTAACCACTGCCTAGTAACCATTTTTAGGTGAATCAAGTAAAAAATAAAAAATAAAAAAAGAATGCTGTTCATTACATCACAATTCATTTACACTGTAAAGTTAATGTTTTAAAGTCTTATATCTTGATTACATGAATGAAATAAAAATGAAATTATGTAAAATGTAAGAAAACTTCTTATTTTAATTTAAGGATAAACACATTCTGAGAATTCATTAAATATTATGTTCTTTGTCTAGAACATAACATATGATACATCAAACATCAACAAAAATAAAGGTTCCTGTTTGGGGGAATAAAACCAAGTTGGATGCCACAGGACAAAATACCACAAAGAATATAATTTGTCTCATTATTCTTAAAACCATCCAGTGCAAATTACTACTGAACAACTTTTCTTTTTTTAAACTGTAATTTTTGTTCTTTTGGCTCTGACCTCAGAATAAACACTGAAGTCTGAACGCTGAACTGTTTTTTTCTTCAGCTTTTTCTGCCGCATGGAAGGCATGTCCAATGAAGCATAACATACTTCATCACCACCCTGGAAAAACATGAATTGTTAAAATATATAAATATTGTTTTAATCTATTTACTTCTTTGTGAATAGAAATAATAGTGTATGTAAAACACTATTATATTATATTATATTATATTATATTATATTATATTATATTATATTATATTATATTATATTATATTAATATGTAATGTATTATGTATTATAAAGATGTAATTTATAGTTTTAAACTATCAAGCAAGTGTAAATTGTATTTAAATATTCTTCTTGCTGTGCATATATAATTCAATACCTCAACATGTCTGTTCACACTCACAGTCTGCACTGTTAAAAATCGCTGTAAAAAAACGGCCAAATTTTGACAGTAAAATACTGTTTTTCATTAAAACAGTGCATTCTGGGTAATATTCATCGTTTTCGAGAAGTAGCCTGCTGCTATATATCGTAAATTAACAACGTTCAAAGTCGACACTCAGCGGCTGTGTTTCAAATCACACCCTACACCCTCATTCACTATTCCCTACATGAGTTTACTAATATAGTCCACCTGACAGAGATAATGAAAACTAATGAGTGAATTCAGACAATGATCAACAGCTGCTGTTAATGAGTAGAATCACTGAAGAAAAAAAAACATAACAAGACAAACACATGAAATACAACTGACTTCAGCCACAGCCTTAGATGAAATCAACTGAAGATTTAAACGATCAACAAACAGCTTCACCAACTTCACACATTACTAACCAGACTGACTTTATTTCTGTCAGATCAGAGAACAGAGATCAAAAGATCTTATTGAGAATTAAAGAGATTTAGATGATAATGTTACTGTATGGTTTAGCGTCACCATTGTGGAGATCAGTGTTTGCTTTAGTTGGGCTCCTGACCATTGACTTTTGCACTTTAAATTTTGTTTTATTGCTGTATTTGTATCTTTATGATGCATCTGTTACAGCAGTATTAATTTTGATAGTCAAGTGATTATGGTTGTTTCTAACAGGCATGATCTACTAGACTGGCTTAAAGTGTTGCTATAATAATCAATTATTAATTTGGTGTTGAAATATTTGAGTGAATGACACTTCAATTTTGTAAGATTGAAAAGTAGTGTGATAACCAGTATTTATGGATTTAACGACTAGTTTTAGTTAAAAAGTATTTCGGGCAGCAGTCCCCACAACACTCAAAGAGAGAAATCAACAATCAGCATATGAATCTCAACAATGGTGACAATCAAAAGGTTCATGATGAAATGCATGCTGGGTACCAGCACAGGATAAAACTCATCCATTATTCCCAGCATGCATTGCAGCATGAATACATTATGCCCCTGAATTGTTCACTTATTTTCTTGAATTCTTATGTTCTTATAATTTTGCATTTGTTTTAAGTTTTAGTAGCATGTGTTGTGATGTTCAGAATTGATGTTCATTTATTTTGTGGATTGTCACCATTGTTGTGATTCATACGCTGATTCTTGATGTTTCTGTCTAAATTTCAGCAAAGATTTTTTTTTTTTTATTATGAGTGAAATTTTCTTAACAGTCTTTCATAACTTATGGCTCAGCAGTGTTCCTTCTCATGCTGTAGTATCAATATTCAATAAGAGAAGAGACACGGGATTAGATCAGAAATAATAGTATTTGTTCTTGTCAATCTATAAACAACAACATCAGATTTGTTTTCTTCTGTGTACTTTTGTTTTGCTATAACAAGTTCCAAAGGCGCATTGTTACAGCATGAAAAAAAAAACCTTATTTGTTGAAAAATCACGTTCAAGAGCCCAACTAAAGTAAACACTGATCTCCATCATGGTAGTGAAAAAAACACCTAAACCTATTTAACTCTCCATAAGTTCTTCTGTAGACATCTGACAGAAATAAAGTCAGTCTGGTTAGTAATGTGAATCTGGTGAAGCTGTTTTATGAGTTGTTTAATCAGATCTTGAGAGATTTGATGTATTCTTTTATTCAGTTGATTTCATCTAAGCCTGTGGCTGAAGTCATTTGTAGTTCTTGTGTTTCTCTTTCCTTCAGTGATTCTGCAGGTGTTTATCACTAATGCTCAATCATCAATTAATCACCAAATTATCTAATTAACTTAACTGTTGTTACTCTAACACTCTGTAGTGTGCACACATTATAAGTGTTCATTTAAAACTGAGGATTTTCTTGTGGGGTTTAAAGTGTTAAAGATTTAAGATGAAGAAAAAACAGCATGAAACATAATTTAACAGTAATAAACTGTAATTAATTTACAGGAAACAAACTGTAGAAAAACAGTTATTTACTGGCGCCCCTGCTGCCAGTAAAAAACTGTTTTTCAACTGTTTCTTGCCGTAAATTAATGGTTGCCAGCAAAAAAAGTGTTTTTCTACAGTTTGTTGCCGTTAAGTCAAGGAAAAACAGTAATATACTGTAAAATGTAAACGTCAGATTTACCAAATGAAAAAAAAGTTAATTTAACTAAAATATTTGTGAACATCCATAGAAAAAAAACTAGGCAAAGTCATACACTGATAATGAGAGTAAATACTGAACTTGACTGTATTAATGTGTGTTTGCACAAGAGAAATCGTTTAATGTAGTTTTGTTGTTCACCATTGTGCTGGAGAGTAGAGCCTTTGCTTCAGTCAATGATGAGCCACAAATTCTGATTTTCTGCTGCTTTATATAAAGGCAGTAAATGTGGAGTCGCTGATACAGTGATGATCTCTGTGTTAAGTACTTCAGCACATACATGTGTGCTATAGCTGACAATGAGCTGCAGTGATTTGAGTAAAAGTCATGTATTTAGTTACTTTATTACTGCACATTAAGTGTTTGCATCGTTATATTAAGAAATATTCCTTCTCAGTGGACTCAAATGAAATAAGTTCATAGTGCTAACATCGTAGGAATGCTAGTTTTAAAAACTCGAACTGTTTGAAGCAGTGGGAGTGGAGTTAATTTCCATGGTAGAATTTACGGTAAAATACTGTTAAAAAATAAGAGTGGTAAATTAATGGTTAAGAGCTGTAGATTAACAGTACTTTACTGGCGCCCCTGCTGCCAGAAAATTACTGTTATTTAACGGCTATTTTTTTTACAGTGTACTTCTCTCTGTTTATGTCTATGAAGAATCACAAAGGTACTGGGTTACTCCGCCGCGGTATCCCCGAAGCAATCTAAAATAGTCCGAATATAAACACTTATTATAGGTGCACGCTAGTGATTCAGGACAAGCCAAAAACACGGTTTGGAAAATGGATTCATGGTGTACTCGCTTGGTGTACTTGTTTCTTACCGGGAGCGATGGTATAACTGCAAATGGCAATAGGACCACTGGGAGGAGCCAGAGGAGCTTGATTTTTTCACAGATTATCTGTCTCATATTCTACTGTCAGGACATAATGACAGGTTTAACAAATATGTAAAAAATATATTTTTACAAAAGTTACCTACTGCAGCTTTAAGTGTCATACCTAAGCATTTGTAGTATTAAACAAGCAGGCTTTTGCAGGTAATCTATGGTGTTTTGCTATTTTGTAAGAGTTGTTTTGAGAAATGCACTTACTGTTTTGCAAATGTCAAGGATGATTTGAGAAATGCACCAAAGCGACTGAGAAAATCTGTAACACTTTGCAGTTAACTTTTTCAAACATGCTTCTTTCTGTTTTTATCTGTTTTCACACTTACATTCATCCGTATGTCCAGCATGCAGCCACACCAGGTTAAACACAAACACTTTCATGATGTTCACTGTTGCATGCTCAAGTGGAAACATTTGTGGTTTGTACTCTCACCTTCATTTTCACGAACAGTAAAACACGAGTCAGCAGTATCAGCATTACAAAGAAAAAAAGGCTATTTACCATATATATAACTACTCCTATTACAAGTTATATTAAATACAATTATTCTACTATAATATATATATATATATATATATATCATTGTCTCAATCATTGTCCGTTCACGTTCGCTACAAGGTCATTCCTGTATGCTTACTCTAAGGTAGAGGTCTTCACAGTGCACCCGAGACCCGTCGACCCCGGACCCGACCCGGGACCCGTACGGGTTCGGGTCTATATTTTAAATCATCAGCCGGGTCCGGGTCGGGTCCGAATCTATTACCTCGGGTCCCGGGTCTGTTTAACATTGTGTGTAATACCCGTGCGATCGCCGATCGGAGTCATCGGACTCGGAGAACATCCGGCCGTTATCAAAGACTGCTTGTGTTTTTTGTAACTTGCAACTTGTAAAATAAGGAAAAGAAAAGAGTGAGCCAAAAACAGTGATCTCTCTCTCTCTCTCTCTCTCTCTCTCTCTCTCTCTCTCTCTCTCTCTCTCTCTCTCTCTCTCGCTCGCAGACTCAAGAGTTGACACACTCATGTTTAATATATTTCAAATCAGCAACACAATCTGAGGTGAACTGTCACATGAATGTTTTTCATTATAAATGAACCGTTTAATCTTAAAGTTTTAGTGCTTCAGATTCAGACTCGATGCAGAGCAGAGAGCACAGACAGAGATCAGATGATAGTAAATAAATAACGTCAGCGGCCATGGCATTGCACAAGCGATCGTTATTATAGTTCAAAAGGCAAACAGTGTAACGTTAAGTTATTATGCGAATTAACTCGAGTCAGAATGTACATGTGCACAGTAGCATTTGTCATCCGTCACCGTGACATCAAGTGGACTTTTGAAGCTGAAATAATGAGTGGATTCAGCTTGGACTTGGAATAACGAGAGGAATAACATTAATAACTTTCTTGATGGAGGATTGTAAGGCATCACAGGCAGTCAGGTACAAGGAAGAGAGACCACGGCTCTTTAAATTAGGTAAGACAAAAAGCTGTATTCTTCGCAACAGGTTTATTGACTTGTAATAGCAATTTAAGGTGGAATATGTCAACGTCGGGTCCAGTCGGGTCTGTGTCTTCCCGGCGGGTTCGGGTCCAGATTTCAAGTAATATACGGGTCCGGGTCGGGTCCGGGTAGGCATTTCTCGGATCTACACGGGTCCGGGTCCAGCTTTTGAAATAATAGACGGGTCCGGGTTGGTTCGGTGTAGTACATTACGGGTCTCTGTCGGGTTCGGGCAAGAATTTTTGGACCCGTGAAGACCTCTACTCTAAGGACTAACTCCTCTTCTACTTACCTCTCTCCAGCGATTCTCCGAAGACCCAGATCCCCAGTGTGCGTGTGTGGTTCACCTTCACCCCAGGACTTCTTCACCCAGCCTGCACGGATCCATCCATTCACTCATCCCTCACTTCCTGCTCCTCTGCTTGTGTCTGTGTCAATAAACATCTTTATCTGTTACTCCTCAGCCTCTTCGCAACTTCATCTCCGGCACCCTCTGCCGTCAGCTCAAGCTCCCTATCACGGCAACGCCATCAGCCTACCAGGTGAGTGCGCCATAGTGTGGGCCCCATATCCCTCCAAACCGGACTACTCCACCTTGAGGAAATCCATCTGCTGGTTCTGGAGGAATCCACCGCTGAAGTGATTCTAGGGCGCCCGTGGCTGGAGCAGCACAACCCCGTAATTTCCTGGAAAACAGGCGAGATCCTGAAGTGGGGCGAGGCCTCTTTCAAGTCATGTATCTCCGGTTATCCAGTTCCAGTCACACCTTCCCCTGAACCTCTTCTAGTCTATTCCACATCAATAGAGAGCCCAGTGGAAAACCAGTCCATCGCAATCCCTCACTGCTACGCCCCCTTCAGTGACGTCTTCTGCCCCAAACGGGCCTCCAAGCTGCCTCTACACCGTCCTTGGGACTGTGCAATAGATCTGCTGCCGGGTGAACCAGTGCCAAAGGGAACGATATATCCCCTTTCCATTCCTGAGGAGAAGGCCATGGAGGATTACATCAAGGAGGCGCTGGCCCATGGTTATATTCGTCCATCGACCTCCCCTGCTGCTTCGAGCTCTCTTCTTCGTGGAGAAGAAGGACGGAGGTTTGAGACCATGCATTGGTTACCAGGCTCTCAATAACATTACTGTAAAGGTCAGATATCCACTTGTCCTCGTCCCAGCTGCTTTGGAACCTCTCTGTGGTGTCACTGTATTCACCAAGTTGGACCTCCGCAGCACCTACAACCTCATGTGGATACGTGGTGGGGGACGAATGGAAGACCACTTTCATCACCCCTACTGGCCACTACGAATATTGTGTTATGCCGTATGGTCTTGTTAACGCCCCCTCCGTATTCCAGGACTTCATCCATGAGGTGCTCCGGGAGTTTCTCCATAAGTTCATCTTAGTCTATATCGATGATATCCTCATCTACTCCCGGAGCCTGGCAGAACATCAACGCCATGTTGCGGAGGTCCTGCAACGCCTGAGGGCTTACCAGCTATACCTCAAGGCTGAAAATGCTCCTTCCATCAGCCCTCAGTGCAGTTCCTTGACTATAACATCAGTAGCAGTGGCATCCGGATGGAAGAGGGGAAGGTAAACAGCGTCAAGGATTGGCCCACTCCAACCACCAACAAAGAGTTAAAGTGGTTCCTAGGCTTTGCCAACTTCTACAGACGGTTTATACGCAACTTCAGTACCATTACCAGTCCTCTCACCAGTCTCCTCCACAATAAACCTAAGTCTCTCTCCTGGACTCCTGCCGCCACTGAAGCCTTCCAAATCCTGAAGGAGGCCTTTACAACCGCACCACTCCTGGTCCATCCCGATCCTGACTGGCCCTTCATAGTAGAAGTTGATGCCTCAACCACCGGAGTGGAAACGGTCCTATCTCAGCTACAGGGGAATCCCAGCCGCCTCCATCCATGCGCCTTCTACTCCCGGAAACTCAACCCGGTGGAGGTTAATTATGACATAGGCAACTGGGAGCTGTTGGCAATCAAACTAGCTTTGGAGGAATGGCCATCAGCCTATCCTCCGGGTACCATCCTCAGTCAAACGGGCAGACGGAAAGGAAGGTTCAAGAGATTGGACGCTTCCTCCGTACCTCCTGTCACGACCACCAGAACTCCTGGAACCAATTCCTTGGGTGGGCAGAGTATGCACAAAACTCCCTCCGTCAACCCACAACCAGACTCATTCCTTTCCAGTGCGTACTTGGCTACCAACCACCTCTATTCCCCTGGTCAGGTGAATCCTTGGATGTCCCCGCCATCGACTACTAGTTCCGGGAGAGTGAGAGGGTCTGGGACGTGGCACACCACCAACTCCAACGGGCATTGCGCAGACGGAGAACAACAGCCGACCTTCGCTGATCAGAGGCCCCGACTTACCAACCTGGTCAGAAGGTCTGGCTGTCCACCCGGGACATCCGCCTGCGTCTAACCTGCCACAAGCTCAGTCCCAGATTAATTGGCCCATTCACCATCATCCAGCAGATCAATCCGGTCACATACAAACTCCAGCTACCCCCTGAGTACCGGATTCACTCCACATTCCATGTGTCCCTTCTTAAACCTTACCATTCTTCTGTCTCTCCCTCCACAGAACCTGGCAAAGTCAAAGCCCCCCCTCCTCTCCTCCTAGATGACGGCACAGTCTACACAGTCAATGACATCCTGGACTCCCGGCGGCGTGGTGGGCAGCTGGAATACCTAGTGGACTGGGAAGTATACGGTCCAGAGGAACATTCCTGGGTCCCACGCAACGACATACTGGATCCTACCTTACTCGATACCTTCCACTCCAATCACCCCGACCGACTAGCTCCCAGGGGAAGAGGACGCCCACCACGTCGTCGGGGTCCCCAGCACTCAGGAGCGGGCCGTGGGGAGTGGGGTACTGTTACAAACATGCCAGGTTCCACCTCCACGCAATCACGATGCACACCCTCATCGGAATTCTAATCACACCCACCTGATCCACATCACCATCCAATCACCTCAGCACCAAAAAAAACACACACACACACACTCTCAATCATTGTCCGGTCACGTTCGCGACAAGGTCATTCCTGTATGCTTAGGACTAACTCCTCTTCTACTTACCTCTCTCCAGCGATTCTCTGAAGACCCAGATCCCCAGTGTGCGTGGGTATGGTTCACCTTCACCCCAGGACTTCTTCACCCAGCCTGCACGGATCCATCCATTCACTCATCCCTCACTTCCTGCTCCTCTGCTTGTGTCTGTGTCAATAAACATCTCTATCTGTTACTCCTCAGCCTCCCGAGTGATCCGTAACAATTATATTATATTATATTATATTATATTATATTATATTATATTATATTATATTATATTATATTATATTATATTATATTATATTATACAGATGTAATTTATGTTGCTTTAAAATGCCAAACAAGTGTAAAGAAATTGTATTTAAATCTTCTGGCTGTGCACATACTGTATAATACAATACCTCAACATGTCTGTTCTCAGTCTGCGTTTCAGTACCAGAATCTACAGGAAATTATAATAGCAAAAGAGTCAACTTGGTTCAGATCAAATTAAGTGAGATTTAAAATTCTACTTCATAAGCTCAACTGACTGATCAAATGCATTAAATAGAGTTTTCATTACTCCGGCTGTTACATTTTAGAGTTTTAGTGTGATACTGTATGAAAGCAAATCGAGAGCTGTAATAATATCTGTCACATCATAGCTGTGGCATGTGATGTAATTGAGTTCAGGAGTGAAAGATCACCTGTAGTTTTCCTCTGACAGAAGCAGTACATACATATGGAGAAGAGGAGAACACGCACTGGACACACACTGGACAGCAGCATCCAGCAGAGCATGTAGATAGATAGATAGATAGATAGATAGATAGATAGATAGATAGATAGATAGATAGATAGATAGATAGATAGATAGATAGATAGATAGATAGATAGATAGATAGATAGATAGATAGATAGATAGATAGATAGATAGATAGATAGATAACACCTTGCAGTTAACCTTTTTCAACATGCTTCTTTCTGTTTTTGTTTGTTTTCACACTTACATTCATCCGTATGTCCAGCATGCAGCCACACCAGGTTAAACACAAACACTTTCATGATGTTCACTGTTGCATGCTCAAGTGGAAACATTTGTGGTTTGTACTCTCACCTTCATTTTCACGAACAGTAAAACACGAGTCAGCAGTATCAGCACCACAAAGAAAAAAAAAAGGCTATTTACCACTGATATATACCTACTCCTGTTACAAGTTATATTAAATACAATTATGCTACTATAATAAATAAATAAATATATATATATATATATATATATATATATATATATATATATATATATATATATATATATATATATACATACATACATTGTCACAGTAGAGAGTGATGTTGTCTTCTGCTTTAACTCTCATGTCCACTTCTGCCCCAAAGACTCTCTGCTGTTCACAGAACAAAACACCTCCAAAAGAAAATACAAGTTCAAATACATGAAAGAGGACTGTCAATCAAATCAATACAATGGCATGTAACATAACATATCAAACACAAATATGGACGTACACACACAAATATGATGACTGTAACTTTTTATCGCTCCATCTCAGTGACTGAAAAGGATGAGGACATTGTGTGAATGGTTCATTGTGGTGGGAGGTATTTATGCTAAGGGGCTTTGAAATCTCTTGTTGTGGTTGAGATTTGAGGCTTTTCTCATTCTGGTCATTTGTCCCACTTATTTCTTTCTTTTGAAACACACTTTGACTGAATTTAGAATAGTGAACCCAATATAAATATTCATGTTATTTTTCAGTATGGTAAAGTGATCATTTTTACAAATACAGCTGTGTGAGACTTTAAAAAGAGGCTCAGAAGCCATATAGTCAAACAAATGGTAAAATTATAATGACATAAAATTGTTTGTTTTTACAATATGTGACAATAGAGATGACCTGAAGTGCTCAGCGCCATAATGGGTTTCCTGTTTTGAATCTTTTTAACTACATGGCTATTGTTTTCATCAACAACTAAAACCATGATAATTTCCTGTATATGTTAGGGTGATGTAAAAGAATGCACTTACTTAAAGACATTTGTTGACCTGGGTTCCGAAAAGTTGTTGGAAATCTATTTTTGTTTCTGGCTGTGACCACAAAGCTTTCCATTCAGTTACTAGTGCACTTAAACACAAGCTTGTGGTTTCCTTTTATAGCATGTCTAAACTGTGTTTCAGCTCAGTTCAGGGCGCTGGCTAAAAACATCTAACCACTGGTCAGAGCCTTCTCATACTACCTAGAGCTCTGCTCATACTACTGCTGTTGAGAGTGAGATGTGTCTGGGCTCCGTGATTGTAATGCAGGATTTGGAAGAGGTTATTTCACAAAAACTCCCTTCCCCACTAATTCTGCACAACCCTGATGGTGTGTTCACACTTGACATGTTTAGTTTGATTAAAACTAACTCTGATGCGATTGCCCTGTTAATGCAGTTCATTTGAGTATGTGTGTACGCTGCCATGCGACCCTTGTTTCACACCAAACAAGTGGCCTCGGTCCACTTCTAAACTGGTGTGGTCCACATTTAATACGAACACAACACGTACCAAATACTTCTTAACAAACCAAAAACAGGAAGTAGTGAAAAAAATGAGTCTTTTTGCGATATTATTTGACAATGCCAATTGCTGGTGTATCTCAAACAAAATGGTAAAAAAAATTACGTACAGTACACGCAACAATGAGCGTGCTTAGTCCAGTAGACGGCATTAGGTGTATTCAACTTAAAGCAGCACTAAAAAGACTGATCGTGTATGGGTACTTTGATGTCATATACCGATCAGTATGTGCATCGCTGTACGTCAAGTCAAACAAACCTTTTGTTTGGGGTGTTCAGTGAGTTGCATTATGATGTATACGTCATTCAACCAGACCAATCAGGTAGTGAACATATCACTATGCTTTTAGGTTCCATTTAGGTTAGTTGTCAAAAATGCCAGTGTTAATCCTAAGCGGACCAGGACCAAATTTATCATTTGGGGACAGAAGAAGTCAGCGCTGGTGGCATGTCATGAGGTACCTGAAGTGAATGGAGCCTCGGAGCTGAGTGGGGGCCATGTCAACAAGGTTGACCCCCAAAATACCCAGCCCCCCTAAAATTGGAACATTATCACACCACACAATTTTGGGTGCAATGCAGAGTTTGTCCTGTGGATGGCAGCAATGTAAAAACACATCACCAGCTGCAAAATTCTAATCTGCATTCGTTTTCACAGCACTGCACATTAAAACCAGTCACACACGATTGTGTTGAGCTTATGAATGCAATGGCCAATCAGAGACGTTCAGATGAGTCATAACTGAAACACTAGAGTTTCTTGTTCAGTGCAGTACTCACTGACTGTATTATGCCCTCTAGTGAATTCTCTCTGTGCAGATGTGCATACGAATTTAAGTAAGATATTAATTTCACAATGTAAACAGCTGAACTGGTTTCAATGGGAGTTTTTGAGAGTACTTGATCTCTGGCTAGACTGAAGTCAGTGATAATATAAATTTTCTTTCCTCTCTTTTTGTCCCATGAAAGTGTTATAATTAGTAACTTTTATTGTTTTAATTAAATTCACATTAAATACAAAGTCAGTCATATTCAAAATATTTAATGTGATGACACCCGTATCTGGTAGCTACTTAAGTAAAAAGATGGTGTTTTATGTATAGTTAATAGATTACACTATTAGGCTACTTTGCCCATCGTCCATTATTGATGAACTAACATAAGCTATAAAGGTAGAAAATGCATTTACTTACACATATTTTAGAATCAAGATATTTCATGATTATACAGGTACATTTAAAAAAAAAAAAATAATATCATGAGAAAGTTCTTTATGTTTTCTAATTTAATTTAAAAAAAAGCTAAATAAAAATTATTTAATTTTTCAAAAATAAAAATTTAAAATGCAATATCTCAAAAAAAATTTATATTCAATTTTGAGATTGATTAGTTTGATTAATCTTGAGTATAAATACTAGTTACCTCCTGTGATAGTTTAGAACATGCAACAAAAGTAGACTGACGTGACAGTTGTCCAGAAGTCAATCATCGACACACTCCACAAGGAGGGTAAGCCACAAAAGGTCATTGCTGAAAGGGCTGGCTTTTTCAGAGTGCTGTATCGAAATATATTCACAGAAAGTTGACTGGAAGGAAAAAGTGTTTTAGGAAAAGGTGCACAAGCAACAGGGATGACTACAGCCTTGGGAAGATTGTCAGGGAAAGCTGATTCAAGAACTTGGGAAAGCAGGGACTTTAGCACGTGCCCATAGAAAATGCATTTACTTACACATATTTTAGAATCAAGATATTTCATGATTATACAGGTACATTTAAAAAAAAAAATAATAATATCATGAGAAAGTTCTTTATGTTTTCTAATTTAATTTAAAAAAAGCTAAATAAAAATTATTTAATTTTTCAAAAATAAAAATTTAAAATGCAATATCTCAAAAAAAATTTATATTCAATTTTGAGATTGATTAGTTTGATTAATCTTGAGTATAAATACTAGTTACCTCCTGTGATAGTTTAGAACATGCAACAAAAGTATACTGACGTGACAGTTGTCCAGAAGTCAATCATCGACACACTCCACAAGGAGGGTAAGCCACAAAAGGTCATTGCTGAAAGGGCTGGCTTTTTCAGAGTGCTGTATCGAAATATATTCACAGAAAGTTGACTGGAAGGAAAAAGTGTTTTAGGAAAAGGTGCACAAGCAACAGGGATGACTACAGCCTTGGGAAGATTGTCAGGGAAAGCTGATTCAAGAACTTGGGAAAGCAGGGACTTTAGCACGTGCCCATAGTTCCAAAACCACTTCCAAGTGGATTGCTGACCTTGATATTACTGAGCTTGATTGACCCTACCTGAACCTCACAGAGAATATATGGGACATTGTGAAGAGGAAAATCTGTCAAACAATACAGAGGAGCTGAATGCCGGTATCAAAGCAATCAGTGCTTCATTAACGCCTCAGCGGTACCACAGGCTGATCACCTCCATGCCATGGGACACTGAAGCAATATTTGGGGCAAAAGGAGCCCCAACCAAGTATTGAGTGCATAATTAAACCTGCTTTGGAGATCTTGAACATTTCTGTTTTGTAAATATTTTTTGGATTGATCTCATTATAACTTTTTGAAATACATTTTTTTTTATTTTCCTAAGATTTAAGTCGTAACCATCAGAATTAAAATGTATTTTGGTTTGTGGGCAATTAATCTATAATATAAGAAAGTTTACTTCTCCATGATATTGTTTTTTTTTTTTTTTTTTTTAGATGTACCTGTTAACATGCTTGGGAATATTTCAAATAAAAAAAAATACAAATACAATATAAGCCTTTATCCGTTATAAAGTACTATTGTAGCTGGTGTGTGTAGCTGGTCAGCAAACACTGACCACTATAATGGTGACACCATTAAAATAGTGATTTTTGTCTTTGTGATTCTGCATGTTAACATAAGGTCTCGTCAATAATGGTCAATCATCACTCAATTAATCACTTAATTATCTAATTAACTTTAACTCTGCTTCAGTGTTAATTTAACACTCCTATTTTAACACTTTCACACTCTTGAGTGTGGTCTCACATGTACTCCCAGCAGAGTTAATTTCACTCAGATTTTTTTGCTGTGTACCCACTTCAACACTTGGGCTCAAAATAGGAAATATGTCATGTAAGTAAACAAGCGATCAAGAGAAAAGTGTGGGTACTGGGACAGATCGCAGATCTCAACATTTCTGCCCCCATGTGGTGATGTTTTACCTGCAAATTTAAACAGCTTTTAGGATATTAATGACTGTTTAGTGAACATACTGTGCATTTCTGAAAGTAAGCTTTCTCCTGGTCTCCTGGTCTGACTTTCATCTCCACTTATTCTCCATAGATTCTTGTCTGATGGAACAGTAAAACTGTAAAAGAACAAAACTACTTTGTAAAACATAATTATACAAAAAAAATATCCATAGTAGTGACACTATTGTTCAAAAAACTATCAAAAAATACTGACAAAGTATATTTTTACTTACACATGATGCATGATGAGAGCAACTCTTGACCTCTCCATCTCAGTGATTGATTGTGAATACCTGACACTGGTGAGGGTCTCAATGCAGACGTAAGCTTTCATCTGATTGGTAAAGATAAATGGAAAGTTTCCCCTAAAATGGCCTGAGTCATGAGGGGCTGGCAGTAAACTGAGCTGCTCTCTGTATGAAAGAAGCATGAGCACAACTTAACCACACACCAGTCACCTTATATACTTTTTTGCTCTGATTTGGCCTTATGATCAATGACCTGATTTGATCATACAAATTTAACTGTACTTTAGATTATTTGATCGATATGTTCTGCCGTATCTTTGTTTCAGACATGCAGATTATCATCCTTATTTGAGACATTTTATACTTTACATTTTACATGCAATCAGCTAGTCAGTTCATGCCTGGCATGAGTGTATAATCTTTTTAATCAAACTGCACATGCACAATTCATGAGATTCTTTGTTTTATTGTAATAGGTTCAGTTCAGTATAAACATAACAAACACTTCAAATCTCTTAGTGGATCATTGGTCACCAAGCACATGTTTCCATTACCTTTGTGTGGTTTTAAGCGTAGGTTAGATTGCACATTAATTAGAATTTATTAGGATTAACCCCTTGAGATGTATCATCTCGTTTTCGAGGGGGTCCTTACAATGAAACACAATTACACAATTACACATATTTGAAAGAGAGAACTACTTGCCCAAATAACTTCTGCTAATGCTCTGTAGTTAAACTGACACTGACAAAAGTCCATCAAGATGAAATTAGCTATGTTAAATTATGAGGCAGAATAAGAGATTTTTGAAAAACTGTAATTTAACAGTGAAGATCAACATCATGTCCAACTACAAAATATAAAGAAAAGTAAGATAGAAGTTGCAGTAACTCATGTCTCACATGTTCAGCACTTGGAGCTGTCCAATGTATTAATTAAATTCACTATTCCAAAGTTGTAACAGTGTATGATATGATATGATAAAATAATGCAAATTTCTCATTAACGGAAGAAATACATTAATTTTCTATCTTAAACAAGTAAATGAGAATATCCATTAGATGTCATTGTCACTAAAACGGCATATAGAAAAATGGTAAAGATGGTCATTACATTACATTGATAACTTTTTTTTTTTTTTTGCAACACTTCTAATTTTACCACATTGTAAACATTTTCAGTATGTTTTAACTGTAAAACCAAATTTATTGAGCAACCTTTTTTAAAAAAAATTTTTTCATGTCAAGCTTTTTTTTTCTTTTTTTATAAAAAACAAGCCTTAAATTATTTGCAGCAATAGACTGAATTATGAGTGAAGAAAATATTTAAATAAAAGAGTTTCAGCACCGGAGACAGTGAACAGCATGGTGATAGCCATAAATAAACAAGCTGCTAATACTTTGTTCATTGTATTTGTAAGATTGCAGTCCTTGTTGTTTTCTTAATATACTCCGTATTGTTTTTTTGTCAGTTTAATTTAGTAACATGTAGTGTGTGTGTGATAATATATAAGATTATCATGGATTTTAATTGATCCAATAAAATACATATTTATGAAATTAGAAATACATAATTTGAATTAATGAAAAATTAATCAATATTAAAAAAATAATAATAATTTGAACTTGACAAAAAATGAACCTGTTAAAATGACCAAAAATAAAGTAAACATTTTCAAGGAGGACAGTCACAGACTACTGGAAACTTTTGTGATTAGAACTTCAACTTAGAAAAAAGAGATGATTGGACTCTGTGAATAGCATTGAATTCACACACAAAAACCACTTCTTACATCCTGTTAAAGCCACTGTTGCATTTTGTAATATAACACCTGCTTACAATGTTCACCATATCAGTCTGCTCAAACAAATGCTGTCTCTGTCCTGCCATTGAAGACCAGGCCAGTAAGTTTTAGTATTATAAGATTATGACAGTTCATCCAAAAAGAGGCTGTAGTGTAAGTCTGTTTTTTTTTTTTTTTTTTTTTTGTAAGTCTATATTTCATAAAAGCATTCCTTGACTTCTGTGTTCTAGGCAAGAATCGGTCCTGATGAAATGGTTTGTTGGTAACTGATATTGACCTCATCGTCTGTAATTGTAAGGAAGACCAGACTAGTTTGGACTATTAGCCACTAGATGGAGCCATTGGGTGATCATACATTTTTTACTCTTTTGAGCTGTATTCATATTCATAAACACTATCATAACTTAGAGAAACTATTATTTTTTTCATTGTAAACATTCGAAAGCATGTGCTCATTACTGATTGAACAGCAATAATTTGACCAATTATATCCAAATTTATTTTGAGATATATATTCATATTATCTGCACATAAACTTAAACACTTATGATACTTTACACTTGTTTGGGACATCTGATTGATACTCAGGCTGATATATAAGAAGCTTTTAATACAATCCAGAACATGTAAAAAATAATAATAATAATAATTTTTAAATAATTAAAATTAATTAAGAACATACAGTTAGACAGACATCCCAAGTCTCACGGAAGTTCCGGAAGTCTCCCGCATATTGAAAGAGGCTCCCCGGCTCAGGGAGCCGCTTTCAATATGCGGGAGACTTCCGGAACTTCCGTGAGACTTGGGATGTCTGACATTGCATGTTAAAAATATGCTTTGCAAAAATAATAATAACAGTCACAAATATCACTGAACACATTTTTATTTGGAACAACACTTCTAAAGAACTACTAGAACTTCAAGAGATGCTGGACTCTCTTTACTGGAAATGTAACCTGTGCACACAACAAGAATGAATTCACACATTAAACAACAAACCACTTCCTACATCCTGTGGCCCCTAAAGACCACTTTATAATGTTTACTAGCCTTCATGTAATATCTACACGAATAAGCTCAGTCAGTTATCCCTCTGAATATACATCTTGATCACTGTTTTCTTTAATCATTTTCAAAACACATGATATGTAACTGAATCTTTGCAATTGACAAACTTACAATAGCCAAATTCTCACATAAATGACTGTTAGTTCCATATATACACCACCTAAAAGATTAAATTATCAATTGATATATTATACTGAAACAAAAGGCATAGATACAGACCAATGTCAAGTTTTGAAAATATACAAATACAATTTTAGCATTCTAATATTACTCATATTATCATACAGTGTCAGGAATCTCAGAAAAAGGGGTTGATGATTTAAGTACAGCTTGTACCATACATGAAACGGAAAACATGTCAACTGTGAGTCTTATTGACATAAAACTAGGAAATCAAAGAAAAGTATGTTGTTTGTTGTATCCACCCAAATCTAAATTGCATTAATGCTATGAATTTTGTACAAAATATATATGACAGACAGACAAGTGTATGTTTGAGGGTCCTGTGGAAACATTTGTGTTAGGTACAGCTGACCACAAGAAGAGAGAGAAAGAGAAAGAGTAAGAGAGCGAGCAAACAGTTGAGAGAAACCATTGTAACATCCTGTTGATCAAAAACTCTTCATTTTGTTGCATATTGATGCCCATTTTACTCATGTTAATGCTATACCTGTTGTCTTCATAGCTGTAAGAACCCAGAAAACTGAGTTTTTCAGAGTGTTGCACAGCAAATAAAGTAATTTTGATTCAGGGCTGCAAAGATGAGATCTACATGCTGTTCCTCAATTATGCAGTTTGTTTTATGCATTTAACTTTATTGCACAGAAGGGCATACTGATAAATAATAAAGGAAGGATGTATTAATTGATTCATTGATTGATTGATTCATTGATATAAATCAATAAATTAAATCAAAAAGTTATATTAAATGTGTGAGTAATATTTGATACAATATTGTAAATACTGAAGCTTTTTCTATGTAGTTTTTTATTTTTATTTTTTATTTTTATATATTTCATTAAAAAAAGAGTGATGATTTACATGAGTGCAGTTTATTATCCATTCAATGAGGGAACCAGAAGTTATAGAGCGATCAGAGTAGAGATTGATGTTGTCTCCTGGTCTGACTTTCTTCTCCACTTCTTCTCAATCAATCTAACTGAACAGCAAAACACCTGTAAAAGCATAAGATAATAATATAAAGCATGTCTGTTGATGCTGCCTTACAAAATACACAGTAACAGCATTTTTGTTTTGTAATTACTTGTAAAAATAATAATAATAATAATAATAATAACAGCAAATGAAAAAGAATATTTTTTTGAAGACTGCACTTTCCAGAGGCAGCATTGTCAGTCACACACAGGTGATACAGTATATATATTTTTTCCACTAATTTCAGTAAAGTAACCATTATGTTCAAAAGTACTAAAGACATTACAGTAATTCCTGCCTCTCAAGGAATACATTTTCTGAAACAGGACGTCCCCAATGAAGTATGCAGCAAATGCACCTCAGAAGGATAAATACACAGCAATGTGTGATTTTTATTGCCAGTTACGAGCTGAATATGATTTTTTTGTTATGTCTATGAGGTGATAATGCAGATGTGGTTTAAAGGGGTCCTATTATGTTATTTTCCAAAGTCTTGATTTGTTTTGGGGTGTACTAGAACAGGCTCTTATATTAGATTGTTCGAAAAACACATTATTTTTCACATATTTTACATTATTGCAACACCTCTCTCTCCAATCTGACATGAACTGCTGGAATAGTTCCTGTATCAAATCAAAGCACACCTTCTGAAATACACCATGCCAGGATTGGTCAGCTGGGCCAGTGTGTGTTGTGAATGGCTCCACTTTGTGTAAGGTTGGGAAATGTCATGCCCCTTACCAAATAGATGTCTGCCAGCTTAAGTTTAAATATTGCATCAAAAACAAATCAGTTTGACCAAGATTTAAACCCGGGTGATTGTAACCACTCTAAGTTTGTCTGCCTAGGGAAAGCTAACATGTCTCTAGCATAGTGATAACACTTATTGCCTACTCTAGTGCAGCTGAACCAGAGATTGTCCCATTCGTCTGTATTTGTGATATCACAAATCCCGGAAAATATGCGTGCTAGTCCAAATGAGTCATTCGTCATAGTGGATTTTGAGTTTTGTAATTTTGCAGATCTTTTTTATGCTCAAACAGCAACATTACAGTAACAGAATTTGAAAAAGTAAAAAGCATAATAGGGCCACTTTAATACTTTTATGATTTTGTGGAGAAACTCACATACATCAGATAAAATTTTAGGCAGATGACTGTTATTCAATCCTTTCAGCACTTGGAGCTGTTCAAATTTGCTGAATTTCCGGTTCTCCACATACAGAAGGTGACATTTTTCTAATTAAATTCACTGTGTTCCATAATTGCAATGTCAGTGTGTGATATGACAAGAAAACTTGCATTTATTATTAAAGGGTTAGTTCACCCAATAATCAAAATTATGTCATTAATAACCTGTGAGACCTCTGTTTATCTTCGGGACACAGTTTAAGATATTTTAGATTTAGTCCGAGAGCTCTCAGTCCCTCCATTGAAGCTGTGTGTACGGTATACTGTCCATGTCCAGAAAGGTAATAAAAACATCATCAAAGTAGTCCATGTGACATCAGAGGTACAGTTAGAATTTTTTGAAGCATCGAAAATAAATTTTGGTCGATGTAACCAGATTTTCTTGAACCAGTTCACCAAATCAAACTTAATCGTTTAAAATGGTTCATGTCTCCAATAAGCATTAATCCGCAAATGCCTTAAGCTGTTAACGTTTTTAATGTGGCTGACACTCCCTCTGAGTTCAAACAAATCAATATCCCGGAATAATTAGAGCAGTTCTGATGAGTCATTGCTGAAAAGTTGCCTTCTCTCATCATAAACAACAAAGTGCGGATTTGCATGCAAATGTAAAAAAGATATTCATTTGACAATATAAATAGCTTCCGTGATTTTATTGGGAGTTTTTAAGAGGGATTTAACTCTGGCTATACTGAAGTCAGTGATAATGTTTTTTGATAATATAAATGTTCTTTCCTCTCTTTCTGTACCATGAAAGTGTTATAGTTAGTAACTTACAATATTTTTATTAAATTCACATTAAATACAAAGTCAGTCATATTCAACATATTTAATTGCATGACAACCATATCTGGTAGCTACTTAAGTAAAAAAATAAAAAATAAATAAAAGGGTTTTATGTATAGTTAAATTATTAAAAATTGCATTTACTTACACATATTTGAGAATCAAGATATTTCAGGATGTAGTTAACATGTCTAGGAATATTTTGAATAAAAAGGAAAAAATAAATGAAACGTAAGCCTATGTCACTTACTATAAAGATCCATTGTAGCTGCTGTGTGTCACATGACAAGCACAAGCAATACAAAATTATTAAACTATTAAACATGATGAAACATTCATTTGAGTTTTAATGTGTATAGCTTACTTAAAGATTGCAATGTTACATTACATGGTGTAAAATGACTTAAAGAATAATACTGAAAGTAGGTCAACATGAATTTTTTTAAGTGTGCCCTCTAAAAGTGCAAGTGGCCCCTGCCTGCCCCCTCCCCCCTCCCCCCTGTGGTCTATAACCGCCATCCTTTCTGAACACTGCCCTACCATCACAGTTCCCCAGCACAATGAGGACTGTAACTCTGTAACATCTCAGTGACTAATAAATGTGAGGGTCTTCAGAGCAGATGTCAGCTCTTATTTGATTGACACAAAGTGTGGGGTATCATTGTGTATTGTAGTTATGTAACTAGCATGTATATTGGTCTCTAAATATGTAAATTATTTACTTGTGATTGAACAAGAATAAACTTGCTTAAGATGTGTTAAGCTCTGGGTTCTGAAGAGGTGTCAAAACCACCAATCATTCCATTACAGCAGTGCACTCTATGCAGGCCCTAGTTTACACACAAATAATAATGCATATACATATTTGCAAGGTTGTGGTTTCCTATACTTCTTACCAGCCCTCTTTGGTGAGAAGAAAACTTACCTTATTGTCAGAAGCATATCTATCAATAATGATGATGATAATAATAATAGCCTAAGATGCTATTATTGTGATGTGAAGGGCATTTAGTTTTGTAAATCATTTTGTAACTGATTTTTATCACTTAATTAGAAGCACCAGAATTAAATTATGCCATATGTTAACCAGGACTACTGGCAGACATTTAGAAGTTGCGATTAAAGTATTGAAAATCTAAATATTTATTTAAAGCACACTTGCAGTTTTCATACCCACTTGAAGGCTTGGGCCAAAAACAGTAAATATGTCATGCAAGTAGACATGTGTGGGTATTGGGACCAACTACTAATCTCAATATTTCTGCCCCCATGTGGCCCATTAGATATGAAGTAAAAAAGCTTTTAGGCCAGGGGCTTTAAAGGGGCCAGCAATTTTAAGGGCTGTCTCTTAATCGCAAAATCCTTCCAGTGCACTGGAACGTTTGCTCCCATATAAATCCCACAATGCACCTCAAAAACTATGGAGCATCGGCACTCACTATGCTCCCTTACTGGGAATAATGTCACATTTCTGACAAACCACATCAGCCAACTCTATAAATATAAAGACATATGATAGAAGAATTGAAAAGACAGGCCTTTTTTTTAGTATATTTCAACAAAAAAAAACACGTAGCTAGACAGGAATTTAACAAATCTAATTAAGATTTATAATTAATATTCGGCTATAATGTTACATGTTCGGCTATAAGAACATGTAACAGAATGATGTGTTGAATGATAATACAAAACAATATAAAAATTGGATCGGTCTGTCGTTTATTCAGTGATGTTCTACTATGTGGTCCGTTGAAGTTGAACGTAATCATGTCACTGGAATTTGAGTGATCACTGTCCCAATGTGCAGTGAGTCAGGAAACTTACCAGTGACCAAATCTGTGTACACGATATACTGATTAATTTGCTCGGGAGCTAGGGTGCTGATTGAGATGCACCTAAAGGCATCCAGCGATTGCTGTAGCTAAGCTGAATAACAAGCATAAACCATGAATAATAAAACGTGAATACAATAAACGATTGCAACAACATTTGTGTGTCTTCTCCAGGTAATAAATAAAGTATATGAATGATACAGTGCTAAGTGACATGGTATTTATTACAGTAGCTACAGAAGTAACAAAATATATTATCTGCCTTATTCTGTAATAAAAATGGAAAATTTAAAGACATAAAAAAAATCAATTTGACAAATATAATTTTTATAACTGATTCAATGTTATTATTATTATTATTATTATTACATTTGATATATGTGACCCCCCCCCCCCCTTCTGAAATGATTGATACTCCCCTGTCCTGAAGCTTTACTGAATATAAAACAGCAAATCAAATTTGATGGTTTTGTGATCATATAGGTTTTGTGGCTCCATATGAATTTTGATATGTGGGAAAGGGGCCGAAATGGTTCTTTTGATGCTGATGTTGTTTTAAGCTATTGATATGACTGCTTAAGCATATTTTGTATTTCTAAAAGTACTATACATTTCTGTATTTCTTCATGTAGATTTCTTTATTCTTTAAAAAATTTAATAAATATAATTATTTCAATGAATTATTGTTTGATTAGTCCTGTTGTTCAGGGTTCCTGCTATGAGAAACAAAGAGATTACAAACTGCAAATCGCACACTGAGATCTTCATTAAGTTGCTGTCACTAACTTTTTGAGCCCTGTCTCATGAAAATGCAATAGCCTGATTTTCGGTTTCTATTTCGGATGCTATTTATAAATTGACTTTGGTGTGCATATGATATGCAGTTTTGGTGTAGTACATACAGTATAATACACACCTATCCCCATACCCCTAATCCTAACCATTGCTTATCATATACACACCAAAGTCAATTTCTGCGTATAAATAGTGTCAAATAGAAATAGAAACTCATGGTACAGAAATGCATATTCATGAGATTGAGTTGAACTTTGTCTCATATTTGAAGAAGTTTGCTTTATTGATTCTGTTATGTTTATTACTGTGAAGCTGCCTTTAAACAATCTGAATTGTAGTGTTATATAAATAAAGGTGACTTGCCTTTGCTAATAAACACCTAGTTATTATATGAAGTCTTCTCTCAGTCAAAAAATATAATTATTGTTATTTTATAATGAAAAAAAAATGTCAAATCAGAAAATGCGCAGATAACATTTAATAACAAAACTAAAACTGAAAACCTTTTTCTATTTTGCTCATATTTTATTTCAACTTTCAGCATTTTTAAAAGTGATTTACCTTTTGTGAATATGTTTTGCATTATGGGTAATTACATATGTAAATGTGCAATTCTATGAAGATGAAGATGATAATTCTATGTGTTTCAAGTTTGTTTCATGTTTGTGCGTGCATACTAAATGTGACCCTGGACCACAAAACCAGTCTTAAGACAATGGGGTATATTTTTTAGCAATAACCAAAAAAAAACATTGTATTGGTCAAAAATATAGATTTTTCTTTTGTCAAAATCATTAGGATGTTAAGATCATGTTCCATGAAGATATTTAGTAAATTTCCTACTGTAAAAATATATCAAAACTTAATTTTTTATAAGAAATATGCATTGCTAAAACTTCATTTGGATATCTTTAAAGGTGATTTTCCCAGTACTTTTTTTTTTTTTTTTTTGCACCCTCAGATTCCAGATTTTCAAATAGTTGTATCTCAGCCCAAATAATGTCTGTTCCTAATAAACCATACAACAGTGGAAAGCTTATTAATTTTATTTCAGATGCTTTATAAATATCAATTTAGAAAAATTAACACTTAAGACTGGTTTTGTAGTTTAAAAGCATGCTTGAGAAAAACATGAATTTGCTAAGTACAAAAAGAGTGATCAATAGTAGGCAATAATTTTGCAGTAGTATGTAGAAGTTTGAGCAGGCAGGATCACATCTTGGCATAGGGATAGGCAGAGGTCAATAGTCTATAAGAGACTTCAGTGTGAAGGCAGATCTTTCCAGTCTTACTCATCTCACACTGATGATTCTCCATAGGATCCCACTGAAATGAATAGGAAATGCATGACAACCTTAGTAAAATATATTTAAAATACATTTATTTCATACTAAGTATAGTTCAAATCTATGAACATATTTACTGACATATCGCTCGAGACTTATTGATATACAAATTCTAATTACATTCTATTTGGAGTAATACTTCTGCACAATGCATACTCAATATTAAGCCTAAAATGTTTTTTTTTTTAATTTCACTATTATAAGGACTGTATGATTTCTGAATAATATCTGTCTTTAAATCCAAGATATTTAAAGTGTACCTTAAGAATAGTTGCAATAGTTCCACTTTAACTCAATCAAATATACTTCATTATATCTTTATTTGGACTTCAGTTCTACTTTCGCACAATTAAAATGCATCAAGCATAACATTTTGCAGATTTTGTGTATACCAGTTTACTATACCAAAAGTACAATTGCAGGGTATTTTTATTTAGTGCATAAATATGTAAATGTATCTGTAGTATACTTAGCTGGAAATAAATGTATTTCAATTACATTTTAGCATATTTATTTTTCACTAGGGAAAGTTTGAAAATTTACAGAAAACAAATAATAATATAGATACCTTATTAACATCCGCTGTGAGCATCTCTGCACTCCAATCAGAACCTAAATATGAATAGATGCAAGTAAATTGAGAAAATAATGCAGGTCTGAACAAAGGTACTTCAGCACACATTAATATATATATATATACATAAAAATGTCAGTGCAATCTAAATACATAAATATTGCTCTATAATTGTAATACAGCTTCCCTTAAATTCATATTTCTTATACTTACTTATTTTTAGGTTGCCATTTTTTAAGTGCAAAAAAAAAACAATGTAGGAAAAAAGATGTCAAAGAAATGAAGAGTGAATGGTTTACCTGTAGTTTGAGCCCGACAGAAGCAGAACACACAGACGGAGGACAGGAGTGAAGAGAGGAGAACACACACCGGACACACACTGAACAGCAGCGTCCAGCAGAGCACACAGTCAGGAGGAGCGGAGGGTTCAGAACAGGAAGTCACTTGTTCTAGATTAACACAAATGTATCAATGAATGTTAATAAACATATTTTTGTTCTATTCATCTTGATTTTTCACAGAGGAAGTTAAAGTTTTTTAGAATTACAGAACTGTTTTCTTACCTTCTAGAGAGAGACGAGTTGTTCGGTTTCCATAATAGTACACTTCTGATGAGGAGATGATGCCTTTGTCATCTTTGTTTACCCTTCTCTCTAGTTCTGCACAGTAGTACAGTCCCAGATCAGAGTCACTGATGTTGGAAATATGTAGATCATTAGAATTACTGTAGCGGTTGTAGATAGAGCTGAAACGCTGAAATATCTTCAGTTCCCATTGCCTAAAATCTATTATGAGAGAGGGTTGATTTTCATGAGAGCAGTTTCTTATCCATAAAATGCCTAGACCAGAAGTTAGAGAGCGATCACAGTAGAGAGTGATGTTGTCTCCTGGTCTGACTTTCATCTCAACTTCTTCTCCATAGATTCTTGTCTGATGTAAGAGTAAAACTGTAAAAGAACAAAACAACTTTAACACTTCAAGTTGTACAATATATTCAAAAATATTTCTACAAAATATTCACAGTGGTGACACTGTTATTAAAAAAGCTCTTAAAAACGACTGAATTTTTCTTTTTTTTCTTACACATAAGCACAATGAGAGCAACTCTTGACCTCTCCATCTCAGTGAGTGATTGTGAATAACTGACACTGGTGAGGGTCTCAATGCAGACGTAAGCTTTCATCTGATTGGTAAACATCACTGGAAAGTTTTACCTAAAATGGCCTGCATCATGAGGGGCTGGCAGTAAACTGATTTACTGTTTGTATGTAAGAAGTATGAGAAGTTTTACGCAGTCACCTTAAAAACTTTTTTGCTCAAGATTACTTTAAATTATCTTCAACAATATATTTATTTCAGACATGCAGATGTCCTTATTTGAGACATTTTATGCTTTACATTTCACGTGCAATTGTCCAGTTCATGCCTGTCATGAATGTCTAATATTCTTAATCAAAGTTTACATGCAAAATTAATGAGGTTCTTTGTTTTATTGTAATAGGTTCAGTTCAACATCGAAACATCAAGGAACAGGAAACCCACAAGTTTTTCATTCAGACCGCTCACATTTCATTTGCAACACATCATGAGACTCTCTCTTCCAATCTCTTAGTTGATCATTGGTCACAAAGCACACGTTTCCATTACCTTTGTGTGGTTTTGAGTGTAGGTTATAGTGCATATATTTGAAGGAAAGAAGTACTTGCTCAAACAATTTCTGCTAATGCTCTATGGTTAAACTGACACTGACAGATGCCCATCAAGATTAAATTAGCTATGTTAAATTATGAGACAGAAACATATGAGACAGTCTTTTGTGTAACACGGTGTAATTTAACTAAATATAAGTGAAGATCAATAAATCATGTCCAACTACAAAATATAAGTGCAATGTTAAAGTCACAATCTGCACAGGGACACAAAGTTTGAGGATCCAAATTCAATATATTTCAGGGGTAATCCAAAGCCATAGCCCATAAACAGGCATAAGGTCATAAACAAGGTAGTCAGTCCAAACAATTAGGAAAGAAAACTTAAGACAATAAGGACGATCAGGAAATCAGGCAAAGATATTAACTACAACAAAGGGACAAAGGGGGGGGGGTGATAGATACAGTGAGACTGAGACTGGGGTGAGACTAATTGGGTGATAGATACAGGTGTTTGCAATAGATGCTGATCCGTGCAAAGGATCACGGTATATGTAGTCCAGGGTAGAATGGCAAGAGTCAGGGGTGAAGTGCCCTCTGGTGGAGTTCATGGGCACTCCAGCTGGAGATCGTAACAGTTAGCAAGACTTACTGGTCCTTATGGATCAAATAGATTTATAGGAGTGCATAAAGAACTGTTTTTTTTTTTTTTTAATTAAAGGAGAGCAAAGAGCCGTGAATATGGCCAATTCTTGTTATGATAAATCTTGTGCTGGACAGAAAATTATAGTAAAGGCTGAAACCATAGCAAATTTTTCCCTTTTTTAGAATACCTCCTCAAGAATAAATTACAGCCTACATTAAATTTACTCAGTGACCATTAGTTAATTAGTTGATAAACCTGTGGGTCTAAAATCCTAGTCCAGTGATTATATTTGCCTGAGGTTTGCAAATATTTGAAAATGATTAAAAATAATATTAAAATCTGAACATGTGGTGTAAATTGTTAAATATGTCTGTGAGATCCTAATAAAGATGTCTCTTCTCTTAACACGTCTTCAAACAAACAGGAAGCACAACATATACAATAAAGCAGATGTTGTTCAATCGTTCAGCACTGTGTGCTGTCCACTGTGCTGTAATTGATACATACTCATCCATCAAAGGGTATTTATGAAGTCTGCAGTTGCAAATCAAGCCTTTGCAGACATTGCATTCGCCACAAAAGCATTTCCAGACACAAACCAACCTCTGTCCTCTCTACATCTCTCTCATATGCACACAATCAGTGAACTGAATGGAAACATTTGTGGTAAAGATGGTTATCTTTTTACATGAGAATGAGACAAGACCTATCTTTGAGTGTAAACAAAGACATTTGGAAATAGGGTTTAAAAGAAAACCTTTTTTTTTTAATTTACGTCTACTTGATTTCAAATTTATTTTAAATGTACTTAAGAATCAATTATGCACCAGTGCGAATGATAACAAAAAAAGGAAAATAAGGAATGTATCTTACTACTTATGAGCAACTAAAATGAGCAGGAATGTAGTTTTTATTTTATTTTATTTTTTGGAGACAGCACTCAAAATTTTTACTCAGGTTTTGCAGCCATGCATACTTTACTGCTTATAAAAAAGCATTATATATGAAAAATACGCATTATATACCTAATGAAAGCATTATATGATCATCACAGACACACATTTTAAAGGGGTCATATGATGCAGTTAAAACATTTTCTCTTTCTTTGGAGTGTTACAAGTTGTCCGTGCATAGATAATATCCCTTGAGTTGCAAAGACTAAAGTCTCAAACCCAAAGAGATATTCTTTATTTATTCACAGAGATATAACTTTTGTTCTCGCTGTAGTATTGTTGCTGCTGCCGCCATGTTTGAAGACGCTGTTTGATTTGTTGTGAAAGCGAAACTACTTTGTTTGGCCTTCTAAAAGAGGATATCCTCTTTTTCATGCCTAGAGCTGATCTGTGCTGGTCGCTGAGAAAATACATTAACTTCATGCTTTGGATCTCCGGATCAGCTCTCACCGTGGACAAAGTGGAGTCCAGCCTGGGATCATCAAATGTGTTTGAGCAAGCTCCTTTGTCAAATCCACCTACCACGCCAAACACAAGTCCTCCAGACATTCATCACTCTTGCCCGCCGTGTGTGATGCTGTGTGTTGCGATGTGAAAGCGAGACTATTGTTTGGCCTTCCAAAAGAGGACACAGTTAGACATCAGTGGTTAAGTTGTATTTACAACACTATTCCAGAAATATTCAACCCAAATATTCAGATGTGTGCAGTTCTTTTTTTTTTTTGGAGGGCTGTTTCCTGGACCAACAGCCTACAATGCGTCTGTGTTCAAAGCATGTTTTTATAAACTTTGCAAGGACAATCTGGTGGTTCTGACTCACAGCCTTCATTTTGTAGATTTAAAGAATTTGCCACTGATTCTTCAAACACGGGTTTTAAGCAGTGTTGTGCAGGCTTGTTTGTCGTTTATTTGATCACAAATGCAGACATGGTTTTATGTTTATGTGGCACAATACACAACGTAATGCATAAAAACACTGTGTAAGCCATCATAATCAGTAAATATGGCCCTTACTGGGTGAAACAAATGCCTCATTTGTAATGGGTTTTATTGGTTTTGTCTAGTCATGCTGAGAGACGGCATCACAGTATGGTAAGAGGGCGTAACATTTCCATCAAACACATGAAGTATTCAGCCAGTCACAACACACTAGATAGCTGGCCAATCAGCGTACACCTCACTTTTCAGAATGATGAACTTTGCAACAACAGAAGCAGAACAAACAGACAGAGGAAAGAAGTGAAGAGAGGAGAACACACACCAGACACACACTGAACAGCAGCGTCCAGCAGAGCACACAGTGAGGTGCAGAGGGATCAGAACAGGAAGTCAGAGAATCAGAAACAGAATTAGCTTTATTCACCGGGTGCTCGCAAACACACAAGGAATTTGTTGCAGGGTTTTTTTGTGTGTGTTTTTTAATTTAATTTTTTTATTTCTTTTTTTTGCTCCTAGCACATTCATGAATACATGCATACATACTGTACACATCTGTCATAAAACAGAATGAAAAAAAGAAACAAATAGTAAGACTTAGCAATAAATAATGTGTCTGAATCTGGAACAGTAGATTCACTGTAAAAAAAATTGCCGTTAAATAACAGTAATTTTCTGGCAGCAGGGGCGCCAGTAAAGTACTGTTAATTTACAGCTCTTAACCATTAATTTACCACTCTTATTTTTTAACAGTATTTTACCGTAAATTCTACCATGGAAATTAACTCCACTCCCACTGCTTCAAACAGTTCAAGTTTTTAAAACTAGCATTCCTACGATGTTAGCACTATGAACTTATTTCATTTGAGTCCACTGAGAAGGAATATTTCTTAATATAACGATGCAAACACTTAATGTGCAATAATAAAGTAACTAAATACATGACTTTTACTCAAATCAATGCAGCTCATTGTCAGCTATACCACACATGTATATGCTGAAGTACTTAACGCAGAGATCATCACTGTATCAGCGACTCCACATTTACTGCCTTTACATAAAGCAGCAGAAAATCAGAATTTGTGGCTCATCATTGACTGAAGCAAAGGCTCTACTCTCCAGCACAATGGTGAACAACAAAACTACATTAAACTAAACTATCTCTCTTGTGCAAACACACATTAATACAGTCAAGTTCAGTATTTACTCTCATTATCAGTGTATGACTTTGCCTAGTTTTTTTTCTATGGATGTTCACAAATATTTTAGTTAAATTAACTTTTTTTTCATTTGGTAAATCTGACGTTTACATTTTACAGTATATTACTGTTTTTCCTTGACTTGACGGCAACAAACTGTAGAAAAACACTTTTTTTGCTGGCAACCATTAATTCACGGCAAGAAACAGTTGAAAAACAGTTATTTACTGGCAGCAGGGGCGCCAGTAAATAACTGTTTTTCTACAGTTTGTTTCCTGTAAATTAATTACAGTTTATTACTGTTAAATTATGTTTCATGCTGTTTTTTCTTCATCTTAAATCTTTAACACTTTAAACCCCACAAGAAAATCCTCAGTTTTAAATGAACACTTATAATGTGTGCACACTACAGAGTGTTAGAGTAACACTGAATCAGTGAAGTTAATGAGATAATTCAGTGATTAATTGATGATTGAGCATTAGTATAAACACCTGCAGAATCACTGAAGGAAAGAGAAACACAAGATCTACAAATGACTTCAGCCACAGCCTTAGATGAAATCAACTGAATAAAAGAATACATCAAATCTCTCAAGATCTGATTAAACAACTACTAAAACAGCTTCACCAGATTCACATTACTAACCAGACTGACTTTATTTCTGTCAGATGTCTACAGAAGAACTTATGGAGAGTTAAATAGGTTTAGGTGTTTTTTTCACTACCATGATGGAGATCAGTGTTTACTTTAGTTGGGCTCTTGAACATGACTTTTCAACAACTAAGGTTTTTTTTAACATGCTGTAACAATGCGTCTTTGGGACTTGTTATAGCAAAACAAAAGTACACAGAAGAAAAAAAAATCTGATATTGTTGTTTATATATTGACAAGAACAAACACTATTATTTCTGATCTAATCCCGTGTCTCTTCTCTTATTGAATATTGATATTACAGCATAAGAATGAACACTTCTGAGCCATAAGTTATAAAAGACTGTTAAGAAAATTTCACTCATAATAAAAAAAAAAACCTTTGCTGAAATTTAGACAGAAACATCAAGAATCAGCGTATGAATCACAACAATGGTGACAATCCACAAAATGAACAGATCAGTTCTGAACATCACAACACATGCTACTAAAACTTAAAACAAATGCAAAATTATAAGCACATAAGAATTCAAGAAAATAAGTGAACAATTCAGGGGCATAATTTATTCATGCCCCAATGCATGCTGGGAGTCATGGATGAGTTTTATCCTGTGCTGGTACCCAGCATGCATTGCATCATAAACCTTTTGATTGTCACCATTGTTGAGATTAATATGCTGATTGTTGATGTCTCTCTTTCAGTGTTGTGAGGACTGCTGCCCAAAATATTTAAAGCTCAAAATTTCATTAAATCCATATCCAGATAATCACATTACCGTTCAATCTTATAAAATTGAAGAAACAAACAAAAGAAAAGTGTTATTCACTCATATATTTCAACACCAAATTATGAATTGACTATTATAGCAACAAGTCAGTCTAGTAGATCGTGCTTGACAGAAACCGTCATAGTCACTTGACCATGAAGATTAATATTGCTGTAACAGATGTATCATAAAGATACAAATATAACAATGAAACAAAAGTTGAAGTACAAAAGTCAAGGGTCAGGAGCCCAACTAAAGCAAACACTGATCTCCACAATGGTGACGTCAGACGAAACAGTAACATTATCATCTAAATCTCTGTAATTCTCAATAAGATTTTTTGATCTCTGATCTCTGATCTGATAGAAATAAAGTCAGTCTGGTAAGTAATGAGTGAAGTTGATAAAGCTGTTTGTTGATTGTTTAAATCTTCAGTTGATTTCATCTAAAGCTGTGGCTGAAGTCCGTTGTATTTCTTGTGTTTGTCTTGTTTCTTTTTTCTTCAGTGATTCTACTCGTTAACAGCAGCTGTTGATCATTGTCTGAATTCACTAATTAGTTTTCATTCTCTCTGTCAGGTGGACTATATTAGTAAACTCATGTGGAATAGTGAATGAGGGTGTAGGGTGTGATTTGAAACACAGCCGCTGAGTGTCGACTTTGAACGTTGTTAATTTACGATATATAGCAGCAGGCTACCTTCTCGAAAACGATGAATATTACACAGAATGCACTGTTTTACTGAAAAACAGTATGTTACTGTCGAAATTTGGCCGTTTTTTTACAGCGATTTTTAACAGTGTTGATTTCTGTACAGATTTTTGCAATTTTACTCTATTTAGAACTGTTTAAATAAGGAGATATGCATATGTATTTACATACTACTTGAGAAAGGCAATAATTTAAGATGTAGAATGATTTAAGGAAATTAGTTACGTAACACAGGTAATGAGTCATACTGCATGTTACCTGTTTAAGCTGGAAATGGCATGGGGGGGGGGGGAATTATGACTAGATGTTCTAGTGCACAGATTAGCGTCTGCCTGAGGGGAGAAGAGCAAACAGGTTGTGTCTGGGGTTAGAGGGGTCTTTGATGATATTACCTGCCCATTTCATAACTCCGTTGTCCGTTGCGGACTTCTTAAATCTGATTTGTTGACTGACTCAAACCAGAAAGTTATAGCAGAGCACAGAACCAACTGAACAATAGTTGAGTAAACCTGTGTCATCTGTGCCTATGGCAGGTTGAAATTTTCACAATGGAGTCTTTATCAGTGTCTCACTTCAGATCCTGAGAGATGGTTGTGCCCAGGAAGCTGAATGACTCCACATGACATTCAAAATACTCTCCATGATGGTGAGTGGAGTGAGAGTGAAGGGGGGGGTCTCCTGAAGTCCACAATCATCTCCACAACTTTGACATACACGTCATCAAACTGAAGCATGAACATCTTGTAGATTATTGCTCACCAAACAAAAAAAATTCCCTTCAGCCTTTGTTTGCGTTCGTGTGTCGGTTATTATTATGTATTTGCTCGAAGGCATCTAGCTCACATTAATTCATGCTCTAGGGAAGTTTCCTTATGGCTATCAAAATAAGGTTTGAGTTAATTTTAAGATTAATCTCTTAAATATTTTTTTTTTGTTAAGAACTGTTTTGTTTTTTTTGTTTTTTTTAAGTCTGGCATACGGTAGTTCTGCAGTTTATCATTTAAACAGTTTTAATATTTGGCATTTTTCAATTATTCAACAAATATGTGTTTTAAATACACATATTATATTTGACTGTTTTCACTTGTACGCAGTGCTTGATCTGTGCAAATTTCTTTACTGATTCAGCTGAGCAAAAAAAAATTCGTATGGTTATGGACTCAGAGGTTTAAGTGTCATTTAATACCATCTGTGGTCTGGGTTTTTTTTTTCTATTTTCTTTTTCTTTCTTTCTTTCTTTTCTTTTTGTAGTAGTAGTATCTGAATAATTTCCTGATTATCTGATTGAGGAAGTATATACAGTACACTTACATTTATTAACACCTTGCAGTTAACTTTTTTCAACATGCTTCTTTCTGTTTTTGTCTGTTTTCACACTTTCATGCACATGTCCAGCATGCAGCCACACCAGATTAAACACAAACACTTGATGTTCATGATGTTCACTGTTGCATGCTCAAGTGGAAATATTTGGGGTGTGTACTCTCACCTTCATTTTCTTGAACAGTACAACCTGAGTCATCAGTACAAAGAAAAAAAAAACATTGCTGAGGCTAAATGCAAACATATTAAATTAACCACTGCCTAGTAACCATTTGTTAGGTGAATCAAGTTGAAAAAACAACAATGCTGTTCATTATATCACACTAATACATTTACACTGTAACGTTAATGTTAATTTTAAAAAATCAAATTAAGTCAAATGTAAGAACACTTCTTATTTTTATTTAAGCATAAACATTCTGATAATTCATTAAATAGTATGTTCTTTGTCTAGGACATAACTTGTGATACATAAAACATCAACAAAACCATCAATACACTAATAAAAATAAAGGTTTCTGTTTGGGGGAATAAAACCAAATTGGATGCCATAGGAGAAAATGCCACAAAGAATATAATTTGTCTCATTATTCTTAAAACCATCCGGTGCAAATTACTACTGAACAACATTTCTTTTATGTTCTGTTGGCTCGGACCTCAGAATAAACACTGAAGTCTGAACGCTGAACTGTTTTTTTCTTCAGCTTTTTCCGCCGTATGGAAGGCATGTCCAATGAAGCATAACATAATTCACCACCACCCTGGAAAACATGCATTTTTTAAATATATTAATATTTTTTTTAATCTGTTTTCTTCTTTGTAAATATAAATAATAGTGTATTTAAAACACATATTATATTATATTATATTATATTATATTATATTATATTATATTATATTATATTATATTATATTATATTATATTATATTATATTATATTATATTATATTATATTATATATCATGTATTAGGTAATATATTATATAGATATAATTTATATAACTTTAAACTATCAAGCAAGTGTACATTTCAAGTGTAAAATACAATACCTCAACATATCTGTTCTCAGTTTGTGTTTCAGCGACAGAATCTAAAGGAAAATAAAATAACGTAAGAGTCAACTTGGTTCAGAACAAATTAAGTGAGATTTAAAATTGTACTTCATAAGCTCAATTGACTGATCAAAGGCATTATATAAAGTTTTCATTACTCTGACTGTGATGTTTTTCCATTTTTATGTGATACATGAAAGCAAATCTAGAGCTATAATAATATCTGGCACATTATAGCTGTAATGTAATTGAGTTCAGGAGTGAAAGATCACCTGTAGTTTTCCTCTGACAGGTGCAGTACACACAGATGGAGAAGAGGAGAACACACACTGGACACACACTGAACAGCAGCGTCCAGCAGAGCACACAGTCTGATGCAGGAGGTGTGGAGGAGGTGTTGAACCGCTCAGAACCAGGACACACTGGCTCTACATCAAACATAAGCCATTTTTAAACAGTCTCACAATTCATTTAAGATACATGTTTTATTTTATATATTTAATTAATATATACATTTTATTTTAACATCCTATTACAATAAAAAATGTTGTTAAAGAATTAATTCACAATGATCCATTTAATTAATAGCAATGTATATACTACTTGATCTATGAATCAAATAGACTCTTTATTATTTGCTGATGTAGTTATCATTAATGAATGGTTTTAACTCAGGATTATCTGTGCATTAGTTAAGAATTAATTCATGCACATTAGTGCACCCATAATGTAATGTTATGCCATAACATTTTTATACCTAATAGATGCAGTTTCCTGCAGTTCTAAGTTTGACTGCAGGATTGTGTCAGCATAAGTACGGTATATGTGCAAGACTTTTCATTAACTATATTAAAAATATTATGAAAATAAAAGAAAGAAGTTCTTTAACAAAAAACTAATCAACATGAACAACAGTGAAAATTTTTCTCACCCAAGACAGATAGACGAGTTGTCAAGTTTCCATACACGTACTCAGATTTTTTATTTATGATGCCGTTTACATCTTCACTTATTTTATTTTCTGTTTTCGCACAGTAGTATATTCCCTCATCAGAGACACTGACGTTTGTAATGTGTAGATCATAGGAGTTACTGGAGCTGTTGAGCACGAAACTAAAACGTGGAAATGTCTCCTGGAACAGGTTTTCAGTCTCTATTAACAGAGATGGTTGATGCTCATGTGAGCAGTTTCTCAACCAAACAATCAGTGATCCTAATGGTATGACACAGTCACAGTAGAGAGTGATGCTGTCTCCTGCTTTAACTCTGACCACTTCTGCTCCAAAGACTCTCTGCTGTTCACAGAACAAAACACCTGCAAAAGAAGATACAAGTTCAAATACATGAAAGAGGACTATCAATCGAATCAATACAATGGCATAAAATGTAAAAATTAAAAACACAAATAGGGACATACACACAAGTATGATGAATGTAACTCTTGCTCGCTCCATCTCAGTGACAGATCAGGATGAGGACCTTTAGTGTGAATGGTCTGGTTCATAGTGGTGGGAGGGGAGGTTTTTTTTTTTTTTTTTAAACAAGTAAAAAGCTCTTTTAGGTTTTCTCCACCAATTAAATAACTTCTTTGGCAACTTCATTTTGAATTACGACACATTTCAATGTAACAGAAAGTTAAATAGTTTGTATAGGTTTCAATATGTTAAAGTGCTCATTTTTTTAAATACAACTGTGTAAAACTTTAAAAGAGGCAGAGAAGCCATACATTCAAACATGATCTTTTTTTTATTTTATTATTTATTATATATTTATTTATTAAATTTTTTGACAATATTATTATGTTTAATGTGACGATGGAGATGACCTAAAGTGCTGATCGTCATTATGGGTTTCCTGTATTGCATATTCCAGCTACATGGCTATTTTTTCATTGGTTTCTAAACCTCCAAGAATTAATGTACCTGTGTTTTGTTTATTTGTATAATAAGGCATTTACTTGAAGATGTTTATTGTTGTTAGAAACTTATTTTTGTTTCTGGCTGTAACCACAAAGTGTTCCATTCACTTACTAGTGTGCGTAATCATAAGCTTGTGGTTTTCTGTTTTAGCTTATCTAAATTGTGTTTCAGCTCCCAGAAATGGTAGAAGAACTCACTCCACTTCAGAGAAATCCAGCCTTAAATTCTTTGCAGCAGTAGACTGAATTATGAGTGAAGAAAATATGTAAATAGAATTAAAGAGTTTCAGCACCAGAGACAGTGAACAGCATGATGACAGCCATAATTAAACATGCTGCTATGTTCAATGTATTTGAGGAAAATTACACGGTTCTGCAGAAACAAACATTGTCATGTCTTTATATTAATGAGATTGCAATCCTTATTGTTCTTAATATAATCTTTTATGTTTTTCATTGTATGTCAGTTTAATTTAGCAATATGTAATGTGTGTATGATAATATATAAAATTATTATAATTATTAATATATAATAATTAGATTATCATGGATTTTGAATGCTCCAATAAAAATTATATTTATTTTATATATTTACTCAATTTAAAATACATAATTTTAATTAATTAAAAAATAAATCAATATAAAAAAAAATGTGAACTTGTCAAAAAAAAAAAGACCTGTAAAATAAACTAATTTATGTACAGATTGTTAAAATGACCAAAAAAGAAGTAAATATTTGCAAGAGGACAATCACAAAGACCACTGGAAACATTTGTGGTTTAAACGTTACCTTAGAAAAAAAAGAGAAGGCTGGACTCTGTGAATAGCTAACACTGAATTCACACAAGAAAACCACTTCTTACATCCTGTTGCATCAAAAAGCCCCTGTTGCATCTTGTAATGCAGCATGCAATGTTTACGATATATACCTATATCAGTCTGCTCAAGCAAATGCTGTCTCTGCCCTGCCATTGAAGACCAGGCCAGGATGGTAAATCCTAACTAACCAGCGGACCGATATTGATCCGCATATGATATGTTGTTATATGATCATTCTGAAATGTCCAAGCAAAGTCTGTCATCAAAGTATTTCTGTATAATTGCCTGATGAAATGGTTTGTGGGTAAGGCTCTCTGCTGAAACAAAACACATGCAAAAGAAAATACAAGTTAAAATACATGAAAGAGGACTGAAAATCTAATCAATACAATACATAAAATATCTAATTTAAAAACACAAATATGGCCGTACACACATGTATGATGACTGTAACTCCTGCTCGTTCCATCTCAGTGACTGATAAAGGTGAGGGTCTTCAGTGCGGATGTCCGCTCTTATTTGATTAGCTGTGGTGGGACATATTTCTGCTAAAGATTTTTGATAAACTTAAGGGATGGAATTTTTTGGAATGTGTGTGTGTGTGTGTGTGTGTGTTCCATTACACTTGTGGGCTCTATGCAAGCAGCTCAGATATTGCACTTTAAAATGCACACATGTATTCACAAGGTGTGGTTTCCTGTGCTTCTTTCTGAGAGAAGAGCTTACCTTACTCCTTAAACATATCGTTAGCAAAAATAATACCAATCACAAATACCACTGGACACTTTTTAGTTGTTAGAACACTTCTAAAGAACTACTAGAACTTCAAGAGATGCTGGACTCTCTTTACTGGAAATGTAACCTGTGCACACAACAAGAATGAATTCACACATTAAACAACAAACCACTTCTTACATTCTGTGGCCCCTAAAGACCACTTTATAATGTTTAATAGCCTTCATGGATATACATCTTGATCACTGTTTTCTTTAATAATTATCATAACACATGATATGTAACTGAATCTTTGCAATTGACAAACTTACAATAGCCAAATTCTCACATAAATTACTGTTAGTTCCATATATACACCACCTAAAAAGATAAAATTATCATTTGATATATTATACTGAAACAAAAGGCATATATACAGACTAATATGAAATTTAGATATACATATACAAATTTAACATTCTAATATTACTCATATTATCATAATAACAGTGTCGGGACTAACATGTAAAATAAATGCTATTACTGTTATCTTATGTTTAGACATATCTTCTACTTTAGATGTAGATTTACTTATTTCTTTATTTTTTTAATAAAGATACATTTCTGAGTGCACCTGAAAGAACAGACTTTGAATATTAGCTACTAGTTGAAGACTGTTTTGCTTTGCATTGTAATTATTTCCTGTTGAGTTGACTTGTTGTTAATTAATCCACAACAAAAGTCGATTCTGGAGCATTTAATGACAAATCTAAATTGAATTAATGCTATGAAGTTTCTGCAAAATATATATAACAGACAGACAAATGTCTGTTTTAGGGTACTGTGGAAACATTTGAGGTAGGTACTTACAGCTGACCACAAGAAGAGAGAGAAAGAGAAAGAGAAAGAGAGAGAGAGCGAGCAAACAGTTGAGAGAAACCATTGTAACATCCTGTTGATCAACAACTCTTCATTTTGTTGCATATTGATGCCCATTTTACTCATGTTAATGCTATACCTGTTGTCTTCATAGCTGTAAGAACCCAGAAAACTGAGTGCTGCACAACAAATAAAGTAATTGTGATTCAGTGCTAGAGTTACATTGAGATCTGCATTAAGCTGCTGTTCCTCAATTATACAGTATGTTTTATGCATTTAACTTAATGGCACAAAAGGGCATATTGATAAAAAACAAAATGATGTTAATAAAATCCAATTCAAGGCTTGAAGCATGTATGTATGGATGGATGGAAGGATGGATTATTGAGATGAACATAGGATGCATTATTTATTGATTGATTGATTGATTTTAATCCAATAAATTAAACCAAATTAGAGTTATTTTAAATGTTTTAATAATATTTGATACAACACTGTAAATACTGAAGCTTTTTTTATTTTGTATTTTATTTATTTTTTGTTTTTGTTCTTGTTTTTTATATTATTCAAAAACTTTGACATTTATAAAAAAAGAGTGATGATTTACATGAGTGCAGTTTCTTAACCATACAATGTGGGAACCAGAAGTTACAGAGCGATCACAGAAGAGAGTGATGTTGTCTCCTGGTCAGACTTTCATCTCCATTTTTTCTCAATCAATCTGACTGAACAGCAAAACACCTGTAAAAGCATAAAATATCTGTATAAAGCACTTCAATTGATGCTGCCTTACAAAATATTCACAGTAACAGCATTGTTTTTCATTTAGTATTTACGTTTAAAATAATAATAATAATAACAACAAATGGAGAAGTATAATTTTTTGAAGACTGCATTTTCTAGATGCAGCATTTGTCAGTCACATACAGGTGATACAGTATATATTTTCTAATAATTTCAGTAAAGTTACCATTATGTTCCAAAGTAATAAAGACATTAAAGCAATTCCTGCATTTCAAGGAATAAAGGTCAATTTTATAATGCTTAATTTTCTGAAACAGGTCATCCCCAATAAAGTATGTGGCAAATGCACCTCATAAGGGCAAATACACAGTAATGTGTGATTTTTTTTTAATTGTCAGATAAGAGCTGAATATGATTTTTTGCTATGTCTGTGAGGTTATAATGCAGATGTGGTTTAAAGGGGTTCTGTTATGCTCTTTTTCATAGTATTGATTTGTTTTGGGGTGTACCAGAATAGGCTCTGATACTAGGTTGTTCGAAAAACACATTATTTTTCATATATTTTACATTATTGCAACACCTCTCTCGCCATTCTGGCATGAACTGCTGGAATAGTTCCTGTATCAAATGAAGGCCCGCCTTCTGAAATACGTAATGTGCCAGGATTGGTCAGCTGGGCCAGTGTCTGTTGTGATTGGCTCCACTTTGTGCATGTTTGGGAATAAATGTCATGCCCCTTACCAGATAGCCGTCTGCAAGCTTAAGTTTAAATATGGCATCAAAAACAAATCAATTTGAACAAGATTTAAACCCGGGTGATTGTAACCACTCTAAGTTTGTCTGCCTTGGGAAAGCTAGCATGTCTCTAGCATAGTGATAACACTTATTGCCTACTCTAGCTGAACCAGATCTTGTCCCATTCATCAGTATTTGTGTTATCACAAATCCCGGAAAATATGCGTCCAAACGAGTCATTCATCAAAGTGGACTTGGAGCTTTATTTAATCCTTTCAGCACTTGGAGCTGTCCAATGTGCTGAATTTCCGGTTTTCCATATCCAAAAGGTGAAAAAAAACTTTTCTAATTAAATTCACTATTTTCTATAATTGCAATGTCAGTGTGTGATATGACAAGAAAGCATACATTTCTTATCAACTGAAGAATGTCTAATATGCAGTTAGTTTCCTTGTTGTCTTAAACCAATTTTCCAGTAAATGTGAAACTCTATTATATGTTTTTACATTTACATTTATGCATTTAGCATATGATTTTATCCAAAACGACTTACAGTGCATTCAGGCTAACAAATTTTACCTAACACGGAACATTTTTGTCACGGAAACTACATGTACAAAAAAGTAGTTGAAAAAGATGAAAAACCCAAGTATAATGAGCAACTTTGCCTGAAGAAATTGTAAAAACATGATATCACCAAAAACTTAAGTCAGTTGTCACAAAGCTTAGCATAAGTATAGCATACCCTTAAAATAACAAATATGGACTTACAGACAAGTACGATGATTGTAACTTCATCGCTCCATCTACGAATTTCCTGTATGTGTGAGGGTGTTGTTGTGAAAGAATGCACTGACTTAAATATGTTTGTTGACCTGGGTTATGAAATTTTTTTGTTTCTGGCTGTAACCACAAAGTTTTCCATTCAGTTACTAGTGCATATAAACACAAGCTTGTGGTTTCCTGTTTTAACATGTCTAAATTGTGTTTCAGCTCAGCTCAAGGTGCTGGCTAACAATAACTCCCCCAAAATTCAAATCTGTGTTTGCTGGCTGGCGCAGAGCCAAGACAGACACCTTTTTACAGCACTGATATGTAGTCAATTTAATGCCTTATATATACGCAAAAAAATAAAATAAAGAAAATAAAGTTTTGCTAATAAAAATTAAAGTATTGAGGAAAATAAATGTGCTTTTTGCAAACAAAAATTAAGAATTGCAAAATGAAAACAGCGCGAAAGCAATGATTTTGCAATACATATTTTAATAGATATCATATCTATTAATGTATTTGCAACGCTGCTTTTATTTTGCGTGTCAGTCTAGTTTGAGCTTGCGATACCATTTTCCCTTTGCGCTTCACTTTTTTACACGTCTTGCTTTGTGGCACTGTTTTGACATGGGGGTGGAGTCAAGGGAAGGGGGCGTGTACAACATGCCTTGATGAACAGAGATTTTCGAGTGGATTGTTTCTTTTTATTCAATAGTTTTTATTCAATGCAAAACTTTTATAGCATTAAAATGTATATTGTTTAATTTGGTTAACTGCAAGTGTTTGTTTAAAATCTCTTAACTTGTGGGAGGATGCCAGCGCACTGAAGCGTTCTTTGTTTACATTAGTTCAGATGAAAATGCAGCCTTGAAGAGTTTTGTAAATAATAGCCTATACTGTAAAAGCCTGACATGTCAATAAAGCTTTGATTATGCTATGTGACAGCAAAAGTTTGCACATCGAGAGAAATAAACAGCAGATGTTCATGGTAACAACTTCTTTAACTTGAGCCAATGCTGCTAATATACATTTGTTAATAAGGTTAATAAAACGAAAACATCAATGTTTTAATGCTATTGAATAAAAAGAAAGGATCAATCGAAAGTTTCTGCTTATCATGACAGTATCTGGATCAGTGAGTTGCGTCTCGGGCCGATGATGTCACTTCCAGGGAGGCATGTTGGGTATCTATCACCCCTGTATCTATCACCCCATCAGTCTAAACAAAGACAGTAAAGAGCTTTTGAAGAAGGGTTTAAAAGAAAACCTTCTTTTAATTTACGTCTACTTGATTTCCAATTTATTTTAAATGTCCTTAAGAATCGATTGTGCACCAGTCTGAAAGATAACAAAAAAGGAAAATAAGGAATGTATCTTACTACTGAAGAGCAACTAAAATGAGCAAGAATGTATTTTATTTGTATTTTTATTTATTTTTTACTTTGTCAGGTTTTGCAGCCATGCATACTTTATTGCTTATTAAAAAAAGCATTATATATGCAAAATATGCATTATATGCATAATGAAAGCATTATATGATAACCACAGACACGTTTTAAAGGGGTCATATGATGCATTTATAAATTTTCCTTTCTCTTGTGTTACAAGCTTTTCATGCATAGATAAGATCCCTAAAGTGGCAATAACTAAAGTCGTAAACCCAAAGATATATTCTTTAATTATTCAAAGAGATATAACTATTATTCTCACTGTAGTAATGTTGCTGCCTCCGCCATGTTGTTGAGATGCAGTGTGTTTTGTTGTCAAATCCAAAAGAGGATGATATCCTCTTCACTATGCCTAGGGGTGATCTGTGCTGGTCGCTGAGAAAATACATCAACTTCGCTCTTTGAATCGCTGCATCAGCTTTCACCATGGACGAAAGGGTCATCACATGTGGTTGCTGCAAGATCCTTTGTCGAATCCACCGGCCATGCCAAGTATGGAGACACATACTCTAAATTTGTGCTCTGCATTTAACCCATCCAAAGTGCACACAAATAGCAGTGAACACTCACACACCGTGAACACACACCCAGAGCAGTGGGCAGCCATTTATGCTGCGGCGCTCTGGGATCAGTTGGGAGTTCGCCAATAATGAAAGCATAACTACTTTGTTTGGCCTTGTTGTGAATAAAGCTGAAACGTAGACATATGCCCAGTTCTAGTTGAACAAAACAACTACATGAAGCTCTTCAAATTCTACTACCATTCAAAAAACAGCTGAAGAAGTGTATTTTTGCTTACATATAAGTACGATGAGAGCAAGTCTTTGCCTCTCCTTCTTAGTGAGTGATTGTCAATAACTGACACTGGTGAGGGTCTCAAAGCAGATGTATGCTCTCATATGATTGGTTCAGGTCAGTGGAAAGTTTTACCTAAAGCGGCCCACATCATGTGGTTTCAGCAGTAAATTAGGTTATTGTATGAACGCAGGAAGATTGAGACCAGTATTAACCACTTATCCATTACCTAATATACATTTGTTTGCTCCGATTTGTCTTTGGTATGGTTATATGTAAATTGTTTCTGCAATTTCTGGTGCACACTTCCAAGAATTTCACTTACTAAAGCACACATGCTGTGGTGATGTGACAATAAAAGTGATTTGACTTGACTTGACTCTTTGTAACCATGAAAATAGTAAGACATTTCATCATCGGACAGATATGTACAGAGACTATTATTTAAAGAGATTTCTATATTATTAAAGATGTTTTGTGTGCGCAGATAAGCCCAATATTATGGGCTTTGCATTTGACATGCAATGAGTAAATTAATGAGCTTTGAACTGAAGGAATAGTGTAAAATCTGTGTGGTTCTTTTTTTGTTGTTTTACTGTAGTTGGTCAAAATAAGATATGATGCAGCAACATCCAAACAGGTCAAAACAGGAAACCCACAGGCCCCATTCAGACCACTTACAACCTGCTCACATTTGCTGCTTTTGCACATCATCAAACTGAAACATGAACATCTTGTAGATTATTGCTCACCAAACAAAAATTTTCCCTTTAGCCTTTGTATGCTTTTGTGTGTTGGTTATCATTATGTATTTGCACAAAGGCATCTAGCTCGCATTAATTCATGCACTAGTGAAGTTTTATGTGTGTTCTTATGGCAATCAAAATAAGATTTGAGTTCATTCTTTTTTTTAAATGAAAAGTCTGGCATACTGTGGTTCTCCAGTTTATCCATTTTAATATTTGCCATTTTTCACTAATTCAGCAATAACCAACATAACTGGTCTGGATGTTTCTTTCATTCAATGACAGTCCCTTTTCTTATATTTTAACAGTTCACCCAAAAATGAAAATTTGCCGAACATTTACTCACATTCAGCATATCAAAGATGTAGAGGAGTTTGTCCTTTATAATACCTGCAACAAATATTTATTTAGAGCTGTTTTGGACTGTTTTCACTTGTACGCAGTGCTTGATCTGTGCACATTTTTCTACTGATTCAGCTGAGACAAATTTTTTCTTATGGTTATGTACCCATATTATGGACCAAGGTCTTGTATTTTAGAAGCAACAGTTAGGCATACGTTAAAAATATCTTTATTGTGGATTGTTTTTCTAACAAACATGCATCTTTTCACTTTAAAATATGTTCATTAATGGACTGGTGTCATGCGGATTACTTGTGGTTTATTGAGGTGTTTGAACCCTCATTTGTACGGCTCCGAATTCACTGCAGAGATCCACTGGTGAGCAAGTGATGTCATGCTACATTTACATTTGTATAAATCTCATCTACATTTTGGATGACGAAAAAGTGAGTCAATTTTCAACAAATCTTTGGGTGAACTCTTCAAGTCTGCAGACTCTTGGTCTCATTTTAAAAGGCTTCTCTATCGAAAGCACTTGTCAGCTGCATTTGGTAAGTCACTGAGTCTCATTTCAAAAAGTAGCCATTACATGTCAAAGTAAGATAGAAGATGCAGTAATTCATGTCTCACATTTTTAGCTCTTGGAGCTGTCCAATGTGCTGAATTTCTACTTAATTAAAATCACTATATTCTAAAGTTGTAAGGACAGTTTGTGATATGAAAAATAATGCACATTTATCATTTACTGAAGAATGTCTAAAATCTTAAATAAATAATGTAGTAAATTAGAAAATATGTTACATATTCTTGTCAGTAAAACTGCATATAGAAAAATGGTAAAGGAGGTAATTACATTACAATTATTTTTTTTTTTATTAATATTATTATTATTATTTTATTTATTTATTTTTTTTTTTTCGCAATACTTCTAATTTGACCACTCTGTAAACATTTTCAACTTGTTTTAACATGAAAACCCAAGTTCCCAAACCAATTTTGTCAAAAAAAACAAAAACAAAACTTGAGATCAAAACAGCAACATCAGAATAATTAACTGTTCTGGACATGGCTTGGTTTAAAATTATTTAAAGGGCCATAGGACTATTGTCACAAAGCTTAGCATAAGAATAATACACATAACATACTAGCATAGTTCTTTTTTCTTTTCTTTTTTTGCCCAAAGGTGGCGCTGTAACCTGACAATGCCTATAACTGCATGCCAAATTAAAATGATTTCAGATACAACTCAAATACAACTGGAATTTTAATACAAACGCCTGATTATACTTACAGAGGTTTAAGTGTCATCTAATACCATTGCATTTGAAGTAATAAGAGCATGGCCAATGAAGCATAACATACTTCATCACCACCCTGGAAAAACATGAATTGTTAAAATATATAAATATTCTTTTAATCTATTTACTTCTTTGTGAATAGAAATAATAGTGTATGTAAAACACTATTATATTATATTATATTATATTATATTATATTATATTATATTATATTATATTATATTATATTATATTATATTATATTAATATGTAATGTATTATGTATTATAAAGATGTAATTTATAGTTTTAAACTATCAAGCAAGTGTACATTGTATTTAAATATTCTTCTTGTTGTGCATATATAATCCAATACCTCAACATGTCTGTTCACACTCACAGTCTGATGCAGGAGGTGTGGACGAGGTGTTGAACCGCTCAGAACAAGGACACACTGGCTCTACATCAAACACAAGCCATTTATAAACAGTCTCACATTATTCATTTAAGATACATGTTTTATTTTATATATTTAATTAATATATACATTTTATTTTAACATCCTATTAAAATAAAAAAATTACCATTAGCAATATATTTAATATTGCAGATATTTTCCATTTGCCAAGCATAATGCCTAGCAAATAGGATTGACATTCAGATCATATTTGAATGGTACGAAATTTGCTTGTTGTTTATTAATGCTAAAATAATAAAAATATAAATTAAAAATCTGTAAACCTTGTATTAACAAACATTCATACTTACTAAACCACACATGAGTTAATGTATAATATTAACTAAGAATGTAACGTATTGACAGATTTGTAAATCATTTGCTAATGATTAATTAAAGAAGACAACTGGAAGCTGAAATATATATCTTTGATCCAGTGTGGTAATTAATACATACATTTAACCTATTAGTACATACTAGAAGTTGTTAATAAATTAATAAATAATGACACATTTAATTAATTGCAGTTAATATATTACTTGATCTATTAATCAGATAGACTATTATTTGCTGATGAAGTAATCATTAATAAATGGTTTTCTCAGGATTATCTGTGCATTAGTTAAGAATTAATTCATGCACATTAGTGCACCCGTATTGTACTGTTACCGAAAATTTTATACACAATAGATGCAATTTCCTGCAGTTCTGATGTTTGGAAGTTTGACTGCAGGATTGTGTCAGCATAAATACTATATATGTGCTTGCTAACTATATTAAAAATATAATGAAAATAAAAGAAATGGGTTTGTTAACACAAAACAAATCAACATGAACAACAGTGAAAATGTTTTCTCACCCAAGACAGATAGACGAGTTGTCAAGTTTCCATACTCATACTCAGATTTTTCATTTATGATGCCGTGTACATCTTTACTTATTTTATTTTCTCTTTTTGCACAGTAGTATATTCCCTCATCAGAGACACTGACATTTGTAATATGTAGATCATATGAGTTACTGGAGCTGTTGAGCACAAACCTAAAACGTGGAAACTTCTCCTTGAACAGGTTTTCAGTCTCTATTAACAGAGATGGTTGATGCTCATGTGAGCAGTTTCTCAACCAAACAATCAGTGATCCTAATGGTATGACACAGTCACAGTAGAGAGTGATGCTGTCTCCTGCTTTTACTCTCATGTCCACTTCTGCCCCAAAGACTCTCTGCTGTTCACAGAACAAAACACCTGAAAAAGAAAATACAAGTTCAAATACATGAAAGTTTGGTCAATGAACAGTCAATCAAATCAATACAATGGCATAAAATACAAAATTTAAAAACACAAATACGGACGTACACACAAGTATGATGAATGTAACTCTTGCACGCTCCATCTCAGTGACTGATAAGGATGAGGACCTTCACCGTAGATGGTCTGGTTCATAGTGGTGGGAGGGGAGGTTTTTTTTTTTTTTTTTTTTTTAAGTGAGGGTGATATTATTTTGGTTTGTCCTACATATTTATTTTCTATTTTATTTTTGTTTTTTTATTTTTTAAACACGTAAAAAGCTCTTTTAGATTATCACCATCAGTTAAATAACTTCTTAGTCAACTTCATTTTGAATTACTGCACAGTTAAATGTAACAGAATGTTAAATAGTTTGTATATGTTTCAATATGGTAATTTTTGCTACTTTTTTTTAATACAACTGTGTAACACCTTAAAAGATGCAGAGAAGTCATACATTAAAATTTGATAATATTTTTTTTTTTACAATATTATTATGTTTAATGTGATGATGGAGATGACCTAAAGTGCTGATCGTCATTATGGGTTTCCTGTATTGTATATTCCAGCTACATGGCTATTGTTTTCTTTGGTCTCTAAACCTCCCAGAATTAATGTACTTGTGTTTTGTTTGTTTGTATAAGAATGAATTTACTTGAAGATGTTTATTGTTGTTAGAAACCTATTTTTGTTTCTGGCTGTAACCACAAAGTGTTCCATTCACTTACTAGTGTGCAGAATCATAAGCTTGTGCACTGAAAACCCTAATAAGTTGACTGAACTAAAATTATTGAGTAAACTTGTTGCCTCAATTTAATTGAGTAATGGAGTCTCCCAAAACTTACATATTTAATTTTATTTAACTTGACGGTTTTGTAGACTACCTAAATCCCTCAGAGGTTTAAATGTTGATACATGATTCATTTGAAGTCACCATTGTGGTGGAAAGTGTTTGGTTTAGTTGGGATCTTGGTCCAGTTACTTCTTGTGTTAATTTGTCTCTTGCTGCTGTATTGGTGTATTTTAAAACGCTGTTTTTGTGGTGAAAAAAAGACAAATTTAAATGAGCTCAAGTGTTATTTGCTGATGAGAAAGTCATCACATAATACGTATTTGAGATCATAAAATAAGTTTTGTTTGATATTTTTAACAGGCACCAGGAGTAAAATACTTATTTTAAAGATGGACGAAATGAATGTGTTTTAAATAATTTGAGTAAAAGAATCAATCAAGTACTCACACACACAGACTTCTAGATGTAGCATATGCATCACAATAATGGTGACAAACAAAAGAGCTCCATAGCACAAACTCCTCCTTATTTTCCAGCCTTTTTTGTTCTGATTGTCACCATTGATGTGATGCATATCCAAAATCTTGATGTCTGTTTGTGATGACATGATCGGTTTTCTAAAAGTAAGTACATTGTTTTATCTACAAAGTTTATATCTATAAAAGTATATCCATAGTTGCAGCAATACATTTTATTTTACTATAATTAGTCACCATTACAAGCAAGATATGTGTATGTTAGATCTCAACTCTCTTTGCCACAGTAACAGTGTTTTACAACACACAAGTTACAGCAGCAAGAAACAAGCTAACACCAACAAAGAGCTGATAACACCTGAGCTCTTTTAAACTTTGTCTTCCTTCGCCACAAAAACAGCATTTTAAAATATACTGTTATAGCAGCAAGAGACAAGCAAACATAAGAAGTATCTGGACCAAGATCCCAACTAAACCAAACATTTTCCACCACAATGGTGACTTCAAATGAATCAAGTATGCACATTTAAACCTCTGTTAATTCTCAATAAGAGCTTCTCTAGATGTCTGACAGAAATAAAGTCACAGAACCTTGTAAGGAGGATATGTGAACATCTATATCGAATGTACAGAAGACATAAAAAACATTTTAAAAAGACGTCATAAAAACATTCTCTCCTCAGTGGATGTCTTTTCAATGTCTGCAAAGACATATATATATATATATATATATATATATATATATATATATATATATATATTTATTTATTTATTATTTTTTTTTTTTTTTTTTACTGTGCAGCATAGGGTTTACTGTATTTTCATAAATATTGTGACAGTTTGTCAAAAGGTCAAAGTTTAAATATGCTGTTATTTGTTTTACTTCAGTGTGCTGTCAAAAATAAGAACATCATTTTCAGTTAAATTTACATGTTGAGTTAACTTAAATATATAAGTACACTTGAAATTAGTACCAAGTTAAGTGAACATAATTGTTTAAGTACATTAAATAAACATCAAGTTTGGTGAACTGAGTGATTTAAGTACAATCTACAAAACCGTCAAGTTAAATAAACTTAAATATGTAAGTTTTGGGAGACTCCATTACTCAATTAAATTGAGGCAACGAGTTTACTCAATCAATTTAGTTCAGTCAACTTATTAGGGTTTTCAGTGCACAGTCTACAAAACCGTCAAGTTAAATTAACTTAAATGTGTAAGTTTTGGGGGACTCCATTACTCAATTAAATTCAGGCAATGAGTTTACTCAATCAATTTAGTTCATTCAACTTATTAGGGTTTTCGATCTAACGAGTTAAGCAGTAACTTTAGCTGCCATGTTCTTTCGCTCAAAGGAAAACGATTGGGCCACTTCATCAAATACTTAAGTTGTCATTTCAATAATCATCTCAAAATCACGTACCACAAGGATTTAAATTAACATATTTCACCAGTAGAAATCATGCAAAACAACTTTATATCTACATAATTTTAGTCACCGAACATAGTACACAAAGAAAAACTTCCTCTTGAATTGTAGTTCAGCAACCAAAGAGACCAAAAGGATGAATTTTGCAACCCACCAATCAGTGCTTTTGTTCTCTTGTTGCTAGGCAGAATTTCTCCCATGGCCAATCACATTAAAGGAAGAACAGAGTGACGTTGAGTTTTTAAGTAAGAACCGGTAGATCGTGAGCGCGCGTGCGTCTGATGTTGCTAAATGTAAGTTATGTCGAAATTTTGGATAAATTATTGTAACTGAAAATCATATTTAGGTCAAAACTGTCAGTTGTTTGGGAACTAAATCCGTTGTAAAGAGTGATCTATTTAAGCCCACTCAAATGCTCGAGTGCAGACGATGCAGACACATCAATTTTTGGTAAAAAAAAAAAAAAAAAACATAAAATAACACAGATTAAATACAATAACTCATGCACGTTCAAATTCAGCGCTGCCGTAATGTTAACAGTTTTAATAAAATGTCCTATGTTACGTCTGTTTTTATATTGTTTATCGACAGTAACGTTATACATATGTATATTGTTTGGATTAACTAGACGAGTAGACAGACATGAATGTTCATCGTACTGAAAATAAGCAAATATTGTTAGCTGATGCTAACTGTCTAGCTAACAAGCTTGTTAGTGCTAAGTTGATGTAATTTTTATAATGTCCAAATATTTTTATTCAGCCACACACACACACACACACACACACACACACACACACACATATATATATATATATATATAGAGAGAGAGAGAGAGAGAGAGAGAGAGAGAGAGATTACATCTGGTTAGAAAAGAAATGATGATGTTCAGAACATGGTAACTACAGTAATTATCAGTGGGAAGAGATGCACCCCGTTTGGCTAGGGGTGTTTTTAAACCACAGACAAGATTTGAGAAGGAAAAAATCATTATGAAATTTGTTTTATTATATTTTCCTTAAAATGTTCTTCCTAACTTTAGGCCTTATTATCATGTCATATATACAGTACAGACCAAAAGTTTGGACACACCTTCTCATTCAAAGAGTTTTCTTTATTTTCATGACTATGAAAATAGTAGATTCACACTGAAGGCATCAAAACTATGAATTAACACATGTGGAATTATATATGGAATTATATACATAACAAAAAAGTGTGAAGCTGAAAATATGTCATATTCTAGGTTCTTCAAAGTAGCACCTTTTGCTTTGATTACTGCTTTGCACACTCTTGGCATTCTCTTGATGAGCTTCAAGAGGTAGTCACCTGAAATGGTCTTCCAACAGTCTTGAAGGAGTTCCCCGAGAGATGCTTAGCACTTGTTGGCCCTTTCACCTTCTGTCTGCGGTCCAGCTCACCCCTAAACCATCTGGATTGGGTTCAGGTCCGGTGACTGTGGAGGCCAGGTCATCTGGCGCAACTCCCCATCACTCTCCTTCTTGCTCAAATAGCCCTTGATGCCTTCAGTGTGACTCTACAATTTTCATAGTCATGAAAATAAAGGAAACTCTTTGAATGAAAAGGTGTGTCCAAACTTTTGGTCTGTACTGTAACTTTGATGTTCTGTAAAACAACTAACTTTAAAATACTTTTTTCTTACTGGTGAAAATCAGATGGTCATCTCTGTTTTCTCTCAGGTACATCACAGTGTAAGCTTCACAGTGAACATTACTCTAATCAGCGTAGTCCATATCAACAACAAAAATATCTTGACTCCATATAGTGGTTATTTTGGAAAAAATCCAAGGTATTTTGAGCAGTAGGATTATAAAAAAAAATGTGCTAATATAAAATTATATTAAGTAGCCTATATAAAATTGCAAACATCTATCTTGCAGTACTTTTTTACTTAAGTACATAAAAAATTGAGTACTTTTGTACTTTCACTTGAGTAAAATTGAAAAAGGAGTACTTTTACTTTTACTGGAGTAATATTTTACCATATGTATCTGTACTTTTACTCAAGTACTTGATTTGTGTACTTCGTCCACCACTGCTGTTTAGTGAACATACTGTGCATTTCTGAAAGTAAGCTTTCTCCTGGTCTCCTGGTCTGACTTTCATCTCCACTTATTCTCCATAGATTCTTGTCTGATGGAACAGTAAAACTGTAAAAGAACAAAACTACTTTGTAAAACATAATTATACAAAAAAATATCCATAGTAGTGACACTATTGTTCAAAAAACTATCAAAAAATACTGACAAAGTATATTTTTACTTACACATGATGCATGATGAGAGCAACTCTTGACCTCTCCATCTCAGTGATTGATTGTGAATAACTGACACTGGTGAGGGTCTCAATGCAGATGTAAGCTTTCATCTGATTGGTAAAGATAAATGGAAAGTTTCCTCTAAAATGGCCTGAGTCATGAGGGGCTGGCATGAAGATGATAATTCTATGTGTTCCAAGTTTGTTTCATGTGTGTGCGTGCATACTAAATGTGACCCTGGACCACAAAACCAGTCTTAAGACAATGGGGTATATTTTTTAGCAATAACCAAAAAAACATTGTATTGGTCAAAAATATAGATTTTTCTTTTGTCAAAATCATTAGGATGTTAAGATCATGTTCCATGAAGATATTTAGTAAATTTCCTACCGTAAAAATATATCAAAACTTAATTTTTTATAAGAAATATGCATTGCTAAAACTTCATTTGGATATCTTTAAAGGTGATTTTCCCAGTACTTTTTTTTTCTTTCTTTTTTTGCACCCTCAGATTCCAGATTTTCAAATAGTTGTATCTCAGCCCAAATAATGTCTGTTCCTAATAAACCATACAACAGTGGAAAGCTTATTAATTTTATTTCAGATGCTTTATAAATATCAATTTACAAAAATTAACACTTAAGACTGGTTTTGTAGTTAAAAAGCATGCTTGAGAAAAACACAAGTTCAGAAATCACATCTGAATTTGCTTAGTACAAAAAGAGTGATCAATAGTAGGCAATAATTTTGCAGTAGTATGTAGAAGTTTGAGCAGGCAGAATCACATCTTGGAGGTCAATAGTCTATAAGAGACTTCAGTGTGAAGGCAGATCTTTCCAGTCTTACTCATCTCACACTGATGATTCTCCATAGGATCCCACTGAAATGAATAGGAAATGCATGACAACCCTAGTAACAAATATTTAAAATACATTTATTTCATACTAAGTATTCAAATCTATGAACATATTTACTGACATATCGCTCGAGACTTACTGATATACAAATTCTAATTACATTCTATTTGGAGTAATACTTCTGCACAATGCATACTCAGTATTAAGCCTAAAATGTTTTTTTTAATTTCACTATAATAAGGACTGTATGATTTCTGAATAATATCTGTCTTTAAATCCAAGATATTTAAAGTGTACCTTAAGAATAGTTCACTGTAAAAAAAATTGCCGTTAAATAACAGTAATTTTCTGGCAGCAGGGGCGCCAGTAAAGTACTGTTAATTTACAGCTCTTAACCATTAATTTACCACTTTTATTTTTTAACAGTATTTTACCGTAAATTCTACCATAGAAATTAACTCCACTCCCACTGCTTCAAACAGTTCGAGTTTTTAAAACTAGCATTCCTACGATGTTAGTACTATGAACTTATTTCATTTGAGTCCACTGAGAAGGAATATTTCTTAATATAACGATGCAAACACTTAATGTGCAGTTATAAAGTAACTAAATACATGACTTTTACTCAAATCACTGCAGCTCATTGTCAGCTATAGCACACATGTATATGCTGAAGTACTTAACGCAGAGATCATCACTGTATCAGCGACTCCACATTTACTGCCTTTACATAAAGCAGCAGAAAATCAGAAATTGTGACTCATCATTGACTGAAGCAAAGGCTCTACTCTCCAGCACAATGGTGAACAACAAAACTAAATTAAACTATTTCTCTTGTGCAAACACACATTAATACAGTCAAGTTCAGTATTTACTCTCATTATCAGTGTATGACTTTGCCTAGTTTTTTTTCTATGGATGTTCACAAATATTTTAGTTAAATTAACTTTTTTTTCATTTGGTAAATCTGACGTTTACATTTTACAGTATATTACTGTTTTTCCTTGACTTAACGGCAACAAACTGTAGAAAAACACTTTTTTTGCTGGCAACCATTAATTTACGGCAAGAAACAGTTGAAAAACAGTTTTTTACTGGCAGCAGGGGCGCCAGTAAATAACTGTTTTTCTACAGTTTGTTTACTGTAAATTAATTACAGTTTATTACTGTTAAATTATGTTTCATGCTGTTTTTTCTTCATCTTAAATCTTTAACCCTTTAAACCCCACAACAAAATCCTCAGTTTTAAATGAACACTTATAATGTGTGCACACTACAGAGTGTTAGAGTAACACTGAATCAGTGAAGTTAATGAGATAATTCGGTGATTAATTGATGATTGAGCATTAGTATAAACACCTGCAGAATCACTGAAGGAAAGAGAAACACAAGATCTACAAATGACTTCAGCCACAGCCTTAGATGAAATCAACTGAATAAAAGAATACATCAAATCTCTCAAGATCTGATTAAACAACTATTAAAACAGCTTCACCAGATTCACATTACTAACCAGACTGACTTTATTTCTGTCAGATGTCTACAGAAGAACTTATGGAGAGTTAAATAGGTTTAGGTGTTTTTTTCACTACCATGATGGAGATCAGTGTTTACTTTAGTTGGGCTCTTGAACATGACTTTTCAACAACTAAGTTTTTTTTTTTTAACATGCTTTAACAATGCGTCTTTGGAACTTGTTATAGCAAAACAAAAGTACACAGAAGAAAAAAAAATCTGATATTGTTGTTTATAGATTGACAAGAACAAACACTATTACTTCTGATCTAATCCCGTGTCTCTTCTCTTATTGAATATTGATATTACAGCATACGAATGAACACTTCTGAGCCATAAGTTATAAAAGACTGTTAAGAAAATTTCACTCATAATAAAAAAAAAAAAAAAACCTTTGCTGAAATTTAGACAGAAACATCAAGAATCAGCGTATGAATCACAACAATGGTGACAATCCACAAAATAAATGAACAGATCAGTTCTGAACATCACAACACATGCTACTAAAACTTAAAACAAATGCAAAATTATAAGCACATAAGAATTCAAGAAAATAAGTGAACAATTCAGGGGCATAATTTATTCATGCCCCAATGCATGCTGGGAGTCATGGATGAGTTTTATCCTGTGCTGGTACCCAGCATGCATTGCATCATAAACCTTTTGATTGTCACCATTGTTGAGATTAATATGCTGATTGTTGATGTCTCTCTTTCAGTGTTGTGAGGACTGCTGCCCAAAATATTTAAAGCTCAAAATTTCATTAAATCCATATCCAGATAATCACATTACCGTTCAATCTTATAAAATTGAAAAAACAAACAAAAGAAAAGTGTTATTCACTCATATAATTCAACACCAAATTATGAATTGACTATTATAGCAATAAGTCAGTCTAGTAGATCATGCCTGACAGAAACCGTCATAGTCACTTGACCATGAAGATTAATATTGCTGTAACAGATGTATCATAAAGATACAAATATAACAATGAAACAAAAGTTGAAGTACAAAAGTCAAGGGTCAGGAGCCCAACTGAAGCAAACACTGATCTCCACAATGGTGACGTCAGACGAAACAGTAACATTATCATCTAAATCTCTGTAATTCTCAATAAGATCTTTTGATCTCTGATCTCTGATCTGATAGAAATAAAGTCAGTCTGGTTAGTAATGAGTGAAGTTGGTGAAGCTGTTTGTTGATCGTTTAAATCTTCAGTTGATTTCATCTAAGGCTGTGGCTGAAGTCAGTTGTATTTCATGTGTTTGTCTTGTTATGTTTTTTTTTCTTCAGTGATTCTACTCATTAACAGCAGCTGTTGATCATTGTCTGAATTCACTCATTAGTTTTCATTCTCTCTGTCAGGTGGACTATATTAGTAAACTCATGTAGGGAATAGTGAATGAGGGTGTAGGGTGTGATTTGAAACACAGCCGCTGAGTGTCGAATTTGAACTTTGTTATTTTACGATATATAGCAGCAGGCTACTTCTCGAAAACGATTAATATTACCCAGAATGCACTGTTTAAATGAAAAACAGTATTTTACTGTCGAAATTTGGCCGTTTTTTTACAGCGATTTTTAACAGTGTTGCAATAGTTCCACTTTAACTCAATCAAATATACTTCATTATATCTTTATTTGGACTTCAGTTCTACTTTCGCACAATTAAAATGCATCAAGCATAACATTTTGCAGATTTTGTGTATACCAGTTTACTATACCAAAAGTACAATTGCAGGGTATTTTTATTTAGTGCATAAATATGTAAATGTATCTGTAGTACTTAGCTGGAAATAAATGTATTTCAATTACATTTTAGCATATTTATTTTTCACTAGGGAAAGTTTGAAAATTTACAGAAAACAAATAATAATATAGATACCTTATTAACATCCGCTGTGAGCATCTTTGCACTCCAATCAGAACCTAAATATGAATAGATGCAAGTAAAATTGAGAAAATAATGCAGGTCTGAACAAAGGTACTTTAGCACACATTAATATATATATATATATATATATACATAAAAATGTCACTGCAATCTAAATACATAAATATTGCTCTATAATTGTAATACAGCTTCCCTTAAATTCATATTTCGGTAACACTTTAGAATAAGGTTCCATTAGTTAATGTTAGTTAATGTGTTAATTAACATGAACAAACAATGAATAATACATTTATTACTGTATTTATTCATCTTCGTTAATGTTAGTTAATGAAAATACAGTTATTCATTGTTAGTTCATGGTAATTCACAGTGCATTAACTAATGTTAACAAGCACAACTTTTGATTTAAATAATGCATTAGTAAATGTTGAAATTAACATGAACTAATTTTTTAAAATGCTGTAGAAGGATTGTTCTTGCTTAGTTCATGTTAACGAAAGTAGTTAACTAACATTAACTAATGGAACCTTATTCTAAAGTGTTACCCATATTTCTTATACTTACTTATTTTTAGGTTGCCATTTTTTAAGTGCAAAAAAAAACAATGTAGGAAAAAAGATGTCAAAGAAATGAAGAGTGAATGGTTTACCTGTAGTTTGAGCCCGACAGAAGCAGAACACACAGACGGAGGACAGGAGTGAAGAGAGGAGAACACACACCGGACACACACTGAACAGCAGCGTCCAGCAGAGCATACAATCAGGAGGTGCAGAGGGATCAGAACAGGAAGTCACTTGTTCTAGATTAACACAAATGTATCAATGAATGTTAATAAACATATTTTTGTTCTATTCATTTTGATTTTTCACAGAGGAAGTTAAAGTTCTTTAGAATTACACAATGTAATAATACAGAATTTTTTTCTTACACTGTAAAACCCGACAAGTTAACTTAACTCAAATCGTTTGAGTAAACCGATTGCCTTGACTGTAATACCCGACAAGTTAACTTAACTCAAACGGTTTGAGTAAACAGATATCCTTAAGTTATGTTAACTCAAACCGTTTGAGGAAACCGATTGCCTTAAACCATTTAAGTTGAAAAAACTAACAGTTATGAGTACTCTGAACTTAATTCAGTTGAGTTCACTGAAAGAAGATATACATTGCAATTAAGTGATTAAGTGATTAATTGAACTTTAGTGATGAACACCTGCTGTTAACAAACAGAATCACTGAAGAAAAGAGAGAAAGGAACAACAGCTGACTTCAGACACAGCCTCACTCAAACCTGACAAGTTATGTTAACTCAAACCATTTGAGGAAACTGATTGCCTTAAACCATTTAAGTTCAAAAAACTAATAGTTACGAGTACTCTGAACTTAATTCAGTTGAGTTCATTGAAAGAAGATATACATTGCAATTAAGTAATTAAGCGATTAACTAAGTGCTGATTGAGAATTGATGAACAGCTGCTGTTAACAAACAGAATCACTGAAGAAAAGAGAAACACAAGAACTACTACAACTGACTTCAGACACAGACTTAGATGAAATCAACTGAAATAAAATACATGAAATCTCTCAAGATCTGATAAAACAACCCCACAAACAGCATCACCAGCTCCACTTATTAATAACCAGACTGACTTTATTTCTGTCAGACGTCTACAGAAGATCTTATTGAGAATGAACTAAGGTTTAGATGTTGATTTATTGTTTCATTTGAAGTAACCATGTTAGAGATCAGTGTTTGCTTTAGTTGGGCTCTTGACCCTTGATTTCTGTCTTAGTCTTTTCTTTGGCTGTTATAACTGTGTGTTTCTAAAACATATTTGTTGTAACTCAAAAGCCCAGAAGAAATGCCATCAGGTGTTAACCTGTACCTACATGTAGATTGTTGTACGTTATAGCTGTGATGATAATTTTTCATTATTATTCACAAATATTGATCTATACAGAGTCTAATCTCTGATTGAACAAATGTGTAATTAGTAGAAGTGGACCTAATAAAAATGACACTAAGAGCCAGTGATTCTGTGATAAGTTAATATAAAAATGATTTCATAAACATTTTGTACACATACATTTGTCTTCTATGCCATTAGCTCGTCACACACAGACATCAATAATCAGAATATGAACCTCAACAATGGTGACAAAAAAACATGCTGCAATGCATGCTGGGTACTATTGTAGAACAAAACTCATCCATGGCTCCAGGCATTTTTTTTTTTTCTTTTATGGTCACCATTGTTGAGGTTCATATGCTTATTATTGATGTCTGTGTGTGACTAACTGACACCAGAGAAGACCAAACTGTTTGGAAAGTCTTTGTATTAACTGATTATTACAGAACCACTGGCTCTAAGAATCACTTTTACTGTAGTCAATTTAATTACACAACCCATATTTCATCAGAGATTAGACTCCTAGCAGTTGCATAATTATATATATAATTGGTTGTTATACCAATATAAAGTATAACAACCTACATCTAGGTACAGGTTAACACCTGATGGCATTTCTTCTGGGCTTTTGAGTTACAACAAATGTGTTTCAGAAACACACGGTTATAACAGCCAGAGAAAAGACTAAGACAGAAATCAAGGGTCAAGAGCCCAACTAAAGCAAACACTGATCTCTAACATGGTTACTTCAAATGAAACAATAAATCAACATCTAAACCTTAGTTCATGCTCAATAAGATCTTCTGTAGACGTCTGACAGAAATAAAGTCAGTCTGGTTATTAATAAATGGAGCTGCTGATGCTGTTTGTGGGGTTGTTTAATCAGATATTGAGAGATTTCATGTATTTTATTTCAGTTGATTTCATCTAAGTCTGTGTCTGAAGTCAGTTGTAGTAGTTCTTGTGTTTCTCTTTTCTTCAGTGATTCTGTTTGTTAACAGCAGCTGTTCATCACTAATTCTCAATCAGCACTTAGTTAATCACTTAATTACTTGAATGCAAAGTTTTAAAACTTACATGGTTTAAATCAAGGCAATCTGTTCACTCAAACGGTTTGAGTTAAGTTAACTTGTCAGGTTTTACAGTGTACCTTCCAGAGAGAGACGAGTTGTTCGGTTTCCATAATAATAAACTTCTGATGAGGAGATGATGCCATTGTCATCTTTGTTTACCCTTCTCTCTAGTTCTGCACAGTAGTACAGTCCCAGATCAGAGTCACTGATGTTGGAAATATGTAGATCATAAGAATTACTGTAGCGGTTGTAGATAGAGCTGAAACGCTGAAATATCTTCAGTTTCCATGGCCAAAAATTTAATATGAGAGAGGGTTGATTTTCATGAGAGCAGTTTCTTATCCATACAATGAGGGAACCATAAGTTAGAGAGCGATCACAGTAGAGAGTGATGTTGTCTCCTGGTCTGACTTTCATCTCCACTTCTTCTCCATAGATTCTTGTCTGATGGAAGAGTAAAACTGTAAAAGAACAAAACAACTTTAACACTTCAAAATGTACAATATATTCAAAAATATTTCTACAAAATATTCACAGTGGTGACACTGTTATTAAAAAAGCTCTTAAAAACGACTGATTTTTTTTTTTTTTTCTTACACATAAGCATGATGAGAGCAACTCTTGACCTCTCCATCTCAGTGAGTGATTGTGAATAACTGACACTGGTGAGGGTCTCAATGCAGACGTAAGCTTTCATCTGATTGGTAAACATCACTGGAAAGTTTTACCTAAAATGGCCTGCATCATGAGGGGCTGGCAGTAAAATGATTTACTGTTTGTATGTAAGAAGTATGAGAAGTTTTACACAGTCACCTTAAAAACTTTTTTGCTCTGATTTGGCTTTGTGATCAGCCAGCTGATTTGTTCATAAAAATGCAAATGTTCAAGATTACTTTAAATTATCTTCAACAATATATTTATTTCAGACATGCAGATGTCCTTATTTGAGACATTTTATGCTTTACATTTCACGTGCAATTGTCCAGTTCATGCCTGTCATGAATGTCTAATATTCTTAATCAAAGTTTACCTGCAAAATTAATGAGGTTCTTTGTTTTATTGTAATAGGTTCAGTTCAACATCGAAACATCAAGGAACAGGAAACCCACAAGTTTTTCATTCAGACCGCTCACATTTCATTTGCAACACATCATGAGACTCTCTCTTCCAATCTCTTAGTTGATCATTGGTCACAAAGCACACGTTTCCATTACCTTTGTGTGGTTTTGAGTGTAGGTTATAGTGCATATGTTTGAAGGAGAGAAGTACTTGCTCAAACAATTTCTGCTAATGCTCTATGGTTAAACTGACACTGACAGATGTCCATCAAGATTAAATTAGCTACGTTAAATTATGAGACAGAAACATATGAGACAGTCTTTTGTGTAACACGGTGTAATTTAACTAAATATAAGTGAAGATCAATAAATCATGTCCAACTACAAAATATAAGTGCAATGTTAAAGTCACAATCTGCACAGGGACACAAAGTTTGAGGATCCAAATTCAATATATTTCAGGGGTAATCCAAAGCCATAGCCCATAAACAGGAATAAGGTCATAAACAAGGTAGTCAGTCCAAACAATTAGGAAAGAAAACTTAAGACAATAAGGATGATCAGGAAATCAGGCAAAGATATCAACTACAACAAAGGGACAAGAATACAAGGCTAAGAACAGCAGAGAGACACTTAATTTCACTATTATAAGGACTGTATGATTTCTGAAGAATAATAACTGCTCTCATGGGGGGGGGGTGATAGATACAGTGAGACTGAGACTGGAGTGAGACTGATGGATTGATAGATACAGGTTTTTGCAATAGATGCTGAGTCCGTGCAAAGGATCATGGTATATGTAGTCCAGGGTAGAATGGCAAGAGCCAGGGGTGAAGTGCCCTCTGGTGGAGTTCATGGGCACTCCAGCTGGAGATCGTAACAGTTAGCAAGACTTACTGGTCCTTATGGATCAAATAGATTTATAGGAGTGCATAAAGAACTGTTTTTTGAAAATTAAAGGAGAGCAAAGAGCCATGAATATGCCCAATTCTTGTTATGATAAATCTTGTGCTGGACAGAAAATTATAGTAAGGGCTGAAACCATAGCAAATTTTTCCCTTTTTTAGAATACCTCCTCAAGAACAAACTACAGCCTACATTAAATTTACTCAGTGACCATTAGTTAATTAGTTGATAAACCTGTGGGTCAAAAATCTATTCTAGTGATGATATTTGCCTGAGGTTTGCAATTTTTTATTAATATTTGAAAATGATTAAAAATAATATTAAAATCTGAACATGTGGTGTAAATTGTTAAATATGTCTGTGAGGTCCTAATAGAGATGTCTCTTCTCTTAATACGTCTTCAAACAAACAGGAAGCACAACATATACAATAATGCAGATGTTGTTCAATCGTTCAGCACTGTGTGCTGTCCACTGTGCTGTAATTGATACATACTCATCCATCAAAGGGTATTTATGAAGTCTGCAGATGCAAATCAAGCCTTTGCAGACATTGCATTTTACACAAACCCACCACAAAAGCATTTCCAGACACAAACTAACCTATGTCCTCTCTACATCTCTCTCATATGCACACAATCAGTAAACTGAATGGAAACATTTGTGGTTAAGATGGTTATCTTTTTACATGAGAATGAGACAAGACCTATCTTTGAGTGTAAACAAAGACATTTGGAAATAGGGTTTAAAAGAAAACCTTTTTATTAATTTACATCTACTTGATTTCAAATTTATTTTAAATGTACTTAAGAATCAATTATGCACCAGTGCGAATGATAACAAAAAAAGGAAAATAAGGAATGTATCTTACTACTTATGAGCAACTAAAATGAGCAGGAATGTAGTTTTTATTTTATTTTATTTTTTGGAGACAGCACTCAAAACTCAGGTTTTGCAGCCATGCATACTTTCCTGCTTATAAAAAAAGCATTATATATGTCAAATATGCATTATATACCTAATGAAAGCATTATATGATCATCACAGACACATTTTAAAGGGGTCATATGATGCAGTTAAAACATTTTCTCTTTCTTTGGAGTGTTACAAGTTGTCCGTGCATAGATAATATCCCTAAAGTTGCAAAGACTAAAGTCTCAAACCCAAAGAGATATTCTTTATTTATTCAAAGAGATATAACTTTTGTTCTCACTGTAGTATTGTTGCTGCTGCCGCCATGTTTGGAGACGCTGTTTGATTTGTTGTGAAAGCGAAACTACTTTGTTTGGCCTTCTAAAAGAGGATATCCTCTTTTTCATGCCTAGAGCTGATCTGTGCTGGTCGCTGAGAAAATACATTAACTTCATGCTTTGGATCTCCGGATCAGCTCTCACCGTGGACAAAGTGGAGTCCAGCCTGGGATCATCAAATGTGTTTGAGCAAGCTCCTTTGTCAAATCCACCGACCACGCCAAACACAAGTCCTCCGGACATTCATCACTCTTGCCCGCCATGTGTGATGCTGTGTGTTGCGATGTGAAAGCGAGACTATTGTTTGGCCTTCCAAAAGAGGACACAGTTAGACATCAGTGGTTAAGTTGTATTTACAACACTATTCCAGAAATATTCAACCCAAATATTCAGATGTGTGCAGTTCTTTTTTCTTTTTTTTTTTTGGAGGGCTGTTTCCTGGACCAGCAGCCTACAATGCGTCTGTGTTCAAAGGATGTTTTTATAAACTTTGCAAGGACAATCTGGTGGTTCTGACTCACAGCCTTCATTTTGTAGATTTAAAGAATTTGCCACTGATTCTTCAAACACGGGTTTTAAGCAGTTTTTTTTGCTCCTAGGACATTCATGAATACATGCATACATACTGTACACATCTGTCATGAAAACAGAATGAAAAAAAGAAACAAATAGTGAGACTTAGCAATAGATAATGTGTCTGAATCTGGAACAGTAGATTGATTTATGCACAGATTTGTGCAATTTTACTCTATTTAGAACTGTTTAAATAAGGAGATATGCATATGTATTTACATACTACTTGAGAAAGGCAATAATTTAAGATGTAGAATGATTTAAGGAAATTAGTTACGTAACACAGGTAATGAGTCATACTGCATGTTACCTGTTTAAGCTGGAAATGGCATGGGGGGGGGGGGAATTATGCCTAGATGTTCTAGTGCACAGAGTAGCGTCTGCCTGAGGGGAGAAGAGCAAACAGGTTGTGTCTGGGGTGAGAGGGGCCTTTGATGATGTTACCTGCCCATTTCATAACTCCGTTGTCCGTTGCGGACTTCTTAAATCTGATATGTTTACTGACTCAAACCAGAAAGTTATAGCAGAGCACAGAACCAACTGAACAATAGCTGAGTAAACCTGTGTCATCTGTGCCTATGGCAGGTTGAAATTTTCACAATGGAGTCTATATCAGTGTCTCACTTCAGATCCTGAGAGATGGTTGTGCCCAGGAAACTGAATGACTCCACATGACAGTCAAAATACTCTCCATGATGGTGAGTGGAGGGAGAGTGAAGGGGGGGGGGGGGTTCTCCTGAAGTCCACAATCATCTCCACAACTTTGACATACACGTCATCAAACTGAAGCATGAACATCTTGTAGATTATTGCTCACCAAACAAAAAAAATTCCCTTTAGCCTTTGTTTGCGTTCGTGTGTCGGTTATTATTATGTATTTTCTCGAAGGCATCTAGCTCACATTAATTCATTCTCTACGGAAGTTTCCTTACGGCTATCAAAATAAGGTTTGAGTTAATTTTAAGATTAATCTCTCAAAAAAAATTTTTTTGTTAAGAACTGTTTTTTTTTTTTTTTGTTTGTTTGTTTTTTTTTAAGTCTGGCATACGGTAGTTCTGCAGTTTATCATTTAAACACAGTTTTGATATTTGGCATTTTTCAATTATTCAACAATAATCAACATTAAATTAAAGGTCTGGATGTTTCTTTAATTTAACCTTCTGTCTGTAAGCAGACTTGTCACCGTCCTGGATGAGGCCAACGACAGGAGCTTGACAGAGGGGTCTTTAGAGGTGCAGTCATTTGTGTAGAGAGAGAAGAAAAGTGGGGAGAGAACACAGCCCTGAGGAGTGCTGATGGTGTTGGATGTGAGTTTTTCCAGCCTCACTTGTTGCTGCATGTGTATTCTTCAACAATAACCAGCATAACTGGTCTGGATATTTCTTTAATTCAATCACAGTCCCTTTTCTTATATCTTAGCTGTTCACCCAAAATAAAAATTTTATGAACATTTACTCACCTTCAGCATATCCAAGATGTACATGAGTTGTTCTTTATCATTCCTGCAGCAAAAATTTGTTTAAAACTATATTTGACTGTTTTCACTTGTACGCAGTGCTTGATCTGTGCAAATTTCTTTACTGATTCAGCTGAGCAAAAAAAAATTCTTATGGTTATGGACCCATATTATGAACCAAGGTCTTGTATTTTAAAAGCAACATTTAGGAATACATTAAAAACATCTTTATTGTGAATAGTTTTTTCTAACAAACATGCATCTTTTCACTTTAAAAGATGTTTATTGATGGACTGGTGTCATGTGGATTACTTGTGCTTTATTAAGGTGTTTAAACTCTCATTTATATGGCATCCATTCACTGGAGAAATCCATTGGTGTGCAAGTGATGTCATCTCATCTACATTTTGGAGGGCGTGAGTAAATTTTCAACAAATCTTTGGGTGCACTCTTCAAGAAAGTCTCCAGGGTCTGGGTCTCATTTCAAAAGGCTTCTCTATCGAAAGGTTGCACTTGTCAGCTGCATAAGGTAATCAATGAGTCTCATTTCAAAAGTACCCGTTACATAATTCATGTCTCACATGTTCAGCATTTGGAGCTGTCCAATGTGCTGAAGTCCTACTTCATTTAATTCACTATTCTGAAGTTTTAAGGACAGTGTGTGATGTGACAAAATAATGCAAATGTATCATTTACCGAAGAATGTCTAAAATACATTCATTTTCTATCTTAAACAAATGGAAAATCCATTAGATATTATTGTCAGTAAAACAGCGTAGAAAAATGGTAAAAGAGATAATTTCATTACATGTATTACTTTTTTTGACCACATCTTTTTTTCTTTTTTTCTTTTTTTTCTTCTTTTTTTTTTTGTGAATAAACCTTTTTTTTTTATAACTAGTCCTTAAAGCTCATCTCAATATTCCTGTAATTTCAGTTAATTCACTAATTATTTCTCTAGATCCAATGTAAACAGTAATTATGAACAAGTTCAGGATCAGAACTGCAACATCAGATCAGAACATCAGAAAATGAACTGTTTTGGACGTGGCTTGGATTAAATTTTTTTAAAAGGCTATAAGACTGTTGTCACAAAGCTTAAGAATAGCATGCACCCATATAACATTCTAGCTTAGTTTAGCCAAAAGGTGGCGCTGTAACCTGATATGCCTACGTGCCTATAACTGCACGTCAAATAAAAATGATTTCAGATACAACTCAAATACATCTGAAATTGTAATTAAAACGCCTGATTATACTCAGAGGTTTAAGTGTCATTTAATACCATCTGTGGTCTGGTGTTTTTTTTTTTCTATTTTCTTTTTCTTTCTTTTTCTTCTTTTTTTTTTTTTTGTAGTAGTAGTATCTGAATAATTTCCTGATTATCTGATTGAGGAAGTATATACAGTACACTTACATTTATTAACACCTTGCAGTTAACTTTTTTCAACATGCTTCTTTCTTTTTTTGTTTGTTTTCACACTTTCATGCGCATGTCCAGCATGCAGCCACACCAGATTAAACACATACACTTGATGTTCATGATGTTCACTGTTGCATGCTCAAGTGGAAATATTTGGGGTGTGTACTCTCACCTTCATTTTCTTGAACAGTACAACCTGAGTCATCAGTACAAAGAAAAAAAAAATACATTGCTGACCCTAAATACAAACATATTAAATTAACCACTGCCTAGTAACCATTTGTTAGGTGAATCAAGTTGAAAAAACAACAATGCTGTTCATTATATCACACTAATACATTTACACTGTAACGTTAATGTTAATTTAAAAAAAATGAAATTAAGTCAAATGTAAGAACACTTCTTATTTTTATTTAAGCATAAACATTCTGAGAATTCATTAAATAGTATGTTCTTTGTCTGGAACATAACTTATGATACATCAAACATCAACAAAACAATCAATACACTAATAAAAATAAAGGTTTCTGTTTGGGGGAATAAAACCAAAATGGATGCCATAGGAGAAAATGCCACAAAGAATATAATTTGTCTAATTATTCTTAAAACCATCCGGTGCAAATTACTACTGAACAACATTTCTTTTATGTTCTGTTGGCTCTGACCTCAGAATAAACACTGAAGTCTGAACGCTGAACTGTTTTTTTCTTCAGCTTTTTCCGCCGTATGGAAGGCATGTCCAATGAAGCATAACATACTTCACCACCACCCTGGAAAACATGCATTTTTTAAATATATTAATATTTTTTTTTAATCTGTTTTCTTCTTTGTGAATATAAATAATAGTGTATGTAAAACACATATTATATTATATTATATTATATTATATTATATTATATTATATTATATTATATTATATTATATTATATTATATTATATTATATTATATTATATTATATATAATGTATTAGGTAATATATTATATAGATATAATTTATATAACTTTAAACTATCAAGCAAGTGTACATTTCAAGTGTAAAATACAATACCTCAACATGTCTGTTCTCAGTTTGTGTTTCAGCGACAGAATCTAAAGGAAAATAAAATAACGTAAGAGTCAACTTGGTTCAGATCAAATTAAGTGAGATTTAAAATTGTACTTCACAAGCTCAATTGACTGATCAAAGGCATTATATAAAGTTTTCATTACGCTGACTGTGATATTTTACAGTTTTTATGTGATACTGTATGAAAGCAAATCTACAGCTGTAATAACATCTGGCACATCATAGCTGTGATGTAATTGAGTTCAGGAGTGAAAGATCACCTGTAGTTTTCCTCTGACAGGTGCAGTACACACAGATGGAGAAGAGGAGAACACACACTGGACACACACTGAACAGCAGCGTCCAGCAGAGCACACAGTCTGATGCAGGAGGTGTGGAGGAGGTGTTGAACCGCTCAGAACCAGGAAACACTGGCTCTACATCAAACACAAGCCATTTATAAACAGTCTCACAATTAATTTAAGATACATGTTTTATTTTATATATTTAATTAATATATACATTTTATTACAATAAAAAATGTTGTTAAAGAATTAATTCACAATGATCCATTTAATTAATAGCAATTTATATACTACTTGATCTATGAATCAAATAGACTCTTTATTATCTTTAATATTATCATTAATGAATGGTTTTAACTCAGGATTATCTGTGCGTTAGTTGAGAATTAATTCATGCACATTAGTGCACCCATAATGTAATGTTATGCCATAACATTTTTATACCTAATAGATGCAGTTTCCTGCAGTTCTAAGTTTGACTGCAGGATTGTGTCAGCATAAGTACGGTATATGTGCAAGACTTTTCATTAACTATATTAAAAATATTATGAAAATAAAAGAAAGAAGTTCTTTAACACAAAACAAATCAACATGAACAACAGTGAAAATGTTTTCTCACCCAAGACAGATAGACGAGTTTTCCAGTTTCCATACTCGTACTCAGATTTTTCATTTATGATGCCGTGTACATCTTTACTTATTTTATTTTCTCTCTTCGCACAGTAGTATATTCCCTCATCAGAAACGCTGACGTTTGTAATATGTAGATCATAGGAGTTACTGGAGCTGTTGAGCACGGAACTAAAACGTGGAAACGTCCCCAAATACAGGTTTTCAGCCTCTATTAACAGAGATGGTTGATGCTCATGTGAGCAGTTTCTCAACCAAACAATCAGTGATCCTAATGGTATGACACAGTCACAGTAGAGAGTGATGCTGTCTCCTGCTTTTACTCTCATGTCCACTTCTGCCCCAAAGACTCTCTGCTGTTCACAGAACAAAACACCTGCAAAAGAAAATACAAGTTCAAATACATGAAAGAGGACTATCAATCGAATCAATACAATGGCATAAAATGTAAAAATTTAAAAACACAAATACGGACGTACACACAAGTATGATGAATGTAACTTTTGCTCGCTCCATCTCAGTGACTGATAAGGGTGAGGACTTTCAGTGTGAATGGTCTGGTTCATAGTGGTGGGAGGGGAATTATTTTTTTTTTTTAAACAAGTAAAAAGCTCTTTTAGGTTTTCTCCACCAATTAAATAACTTCTTTGGCAACTTCATTTTGAATTACTACACATTTCAATGTAACAGAATGTTAAATAGTTTGTATATGTTTCAATATGTTAAAGTGCTCATTTTTTAAATACAACTGTGTAAAACTTTAAAAGAGACAGACATTCAAACATGATCATTTTTTTATTTATTATTTATTATATATTTATTTATTTATTTTTTGACAATATTATTATGTTTAATGTGACAATGGAGATGACCTAAAGTGCTGATCGTCAGTATGGGTTTCCTGTATTGCATATTCCAGCTACATGGCTATTGTTTCATTGGTTTCTAAACCTCCCAGAATTAATGTGCCTGCGTTTGTTTGTTTGTATAAGAACGAATTTACTTGAAGATGTTTATTGTTGTTAGAAACCTATTTTTGTCTCTGGCTGTAACCACAAAGTGTTCCAGTCACTTACTAGTGTGCATAATCATAAGCTTGTGGTTTTCTGTTTTAACATGTCTAAATTGTGTTTCAGCTCCCAGAAATGGTAGAAGAACTCACTCCACTTCAGAGAAATCCAGCCTTAAATTCTTTTCAGCAATAGACTGAATTATGAGTGAAGAAAATATTTAAATAGAATAAAAGAGTTTCAGCACCAGAGACAGTGAACAGCATGATGACAGCCATAATTAAACATGCTGCTATGTTCACTGTATTTGAGGAAAATTACACGGTTCTGCAGAAACAAACATTATCATGTCTTTATATTAATGAGATTGCAATCCTTATTCTTCTTAATATAATCTTTAATGTTTTTCATTGTATGTCAGTTTAATTTAGCAATTTGTACTGTGTGTATGATAATATATAAAATTATTATAAGTATTAATATATAATAATTAGATTATCATGGATTTTACATGCTCCAATAAAATTTAGATTTATTTTATATATTTACTCAATTTAAAATACATAATGTGAATTAATGAAAAATAAATCAACATACATTTTTTTTTTAACTTGTCAAAAAAAACAAAAGACCTGTAAAATAAACTGATTAATATACCGATTGTTAAAATGACCAAAAAAGAAGTAAATATTTGCAAGAGGACAATCACAAAGACCACTGGAAACATTTGTGGTTTGAACGTTACCTTAGAAAAAAAAAAGAGAAGACTGGACTGTGAACAGCTAGCACTGAATTCAAACACGAAAACCACTTCTTACATCCTGTTGCATCAAAAAGCCCCTTTTGCATCTTGTAATGCAGCATGCATTCTTTACGATATATACCTATATCAGTCTGCTCAAGCAAATGCTGTCTCTGCCCTGCCATTGAAGACCAGGCCAGGAAGGTAAATCCTAACTAACCAGCGGACCGATATTGATCCGCATATGATATGTTGTTATATGATCATTCTGAAATGTCCAAGCAAAGTCTGTCATCAAAGTATTTCTGTATAATTGCCTGATGAAATGGTTTGTGGGTAAGTGATTTTGACGTCATCATCTGTAATTGTATGGAAAACCAGACTAGTTTCAACATTGACTATTAGCCACTAGATAGAGCCATTGGGTGATCATAACTCTTTTACTCTTTTGAACTGTATTCATATATATATATATATATATATATATATATATATATATATATATATATATATATATATATATATATATATATATATATATATATATATATATATATATACATTTTTTAAGGCTCTCTGCTGAAACAAAACACATGCAAAAGAAAATACAAGTTAAAATACATGAAAGAGGACTGAAAATCTAATCGATACAATGTCATAAAATATCTATACACATGTATGATGACTGTAACTCTTGCTCGCTCCATCTCAGTGACTGATAAAGGTGAGGGTCTTCAGTGCGGATGTCCGCTCTTATTTGATTAGCTGTGGTGGGACATATTTCTGCTTAAGATTTTTGATAAACTTAAGGGATGGAACTTTTTGGAATATATGTGTGTGTGTGTGTGTGTGTGTGTTCCATTACACTTGTGGGCTCTATGCAAGCAGCTCAGATATTGCACTTTAAAATGCACACATGTATTCACAAGGTGTGGTTTCCTGTGCTTCTTTCTGAGAGAAGAGCTTACCTTACTCCTTAAACATATCGTTAGCAAAAATAATACCAGTCACAAATACCACTGGACACTTTTTAGTTGTTACAACACTTCTAAATAACTACTAGAACTTCTAGAGATGCTGGACTCTCTTTACTGGAAATATAACCTGTGCACACAACAAGAATGAATTCACACATTAAACAACAAACCACTTCTTACATTCTGTGGCCCCTAAAGACCACTTTATAATGTTTAATAGCCTTCATGTGGATATACATCTTGATCACTGTTTTCTTTAATAATTATCATAACACATGATATGTAACTGAATCTTTGCAATTGACAAACTTACAATAGCCAAATTCTCACATAAATTATTGTTAGTTCCATATATACACCACCTAAAAAGATTAAATTATCATTTGATATATTATAATGAAACAAAAGGCATAGATAGAGACTAATATGAAATTTAGATATACATATACAAATTTAGCATTCTAATATTACTCATATTATCATAATAACAGTGTCAGGACTTACATGTAAAATAAATGCTATTGATATTACTGTTATCTCATGTTTAGACATATTTTCTACTTTATATGTAGATTTACTTATTTCTTTATTTTTTAATAAAGAAACATTTCTGAGTCCCCCTGAAAGAACAGACTTTGAATATTAGTTACTAGTTGAAGACTGTTTTGCTTTGCATTGTAATTATTTCCTGTTGTGTTGACTTGTTGTTAATTAATCCACCACAAAAGTCGATTCTGGAGCATTTAATGACAAATCTAAATTGAATTAATGTTATGAAGTTTGTGCAAAATATATATAACAGACAGACAAATGTCTGTTTTAGGGTACTGTGGAAACATTTGTGGTAGGTACTTACAGCTGACCACAAGAAGAGAGAGAAAGAGAAAGAGTAAGAGAGCGAGCATACGGTGGAGAGAAACCATTGTAACATCCTGTTGATCAACAACTCTTCATTTTGTTGCAGCAAAGATGCCCATTTTACTCATGTTAATGCTATACCTGTTGTTTTCATAGCTGTAAGAACCCAGAAAACTGAGTGCTGCACAACAAATAAAGTAATTGTGATTCAGTGCTAGAGTTACATCGAGATCTGCATTAAGCTGATGTTCCTCAATTATGCAGTATGTTTTATGCATTTAACTTAATGGCACAAAAGGGCATATTGATTAAAAAAAACTAAATAATGTTAATAAGATCCAGTTCAAGGCTTGAAGCATGTATGTATGGATGGATGGAAGGATGGATTATTGAGATGAAAATAGGATGCATAATTGATTGATTGATTGATTGATTTTAATCAAATAAATTAAACCAAATTAGAGTTATTTTAAATGTTTGAATAATATTTGATACAACACTGTAAATTCTGAAGCTTTTTTATTTTGTATTTTATTTTTTGTTTTTGTTTTTGTTTTTATTATTCAAAAACTTTGACATTTATAAAAAAGAGTGATGATTTACATGAGTGCAGTTTCTTAACCATACAATGTGGGAACCAGAAGTTACAGAGCGATCACAGAAGAGAGTGATGTTGTCTCCTGGTCTGACTTTCATCTCCATTTTTTCTCAATCAATCTGACTGAACAGCAAAACACCTGTAAAAGCATAAAATATCTGTATAAAGCACTTCAATTGATGCTGCCTTACAAAATATTCACAGTAACAGCATTGTTTTTCGTTTAGTATTTACATTTAAAAAATAATAATAATAACCACAAATTGAGAAGTATAATTTTTGGAAGACTGCATTTTCTAGATGCAGCATTTGTCAGTCACATACAGATGATACAGTATTTTTCTTTTCTAATAATTTCAGTAAAGTAACCATTATGTTCCAAAGTAATAAAGAAATTACAGCAATTCCTGCATTTCAAGGAAAAAGGTCAATTTTATAATGCTTAATTTTCTGAAACAGGTCATCCCCAATAAAGTATGTGGCAAATGCACCTCAGAAGGATAAATACACAGCAATGTGTGATTTTTTTTTTTTTTTTTATTGTCAGATAAGAGCTGAATATGATTTTTTGCTATGTCTGTGAGGTTATAATGCAGATGTGGTTTAAAGGGGTTATGTTATGCTCTTTTTCATTGTATTGATTTGTTTTGTGGTGTACCAGAATAGGCTCTGATACTAGGTTGTTCGAAAAACACATTCTTTTTCATATATTTTACATTATTGCAACACCTCTCTCGCCATTCTGGCATGAACTGTTGGAATAGTTCCTGTATCAAATGAAGGCCCGCCTTCTGAAATATATAATGTGCCTGGATTGGTCAGCTGAGCCAGTGTCTGTTGTGATTGGCTCCACTTTGTGCATGTTTGGGAATAAATGTCATGCCCCTTACCAGATAGCCGTCTGCCAGCTTAAGTTTAAATATGGCATCAAAAACAAATCAATTTGAACAAGATTTAAACCTGGGTGATTGTAACCACTCTAAGTTTGTCTGCCTTGGGAAAGCTAGCATGTCTCTAGCATAGTGATAACATTTATTGCCTACTCTAGCTGAACCAGATCTTGTCCCATTCATCAGTATTTGTGTTATCACAAATCCCGGAAAATATGCGTCCAAACGAGTCATTCATCAAAGTGGACTTGGAGCTTTGTAATTTTGCAGATCTTTTTTTATGCTCAAACAGCAACAATACACTAACTGAAGTTGAAAAAGTAAAAAACATAATAGGGCCCCTTTAATACTTTTATGATTTTGTGGAGAGACTCACATAAATCAGATCAAATTTTAGGCAGACACTTATTTAATCCTTTCAGCACTTGGAGCTGTCCAGTGTGCTGAATTTCCGGTTTTCCATATCCAAAAGGTGAAAAAAAACGTTTCTGATTAAATTCACTATTTTCTATAATTGCAATTTCAGTGTGTGATATGACAAGAAAGCATACATTTCTTATTAACTGACGAATGTCTAATATGCAGTTAGTTTCCTTGTTGTCTTAAACCAATTTTCCAGTAAATGTGAAACTCCGTTAGATGTTTTTACATTTACATTTATGCATTTAGCATATGATTTTGTCCAAAACGACTTACAGTGCATTCAGGCTAACAAATTTTACCTAACACGGAACATTTTTGTCATGGAAACTACATGTACAAAAAAGTAGTTGAAAAAGATGAAAAACCCAAGTATAATGAGCAATTTTGCCTGAAGAAATTGTAAAAACATGATATTACCAAAAACTTAAGTCAGTTGTCACAAAGCTTAGCATAAGTATAGCATACCCTTAAAATAACAAATATGGACTTACAGACAAGTACGATGATTGTAACTTCATCGCTCCATCTACGAATTTCCTGTATGTGTGAGGGTGTTGTTGTGAAAGAATGCAATGACTTAAAGATGTTTGTTGACCTGGGTTATGAAAAGTTTTTGTTTCTGGCTGTAACCACAAAGGTTTCCATTCAGTTACTAGTGCATATAAACACAAGCTTGTGGTTTCCTGCTTTAACATGTCTAAATTGTGTTTCAGCTCAGTTCAAGGTGCTGGCTAACAATAACTCCCCCAAAATTCAAATCTGTGTTTGCTAGCTGGCGCAGAGCCAAGACAGACACCTTTTTACAGCACTGATATGTAGTCAATTTAATGCCTTATATATACGCAAAAAAAAAAAAAAAAAAAAAAAGTTTTGCAAAAAGAAAATAAAGTTTTGCTAATAAAAATTAAAGTATTGAGGAAAATAAATTTGCTTTTTGCAAACAAAAATTAAGAATTGCAAAATGAAAACAGCGCGAAAGCCATGATTTTGCGTGTCAGTCTAGTTTGAGCTTGCAATACCATTTTCCCTTTGCGCTTCACTTTTTTACACGTCTTGCTTTGTGGCACTGTTTTGACATGGGGTGGAGTCAAGGGACGGGGGCGTGTACAACATGCCTCCATGGAAGTGACATCATCGGCCCGAGACGCAACTCACTGATCCAGATACTGTCATGATGAACAGAGACTTTCAAGTGGATTGTTTCTTTTTTTTCAATAGTTTTTATTCAATGCAAAACTTTTATAGCATTAAAATGTATATTGTTTCATTTGGTTAACTGCAAGTGTTTGTTTAAAATCTCTTAACTTGTGGGAGGATGCCAGCGCACTGAAGCATTTTTTGTTTACATTAGTTCAGAGGAAAATGCAGCCTTGAAGAGTTTTGTAAATAATAGCATATACTGTAAAAGCCTGACATGTCAATAAAGCTTTGATTATGCTATGTGACAGCAAAAGTTTGCACATCGAGAGAAATAAACAGCATATGTTCATGGTAACAACTTCTTTAACTTGAGCCAATGCTGCTAATATACATTTGTTATTAGGGTTAATAAAATGAAAACATCAATGTTTTAATGCTATTGAATAAAAAGAAAGGATCAATCGAAAGTTTCTGCTTATCATGACAGTATCTGGATCAGTGAGTTGCGTCTCGGGCCGATCATGTCACTTCCAGGGAGGCATGTTGTGCACACCCTCATCCCTTGACTCCACCCTTACATCAAAACAGTGCCACAAAGCAAGACACGCAAAAAAGTGAAGCGCAAAGGAAAATGGTATCACAAGCTCAAACTAGACTGACACGCAAAATAAAATCAGTGCTGCAAATAAATTAATAGATATGACCATGGTAAATATGTATTGCAAAATCATTGCTTTTGCGCTGTTTCATTTATGTTTTGCAATTCTAAATTTTTGTTTGCAAAAAGCGAATTTATTTTCCTCAATACTTTAATTTTCGTTTGCAAAACATATTTTTTTTTGCTTATATATAAGGCGTTAAATTGACTTCTGAGCATTTAAATAAATCACACACAATTATGTTGAACTTAAGAATGCAATGGCCAATCATAGCTGAAAAGTTGCACTGAACAAGCGTTCGAAAGGGCACTTCACGCTGCATCCTCTAGAGGTCATTTTGGGAAAGCTGTCAGCGTGACTTGACATTGGCAGGTGGAAGCCTATGACGTGAGCAAATGAGCGACTGCGGATGTAAACTGCGGAGGGCACTTGTAGAACAAATCATCCTCTCTTTTGTCTTCAGGTCTGTTTGTTCTTTAGTGTAAGTAAAATGTCTAATCTTAGGCGTATTAGGGAGTGTGCAGATCTGTGTCCACGCTATTTGACACCGTATGATGCACACAAACTTTGTGTTATGTGCTTAGGATATGTGTCGATGCCCCCTATCGAAGAGATGCTTGCAAGCTATCTCTCAGATGGGATGACATCTTTGTTGAAGGCTCCAGCCTTGCCATCCAGGAAGCTGAAAGAAACATCTTGGTAGGGCATATGCAGCAGCAGGTCTGGCGGGTGCTGCCTTGCATACAATGGCTGTACTGCAGGCATACCAGGCTGATTTTCTGAAGGACCTAGACCAGGATCAGATGCTCCCCCTGAAGCGTTGGCAGTGTTGTGCCTCACCACAGACCTGGCTCTCAGGGCCACCAAGCAGACAGCTGCCACGATTGGTAGATCAATGGCGGCAATGGTGGCCATGGAGAGGCACCTGTGGGTGAACCTGGCTATCATCGGGGAAAAGGAAAATGTTTTCTTCTCTATACTCCGGTTTCACCCTCTGAATTGTTCAGCACATCCATTGAGGTGGTGGTCTGTAAATTCAGGGACACAAAGGGGCGCTCGGCAGCGTATAAATCTTTTATACCACGCCGGTCTACGTCTGCGCCCAAGCACAAGGGACAGTTCCAGCCTAGGCAAGGCCTTGGGAAGAAGGCGTTTGGGGCCTTCTGACCACACACTATGGTGACCACCCACACCCCCTCAAAACTAGGGATCCTGGAGCCTGACCAATGATGATAATCTAGTCTGAAGTAGTCTGAAGTAACGAAAGTAGATTTTGTAGGATCGAGTGTGTAGGTTTCCTCTCATTCAAGAGAGTAATCCTGCGGAAGCCTCCACTCTCCATAGCTTCGCTTGGACAGTAATATTGGTAGGTAGGCTCCTCTTCTATTGTGAGAAGAGCCTCTCCAACTGTCCTTAGTGCTGAGTGTTGTTAGGCCTTCTCTTGCTCTAGAGAATCATCATAATGAGGCCTTCACTCTTAAGAACTTCTCTAAGAGAGTTGAGTGTTAGTCTTCCTCTCCTTTAAGAGAGTCATTCTGCTGAAGTCTTCGCTCTTCAGAGCTCCATCGTGTGCAGTGTTGTTAGTTGTAGGCTCGTTCTTTGAGCCTCACATACAGCCTCTGGCGATGAGTGTAGCCAGGTCTTCTCTCACTTTAGAGAGTCGTTATGCTGAGACCTCCACTCTTGAGAGCTCCCCTGCCTGGGTTGAGCGTTGTAGGTTTCCTCTCATCACCGAAAGGCTCCTCTTTTGTGAGCCTAGCCAACTGTCTTTAGCGCTAAGTGTTGTTATGCCTCCTCTCTCTCTAGAGATTCATCATGCTGAGGCCTCCACTCTTAAGAGCTCAAACTAGGGTTGAGTGTTATGTGTCCTCTCGTTTAAGAGAGTCAACCTGCTGAAGCCTTAGGCTCTTCAGAGCTCCAGCATGGGCAGTGTTGTTAGTTGTAGGCTCGTTCTTTGAGCCTCACATACAGCCTCTGGCGCTGAGTATAGCCAGGTCTCCTCTCGCTTTAGATATTTGTTATGCTGAGACTTCCACTCTTAAAGGATTAGTTCATCGAAAAGCAGTATCATCAGCTCCTCAGTTCTCGAATCAGACGCTTCTGACAGAAACGGTTCTTGACTCGAGGAGAGTCAATCTTTTGTTTGTTATGTGGCTCGGCTCGGTGTTCATCATCAGTTCTCTCTTCACAGCAGTTCAGTCAGTGTACTGTTTGAGTAAATGAATTACTCTGGGATATTGGTTTGTTTGAACTCAGAGGGAGTGTCAGCCACATTAAAAAAGTTAACAGCTTAAGTCATTTGTGGATTAATGGTATTGGAAATGCGAACCGTTTAAAATGATTCAGTTCGATTTGGTGAACTGGCTCAAAAAGATCTGGTTACATTGAATGATTCGTTCGTGAACTGGATATCACAAACTGCTTTGTTTTGAACTCTCTACCAACAGACACGTAAGAGAAGACAATGATGAATAAAGTTGTAGTTTTTGCTATATTTGGACCAAAATGTATTTTCGATGATTCAAAAATTTCTAACTGACCCTCTGATGTCACATGGACTACTTTGATGATGTTTTTCTTACCTTTCTGGACATGGACAGTATACCGTACACACAGTTTCAATGGAGGGACTGAGAGCTCTCGGACTAAATCTAAAATGTCTTAAGCACTATTCGGACGGGACTAGTTTTCTAAACTACGTTTGAGTTTCGATTCTTACCACCTGACGTCTGTGATTTTCATGTACCAATTCGGACGGGACTAGTATATCCGTGTTTATTACAGAGGTGGGAGGGTCTGATTTGATCACGCGCTCTGTATGCGTGCATTGCATTCATTCAGAATGATTGCCTTAGTTTTATTACACAATAAATACTAAATGGCTAGTATAACAAAACCATGTTAATGTGTGGATCCTTTAGTTTGACTTGGTTTCCTTTTTTATTTTATAAAATGTAATTAAAACATTATGTAACTGAGTACATAAATGAACGTGAGTAATCTTACCTGATGCTGATATTACAATAGACAGTATTAACAGTTTACGAGATCTTGCTCTTGATTTTTTTTATTTATTATTATTATTATTTTTTTGCCGCTAAGCAAATATATCAAACATCCTCGCGGTAAAAGCATCTACGGTAATTCACGCTGGCCAAAACACAGAAGGAAACGCGTTGTGAAATAAAATATCACCGGCAATCACAGACATTCGCATTCGGACGGGATTAGTTTTCTCAGAGGATCACTGATTTTGCTGAAAAATGGTAGGTAATTTGCTCTGGAATTATCACAGAGGCTGTGTGAGAAAAACACAGACGTGGCAGATTCGGACGGGATTAAAATCACCAAGTACGTCTGTGAAACGCAGATTTCTCTAACGACCCCCTGTAAAACTAGTCCCGTCCGAATAGGGCTTTAAACTGTGTTCCGAAGATAAACTGAGGTCTTACGGGTTTGAAACAAGTTATTAATTACATAATTTAGATTTTTCAATAAACTAACCCTTTAAGAGCTCCCGTGCCAGGGTTGAGCATTGTAGGTTTCCTCTTATTTGAGAGTCATTCTGCTGAACCCTCCGCTCCCCAGAGCTCCGCCTAGGCAATAGAAACCTCACTAACTGCCTTTGAGGCTGAGTGTGGCTAGGCAGAGGCCTCCACTCTTAAGAGTTCAGACTAGGATTGAGTATGTAGGTTTCCTCTCATTGAAGAGAGTCATTCTGCTGACATAAACAAGGTAGTCAGTCCAAACAATTAGGGCAGAAAACTTTAGACAATAAGGATGACCAGGAAACCAGGTAAAGATATTAACTACAACAAAGGAACCAGAATAAAAGGCTAAGAACAGCAGAGAGACACTTTCAAGACTAAGCAATGAATGGGCAGAAAAAAATGTCTTTAAATAGAGTGAAACTGATGGATTGATAGATACAGGTGCACTGTAAAAAAAATTGCTGTTAAATAACAGTAATTTTCTGGCAGCAGGGGCGCCAGTAAAGTACTGTTAATTTACAGCTCTTAACCATTAATTTACCACTCTTATTTTTTAACAGTATTTTACCGTAAATTCTACCATAGAAATTAACTCCACTCCCACTGCTTCAAACAGTTCGAGTTTTTAAAACTAGCATTCCTACGATGTTAGTACTATGAACTTATTTCATTTGAGTCCACTGAGAAGGAATATTTCTTAATATAACGATGCAAACACTTGATGTGCAGTAATAAAGTAACTAAATACATGACTTTTACTCAAATCACTGCAGCTCATTGTCAGCTATAGCACACATGTATATGCTGAAGTACTTAACGCAGAGATCATCACTGTATCAGCGACTCCACATTTACTGCCTTTACATAAAGCAGCAGAAAATCAGAAATTGTGGCTCATCATTGACTGAAGCAAAGGCTCTACTCTCCAGCACAATGGTGAACAACAAAACTACATTAAACTAAACGATTTCTCTTGTGCAAACACACATTAATACAGTCAAGTTCAGTATTTACTCTCATTATCAGTGTATGACTTTGCCTAGTTTTTTTTCTATGGATGTTCACAAATATTTTAGTTAAATTAACTTTTTTTTCATTTGGTAAATCTGACGTTTACATTTTACAGTATATTACTGTTTTTCCTTGACTTAACGGCAACAAACTGTAGAAAAACACTTTTTTTGCTGGCAACCATTAATTTACGGCAAGAAACAGTTGAAAAACAGTTTTTTACTGGCAGCAGGGGTGCCAGTAAATAACTGTTTTTCTACAGTTTGTTTCCTGTAAATTAATTACAGTTTATTACTGTTAAATTATGTTTCATGCTGTTTTTTCTTCATCTTAAATCTTTAACCCTTTAAACCCCACAAGAAAATCCTCAGTTTTAAATGAACACTTATAATGTGTGCACACTACAGAGTGTTAGAGTAACACCGAATCAGTGAAGTTAATGAGATAATTCGGTGATTAATTGATGATTGAGCATTAGTATAAACACCTGCAGAATCACTGAAGGAAAGAGAAACACAAGATCTACAAATGACTTCAGCCACAGGCTTAGATGAAATCAACTGAATAAAAGAATACATCAAATCTCTCAAGATCTGATTAAACAACTATTAAAACAGCTTCACCAGATTCACATTACTAACCAGACTGACTTTATTTCTGTCAGATGTCTACAGAAGAACTTATGGAGAGTTAAATAGGTTTAGGTGTTTTTTTCACTACCATGATGGAGATCAGTGTTTACTTTAGTTGGGCTCTTGAACATGACTTTTCAACAACTAAGGTTTTTTTTTTTTTTTACATGCTGTAACAATGCGTCTTTGGAACTTGTTATAGCAAAACAAAAGTACACAGAAGAAAAAAAAAATCTGATATTGTTGATTATATATTGACAAGAACAAATACTATTATTTCTGATCTAATCCCGTGTCTCTTCTCTTATTGAATATTGATACTACAGCATAAGAAGGAACACTTCTGAGCCATAAGTTATAAAAGACTGTTAAGAAAATTTCACTCATAATAATAAAAAAAAAAAAAACCTTTGCTGAAATTTAGACAGAAACATCAAGAATCAGCGTATGAATCACAACAATGGTGACAATGCACAAAATAAATGAACAGATCAGTTCTGAACATCACAACACATGCTACTAAAACTTAAAACAAATGCAAAATTATAAGCACATAAGAATTCAAGAAAATAAGTGAACAATTCAGGGGCATAATTTATTCATGCCCCAATGCATGCTGGGAGTCATGGATGAGTTTTATCCTGTGCTGGTACCCAGCATGCATTGCATCATAAACCTTTTGATTATCACCATTGTTGAGATTAATATGCTGATTGTTGATGTCTCTCTTTCAGTGTTGTGAGGATTGCTGCCCAAAATATTTAAAGCTCAAAATTTTGTTAAATCCATATCCAGATAATCACATTACCGTTCAATCTTATAAAATTGAAGAAACAAACAAAAGAAAAGTGTTATTCACTCATATATTTCAACACCAAATTCTTATTTGACTATTATAGCAACAAGTCAGTCTAGTAGATCATGCTTGACAGAAATATAGCAATGAAACAAAAGTTGAAGTACAAAAGTCAAGGGTCAGGAGCCCAACTAAAGCAAACACTGATCTCCACAATGGTGATGCTAAACGAAACTAACATTATCATCTACATCTCTGTAATTCTCAATAAGATCTTTTGATCTCTGATCTCTGATCTGATAGAAATAAATTCAGTCTGGTTAGTAATGAGTGAAGTTGGTAAAGCTGTTTGTTGATTGTTTAAATCTTCAGTTGATTTCATCTAAAGATGTGGCTGAAGTCAGTTGTATTTCTTGTGTTTGTCTTGTTTCTTTTTTCTTCAGTGATTCTACTCGTTAACAGCAGCTGTTGATCATTGCCTGAATTCACTCATTAGTTTTCATTCTCTCTGTTAGGTGGACTATATTAGTAAACTCATGTAGGGAATAGTGAATGAGGGTGTTTGGTGTGATTTGAAACACAGCCGCTGAGTGTCAACTTTGAACGTTGTTAATTTACGATATATAGCAGCAGGCTACCTTCTCGAAAATGATGAATATTACCCAGAATGCACTGTTTTACTAAAAAACAGTATGTTACTGTCGAAATTTGGCCGTTTTTTCACAGCGATTTTTAACAGTGTGTTTGCAATAGATGTTGAGTCCGGGCAAAGGATCACGGTACATGTAGTCCAGGGTAGAATGGCAAGAGTCAGGGGTGGAGCGCTCTCTAGTGGAGTTCATGGGCACTCCAGCTGGAGATCGTAACAGTTAGCAAGACTTAACTGGTCCTTATGGATCAAATAAATTTATAGGAGGACAAAAGGAACATGTTTTTGAAAATTAAAGGAAAGCGAAGAGCCATGAATATGCCCCATTCTTTTTATGGTAAAACATGTGCTGGACAGGAAATTATAGTAAGCACTGAAACCATATAATTTTTTTTTCCTATTTTAGAAAACCTCAAAAACAAACTACAGCCTACATTAAATTTACTCAGTGACAATTAGTTAATTAGTTGATAAACGTGTGGGTCTAAAATCCTAGTCCGGTGATTATATTTGCCTGAGGTTTGCAAATATTTGAAAATGATTAAAAATAATATTAAAATCTGAACATGTGGTGTAAATTGTTAAATATGTCTGTGAGATCCTAATGAAGATGTCTCTTCTCTTAATACATCTTCAAACAAACAGGAAGCACAATCATATATGCAATAATGCAGATGTTGTTCAGTTGTTCAGCACTGTGTGCTGTCCACTGTGCTGTAATTGATACATACTCATCCATCAAAGGGTATTTATGAAGTCTGCAGTTGCAAATCAAGCCTTTGCAGACATTGCATTCACCACAAAAACATTTCCAGACACAAACCAACCTCTGTCCTCTCTACATCTTTCTCATGTGCATACAATCAGTAAACTGAATGGAAACATTTGTGGTTAAGATGGTTATCATTTTACATGAGAATGAGAAAAGACTTATCTTTGAGAGTAAACAAAGACAGTAAAGAGCTTTTGAAGAAGGGTTTAAAAGAAAACCTTCTTTTAATTTACGTCTACTTGATTTCCAATTTATTTTAAATGTCCTTAAGAATCGATTGTGCACCAGTCTGAAAGATAACAAAAAAGGAAAATAAGGAATGTATCTTACTACTGACTAGCAACTTAAATGAGCAGGAATTTATTTTATTTGTATTTTTATTTATTTTTTTACTTTGGAGTTGTAAAAGAGCACTCAAAATTTCAGGTTTTGCAGCCATGCATACTTTGCTGCTTATTAAAAAAAATAATCATATATGCAAAATATGCATTATATGCATAATGAAAGCATTATATGATAATCACAGACACGTTTTAAAGGGGTCATATGATGCATTTATAAATTTTCCTTTCTCTTGAGTTACAAGCTGTTCATGCATAGATAAGATCCCTTGTGGCAAAGACTAAAGTCTCAAACCCAAAGAGATATTCTTTAATTATTCAAAGAGATATAACTATTATTCTCGCTGTAGTAATATTGCTGCCTCTGCCATGTTGTGGAGATGCATTGTGTTTTGTTGTCAAATCCAAAAGAGGATGATATCCTCTTCACTATGCCTAGGGGTGATCTGTGCTGGTCGCTGAGAAAATACATCAACTTCGCTCTTTGAATCGCTGGATCAGCTTTCACCATGGAAAAAGGGGTCATCACATGTGGTTGCCGCAAGATCCTATGTCGAATCCACCGGCCACACCAAGTATGGAGACACATACTCTAAATTTGTTTATCTGCATTTAACCCATCCAAAGTGCACACAAACAGCAGTGAACACTCACACACCCTGAGCACACACCCAGAGCAGTGGGCAGCCATTTATGCTGCGGCGCCCTGGGATCAGTTGGGGGTTCCCCCATAATGAAAGCATACTACTTTCTTTGGCCTTGTTGTGAATAAAGCTGAAACGTAGACATATGCCCAGTTCTAGTTGAACAAAACAACTACATGAAGCTCTTCAAATTCTACTACCATTCAAAAAACAGCTGAAGAAGTGTATTTTTGCTTACATATAAGTACGATGAGAGCAAGTCTTTGCCTCTCCTTCTTAGTGAGTGATTGTCAATAACTGACACTGGTGAGGGTCTCAAAGGAGATGTATGCTCTCATATGATTGGTTCAGGTCAGTGGAAAGTTTTACCTAAAGCGGCCCACATCATGAGGTTTCAGCAGTAAATTAGGTTATTGTATGAACACAGGAAGATTGAGACCAGTATTAACCACTTATCCATTACCTAATATACATTTGTTTGCTCCGATTTGTCTTTGGTATGGTTATATGTAAATTGTTTCTGCAAGTTCTGGCGCACATTTCCAAGAATTTCACTTACTAAAGCACACATGCTGTGGTGATGTGACAATAAAAGTGATTTGACTTGACTTGACTCTTTCTGACCATGAAAATATTAAGACATTTCATCATCGGACAGATATGTACAGAGACTATTATTTAAAGAGATTTCTATATTATTAAAGATGTTTTGTGTGCGCAGATAAGCCCAATATTATGGGCTTTGCATTTGACATGCAATGAGTAAATTAATGAGCTTTGAACTGAAGGAATAGTGTAAAATCTGTTTGGTTCTTTTTTCGTTGTTTTAGTGTAGTTGGTCAAAATAAGATATGATGCAGCAACATCCAAACAGGTCAAAACAGGAAACCCACAGGCCCCATTCAGACCACTTACAACCTGCTCACATTTGCTGCTTTTACACATCATCAAACTGAAACATGAACATCTTGTAGATTATTGCTCACCAAACAAAAATGTTCCCTTTAGCCTTTGTATGCTTTTGTGTGTTGGTTATCATTATGTATTTGCACAAAGGCATCTAGCTCGCATTAATTCATGCACTAGTGAAGTTTTATGTGTGTTCTTATGGCAATCAAAATAAGATTTGAGTTCATTCTTTTTTAAATGAAAAGTCTGGCATACTGTGGTTCTCCAGTTTATCCATTTTAATATTTGGCATTTTTCACTAATTCAGCAATAACCAACATAACTGGTCTGGATGTTTCTTTCATTCAATGACAGTCCCTTTTCTTATATTTTAACAGTTCACCCAAAAATGAAAATTTGCCGAACATTTACTCACATTCAGCATATCAAAGATGTAGAGGAGTTTGTCCTTTATAATACCTGCAACAAATATTTATTTAGAGCTGTTTTGGACTGTTTTCACTTGTACGCAGTGCTTGATCTGTGCACTTTTTCTACTGATTCAGCTGAGACAAATTTTTTTCTTATGGTTATGTACCCATATTATGGACCAAGGTCTTGTATTTTAGAAGCAACAGTTAGGCATACGTTAAAAATATCTTTATTGTGGATTGTTTTTCTAACAAACATGCATCTTTTCACTTTAAAATATGTTCATTAATGGACTGGTGTCATGTGGATTACTTGTGGTTTATTGAGGTGTTTGAACCCTCATTTGTACGGCTCCGAATTCACTGCAGAGATCCACTGGTAAGCAAGTGATGTCATGCTACATTTACATTTGTATAAATCTCATCTACATTTTGGATGACGAAAAAGTGAGTCAATTTTCAACAAATCTTTGGGTGAACTCTTCAAGTCTGCAGACTCTTGGTCTCATTTTAAAAGGCTTCTCTATCGAAAGCACTTGTCAGCTGCATTTGGTAAGTCACTGAGTCTCATTTCAAAAAGTAGCCATTACATGTCAAAGTAAGATAGAAGATGCAGTAATTCATGTCTCACATGTTTAGCTCTTGGAGCTGTCCAATGTGCTGAATTTCTACTTAATTAAAATCATTATATTCTAAAGTTGTAAGGACAGTTTGTGATATGACAAATAATGCACATTTATCATTTACTGAAGAATGTCTAAAATCTTAAATAAATAATGTAGTAAATTAGAAAATCTGTTACATATTCTTGTCAGTAAAACTGCATATAGAAAAATGGTAAAGGAGGTAATTACATTACAATTATTATTTTTTTTTTATTAATATTATTATTATTATTTTATTTTGTCAAAAAAAAAAAAAACTTGAGATCAAAACAGCAACATCAGAATAATTAACTGTTCTGGACATGGCTTGGTTTAAAATTATTTAAAGGGCCATAAGACTATTGTCACAAAGCTTAGCATAAGAATAATACACATAACATACTAGCATAGTTCTTTTTTCTTTTCTTTTTTTGCCCAAAGGTGGCGCTGTAACCTGACAATGCCTATAACTGCATGCCAAATTAAAATGATTTCAGATACAACTCAAATACAACTGGAATTTTAATACAAACGCCTGATTATACTTACAGAGGTTTAAGTGTCATCTAATACCATTGCATTTGAAGTAATAAGAGCATGTCCAATGAAGCATAACATACTTCATCACCACCCTGGAAAAACATGAATTGTTAAAATATATAAATATTGTTTTAATCTATTTACTTCTTTGTGAATAGAAATAATAGTGTATGTAAAACACTATTATATTATATTATATTATATTATATTATATTATATTATATTATATTATATTATATTATATTATATTATATTATATTATATTATATTATATTAATATGTAATGTATTATGTATTATAAAGATGTAATTTATAGTTTTAAACTATCAAGCAAGTGTAAATTGTATTTAAATATTCTTCTTGCTGTGCATATATAATTCAATACCTCAACATGTCTGTTCACACTCACAGTCTGTGTTTCAGTGCCAGAACCTACAGGAAATTAAAATAACGTAAGAGTCAACTTGGTTCAGATCAAATTAATTAAGATTTAAAATTGTACAGCATAAGCTCAATTGACTGATCAAAGGAAATGCATAAAGTTTTCATTACGGTGACTGTGATATTTTACAGTTTTTATGTGATACTGTATGAAAGCAAATCTAGAGCTGTGATAATATCTGGCACATTATAGCTGTAATGTAATTGAGTTCAGGAGTGAAAGATCACCTGTAGTTTTCCTCTGACAGATGCAGTACACACAGATGGAGAAGAGGAGAACACACACTGGACACACACTGAACAGCAGCGTCCAGCAGAGCACACAGTCTGATGCAGGAGGTGTGGAGGAGGTGTTGAACCGCTCAGAACCAGGAAACACTGGCTCTACATCAAACACAAGCCATTTATAAACAGTCTCACATTATTCATTGAAGATACATGTTTTATTTTATATATTTAATTAATATATACATTTTATTTTAACATCCTATTAAAATAAAAAAAATTACCATTAGCAATATATTTAATATTGCAGATATTTTCCATTTGCCAAGCATAATGCCTAGCAAATAGGATTGACATTCACATCATATTTGAATGGTTCGAAATTTGCTTGTTGTTTATTAATGCTAAAATAATAAAAATATAAATTAAAAATCTGTAAACCTTGTATTAACAAACATTCATACTTACTAAAGCACACATGAGTTAATGTATAATATTAACTAAGAATGTAACGTATTGACAGATTTGTAAATCATTTGCTAATGATTCATTAAAGAAGACAGCTGGAAGCTGAAATATATATCTTTGATCCATTGTGGTAATTAATACATACATTTAACCTATTAGTACATACTAGAAGTTGTTAATAAATTAATAAATAATGACACATTTAATTAATTGCAGTTAATATATTACTTGATCTATTAATCAGATAGACTATCATTTGCTGATGAAGTAATCATTAATAATGGTTTTAACTCAGGATTATCTGTGCATTAGTTAAGAATTAATTCATGCACATTAGTGCACCCATATTGTACTGTTACCCGAAAATTTTATACATAATAGATGCAATTTCCTGCAGTTTCTGATGTTTCGAAGTTTGACTGCAGGATTGTGTCAGCATAAATACTATATATGTGCTTGCTAACTATATTAAAAATATTATGAAAATAAAAGAAATGGGTTTGTTAACACAAAACAAATCAACATGAACAACAGTGAAAATGTTTTCTCACCCAAGACAGATAGACGAGTTGTCAAGTTTCCATACTCATACTCAGATTTTTAATTTATGATGCCGTGTACATCTTTACTTATTTTATTTTCTCTTTTTGCACAGTAGTATATTCCCTCATCAGAGACACTGACATTTGTAATATGTAGATCATAGGAGTTACTGGAGCTGTTGAGCACGAACCTAAAACGTGGAAACTTCTCCTTGAACAGGTTTTCAGTCTCTATTAACTGAGATGGTTGATGCTCATGCGAGCAGTTTCTCAACCAAACAATCAGTGATCCTAATGGTATGACACAGTCACAGTAGAGAGTGATGCTGTCTCCTGCTTTTACTCTCATGTCCACTTCTGCCCCAAAGACTCTCTGCTGTTCACAGAACAAAACACCTGCAAAAGAAAATACAAGTTCAAATACATGAAAGTTTGGTCAATGAACAGTCAATCAAATCAATACAATGGCATAAAATACAAAATTTTAAAACACAAATACGGACGTACACACAAGTATGATGAATGTAACTCTTGCTCGCTCCATCTCAGTGACTGATAAGGATGAGGACCTTCACCGTAGATGGTCTGGTTCATAGTGGTGGGAGGGGAGGTTTTTTTTAAGTGAGGGTGATATTATTTTGGTCTTGTCCTACATATTTATTTTCTATTTTATTTTTGTTTTTTATTTTTTAAACACGTAAAAAGCTCTTTTAGATTATCACCATCAGTTACTTCTTAGTCAACTTCATTTTGAATTACTGCACAGTTAAATGTAACAGAATGTTAAATAGTTTGTATATGTTTCAATATGGTAATTTTTGCTAATTTTTTTTTTAATACAACTGTGTAACACCTTAAAAGAGGCAGAGAAGTCATACATTCAAATTTGATAATATTTTTTTTTTACAATATTATTATGTTTAATGTGACGATGGAGATGACCTAAAGTGCTGATCGTCATTATGGGTTTCCTGTATTGCATATTCCAGCTACATGGCTATTGTTTTCTTTGGTCTCTAAACCTCCCAGAATTAATGTGCCTGCGTTTGTTTGTTTGTATAAGAACGAATTTACTTGAAGATGTTTATTGTTGTTAGAAACCTATTTTTGTTTCTGGCTGTAACCACAAAGTGTTCCATTCACTTACTAGTGTGCATAATCATAAGCTTGTGGTTTCCTGTTTTAGCTTATCTAAATTGTGTTTCAGCTCCCAGAAATGATTTCAGAATTCACTCCACTTCAGAGAAATCCAGTCTTAAATTCTTTGCAGCAATAGACTGAATTATGAGTGAAGAAAATATTTAAATAGAATGAAAGAGATTCAGCACCAGAGACAGTGAACAGCACGATGATAGCCATAAATAAACATGCTGCTAATACTTTGTATTTGAGGAATATTACAGTGCTGCTGAGACAAACAATGTCTTTATATTAACGAGATTGCAATCCCTATTGTTCCTAATATAATCTTTAATGTTTTTCATTGTATGTCAGTTTAATTTAGCAATATGTAGTGTAGTGTATGCAGTTTATCAGAAAGTCATTATATTGTTTATATTTATATATGTATTTATATATTTATAATAAACTGATTAATATACAGACTGTTAAAATGACCAAAAAATAAGTAAACATTTGCAAGAGGACAATCACAAAGACCACTGGAAAGACCACCAGCATGCAATGTTTACGATATATACCTATATCAGTCTGCTCAAGCAAATGCTGTCTCTGCCCTGCCATAGAAGACCAGGCGAAAAAAAATTGTATTATTAGTATTATAGGATTAAAATTGTTATACTCATTAGCTTCTCCTTTTCTTAGTGATGTATAGTGCCAGTTTATCAGAAAGTCATGATTTTGTTTATATTTATATATTTATATTGATATATTATAATTTTCCGCGTAACATTGGCTGGGATCCCGCTGTAGTTGCCTGTGGGTCAAAGCCCCCCAGAGGGCCATGGATGTAATGCAGGAGGTCATTATTTGATAACATCTCGGTTACGTATGTAACCTTGGTTCCCTGAATAGGGAACGAGATGCTGCGGTGACGTCACCACGTATGGGAACACCTCTGGTGTGACGAATGTCTGAAGCCCTATACCATCCCGCCAATCCTATTGGCCAAATGGCGCATAGCACCACCCTGCGCATGCGCACGCATGATATACCTGGGTGCAGCGCGCCATTTCGCTCAGATTTCATGACTGAAGATGAAGAGTTATCAAGGTACGGAACGGCCAGAACCGCAGCATCTCGTTCCCTATTCAGGGAACCAAGGTTACATACGTAACCGAGATGTTCCCTATCATAGGTCACTTCGATGCTGCGGTGACGTCACCACGTATGGGAACGATATACCAAAACGCCTGACGTACCTGATAACTGAGATCCGAGGAAGCAACTGCTCAAGCGGAGAGAACCCGGGAGCCAGGGGCCATCCTCACATCCAGACTGTAGGACTTGATAAAAGTGCTCGGTGAGGACCATCCTGCCGCAGCACAGATATCATCCATAGAAGAGCCACTGAGAAAAGCTTGAGAAGAAGCTACAGCTCGAGTGGAATGAGCCTTAACCCCTAAGGGCGAAGCGAGTCCGCGCGCCTCATAGGCCAAAGAAATTGCCTCCACCAGCCAATGGGACATGCGCTGCTTTGTAACTGCATGGCCCTTACTTTTATGTCCAAAGCAGACAAACAGCTGGTCAGATTCACGCCAAGGGGCTGTGCGATCCACATAAGTCTTTAAAGCTCTCACAGGGCAAAGACTTAGATCTCCTGACCCGGCCTCAGCAGGTGAAAAAGCTTCCAGAACCACTTGCTGAAAGCGAAAAGGGTTAGATGCGACCTTAGGAACATAGTTAGGCCTGGGCCGCAGCAGCACCTTCGCAGAGCCCGGTGCGAATTCCATGCATGAAGGTGAAACAGAAAGAGCCTGTAAATCCCCAACTCTCTTGAGGGAGGATAAAGCCATGAGAAGAAGTGTCTTCAGTGTCAGGAATTTATCTGATACGGTCTCCAAGGGCTCAAACGGATGCCCTGATAAACCTAACAACACAATGGATAAATCCCATGAAGGAACTCGCACAGGGCGGAAAGGCCTCAGCCGTCGCGCAACCTGTATGAAACGAGAAACTAATGGATGACGCCCCACAGAGGCACCGCCTATGTATTCGTGGTAAGCTGAAATGGCTGCCACGTAAACCTTTAAAGTGGCTGGTGTAACGCCATCCGAGAAACGCTCCTGGAGGAACTCCAGCACTGAAGCCACTGGGCAGTAAACTGGATCCACATTATGATTGCCACACCAGGCTGTAAACAGTCTCCACTTGAAAGCATATAAGCGTCTCGTAGAAGCTGCTCTAGAACTCAATATAGTCTCAGTAGTTTCAACAGAAAGACCGGGACATACTAATGCACTCCGCTCAATGGCCACGCCCACAGTTTCCACAGATCTGGCCTCGGGTGCCAAATCAGCCCCTGTGCTTGTGATAATAAATCCTGTCTGAGGGGAATCTCCCACGGAGAGCCCGCTAGCAGACTGATCAGATCCGCAAACCACGGCTGCGTGTGCCATCGCGGAGCCACCAGCAGCAGCTGTTCCACTCTGTCCCGGCGTAATCTGCATAATACCGCTGGGATCAAATGAATCGGAGGAAAAGCATACAGACTGGTCCTGGGCCAGCTGTGAGCTAACGCATCCACGCCCAGGGGCGATGGGGAGCGTAGGGAGAACCATAGCGGGCAATGCGTAGTCATGCTCGACGCGAATAAATCCACTTTCGCTTTGCCGAATATCCGCCATAAAAGATCCACCGTCTGGGGGTGTAATCGCCATTCTCCCTGTTCCAGAGCCTGTCTGGATAGCAGGTCCGCTCCGAAATTCAATCGTCCGGGGACATGAATGGCCCGGATCAAAAGAAACTTGTCCCGAGACCACAGAAGAACACGCCTCGCCAGCCTGCACAGGGGGCGAGAGCGCAATCCTCCTTGATGGTTCAGATAAGACACAACCGCTGTGTTGTCTGATCTGAGCAGCACATGACGGCCGATCAGCAGATCCGCGAAATACTGGAGAGCCAGAAAAACTGCCAGTAATTCCAGTCTGTTTAAATGCCAGCCGCGCTGAGCCGCTGTCCACACTCCGTGGGCTGGTCGCCCTCGACACACAGCTCCCCAACCAGTCAAAGACGCGTCCGTCGTGACAGTCTCTCGGAAAGCATAAATTCCCAGTCGAACTCCTGACAGGAGAAATTCGGTTGACATCCAAATTTTTAGCGACATCACACACCGCCGTGTCACCGAAATCGTGCGATGCGGGAGACAACGGGGTGAAATATTCCGCCTTTTCGTCCACCACTGAAAAGGGCGCATTTGAAGCAATCCCAGACGAATCACGGGGGATGCTGCTGCCATTAGACCCAAGAGCCTGAGGCACAATCTCACTGTCACCGTGCGACCCGCTTTGAAGTGCCGCACACATGACGCAATCAACTGAGCGCGCGAGAGTCCAGATCTATTCCCAGAAAAGTTATCCGTTGAGAGGGAGTTAAAACACTCTTCTTGAAATTTGTTCGTAAGCCCAGGCTGTTTAAATGATTCAGCACAATATCTCGGTGAGAGTGTGCTTGAGTCCGCGATTGCGCTAGCACCAGCCAATCGTCCAAATAATTCAACACACGAACGCCCTGGAGCCGCAACGGGGCCAGTGCTGCGTCCATGCATTTTGAGAAAGTACGGGGCGCTAAAGCCAAGCCAAAGGGAAGAACGCGGTACTGATACGCTTTGCCCTCTAAAGCGAATCTGAGGAACTTCCTGTGTCTCTTGACGATCTGAATATGGAAATACGCATCCTTCAGATCGATCGTAATAAACCAATCGCTTGGTCGGATCTGAGACAGAATAGATTTCACCGTCAACATCTTGAATTTGCTCGGTCTGAGTGCAAGATTCAGACGGCGTAAATCCAGAATGGGTCGTAACCCGCCGTCTTTTTTCGGTACCACGAAATAACGGCTGTAAAAACCTGTCTCCATCTGAGAGGGGTGTACTTCTTCTATAGAAGTAAGCGTTCCCACGCGGCCCGAAACAATATTAGTGGTTTCAAAACTTCCGCTCCCTGCAACGCCGTCATACGCGTTAAAACGACCGGACACGAAAAACCCGTGGTGTTCGTGCACCGGGGAAGCGTATGCGCCAGAGTCGTTGCGTTCCGTTGAGTATAATCCTGAAACGTGTCCACGGCAGGAATTAGGCCAACAGATGGAACATCGGGCTCTGCCGCTAGCGAAAAAGCGGCGGCTGTGCGAGCCGTCATAAACGGGCCGTATGTGCAGGGTCCTTGAGTCGTCCCTCGAACTACAAAAGCAGGATTGCGCAGAGTGTCTGAGGGAGCGTCTATTATTACAGCTCGATCCAATGTTGCTCGACGCGCTGTTAGCGGCGAGACAATCAATGTTTGAGCATGGGGACTGCAATGAGAGTGTGGGATGCGCGAAAGCGGTCCGACAGCGCTCTCTAGCGGAGGGCACAGTCCCTGGCAAGCAGCAAAAAGATCAGGAGCTGCTATTCGGCACCCGAGAACGAGAGGCTTTAGCCGTCGAGGTCAGGTTCAATCGCTTACGTTGACGCTGGTGCGCTAGAGGAAAAACTCTAAGGCCCCAGTCCTTACGAGGAGGCGCCATAGGTGTGGGTTCCTCTCGAGAGGCTGCTCGCTGGCGGTGAGAGGAGGTTGAGCGAGAACGCGCGGGCGCTTGCCGGCGTTCGACCTCCCTGGGTCTGCCGGGAATCAGCTGGCGGAAAGCGGCTGATTGCTGTTTCGCTGCCCTGAACTTCTCCACTACTGACGTGACAGCCTCACCGAACAATCCATCCCTGGAGACAGGGGCATCCATAAGGAAAGATTTATCCTTCTCCTTAATATCGGTGAGATTAAGCCAGAGGTGGCGCTCAACCGAAATCAAACCGGCCATAGTACGGCCCACTGCACGAGCGGTATGTTTGGTAGCGCGTAGCGCCAAATCCGTAGCTCTACGCAGTTCTTTCACTGCCTCCGGTGTGATGCCCTCACCTTCATCTAATTCCTTCAATAACTCCGCTTGGTAGGCCTGAAGGACCGCTATAGAGTGGAGCAACGCAGCCGCCTGACCAGCCGCCATGTAGGATTTACCCACCAAACTAGACGTGACTCGACACGCCTTCGAAGGAAGAAGGGGGCGAGACTTCCAAGCCGCGGCCGAACTAGGCGCAAGGTGTTCGGCGAGAGTCTCTTCCACCGGGGGCATCATAGTATAGCCATGGTTCGCCATATCAGAAACGGTGGCGAAATCCGCGGCCGCAGCGTTAGTAATCCGCGCCGAAAACGGCTGTTTCCAGGACCTCGAAACCTCCTGGTGGAGGTCCGGGAAAAAAGGCAAAGGCCTCCAGGGCTGTGTAGGTGTCCGACTGGTTAGAAAACGGTCGTCCAGCTTAGAAGAAGGTTGGGCCTCGGCCTTGTCAACCTCCCAGTCTAGCCCCAATTTACCCACCGCACGAGAAACCACATCCAACAGCTCACTGTAGGAGGGGGAAACACGCCTCTCCTGTCCGCTAGGAGGAAGAGGGCTAGTGTCGGTCGCGAAGTCCTCAGACCCCGAGGCCGCGGTGTATAAAACATCGTCGTCATAGCGTCCACAACCGAAGGAGATGGCGGCGCATGCCTCCGGTGTGGGAAGTAAATCCTCATTAGAGAAGACGACGGGCTCAGTATAAGTTTTATTCTGCAGCAGGGTAGGGGAGAGCGAGCGATGTGGAGAATATTCCAGCGCTGCGCTGTCCACAAAGTCCATGTCGCACGTGTCACCCCAGGCCCTCGCCTCGTGCGGTGCCTCGGCAGTCGCAGAGGTGACCTGACGGGGGTTAGACTCGAGGGCGACATTAGAGAATACTTCCACCCTGGAGCGCAGTACTCTGAGCCGCAGGCCATCACAATGGGGACAGGAAGAAAGGCCGCTAAGCGCAGCCTGTGCGTGATGTAAACCAAGACATACTACGCACCTGTCATGAGTGTCCCCCGCCGTGATGTACCTGGTACATGGCTCCTTACATTTTCGAAAACTCATCGCGTCCGCGAAGAGGAGTTAACACTGCTCGAAGAGATCGCTGGAGAACGCGAGACGATAGGGCACAGATGATTCGCTATTCCTGAAGGAATGAAATCTGAGCGAAATGGCGCGCTGCACCCAGGTATATCATGCGTGCGCATGCGCAGGGTGGTGCTATGCGCCATTTGGCCAATAGGATTGGCGGGATGGTATAGGGCTTCAGACATTCGTCACACCAGAGGTGTTCCCATACGTGGTGACGTCACCGCAGCATCGAAGTGACCTATGATAGGGAAACAATATATAGATATATAATATCTGTAAATAATCAGTAAAATGTACTACTCCAAAATAAATTGCACTATTTACGTTTTTAATTATCAATAGCATGCTTCTCTCTTCTCACTATGTAACTTGAATATAGTAAAAAATAATAATAAACAAAAACAATTTTAATTTGTGCACAATTATTCCATTTATTCCATTCTATCAGTCAGTTACATTTCATAAAGGAATTTCTTGACTTCTGCGTTCTAGGCAAGAATCGGTCCTGATGAAATGGTTTGTGGGTAAGTGATTTTGACTTCGTCTGTAATAGTTTGGTAGACCAGACTAGTTTCAACATTGACTATTAGCCACTAGATGGAGCCATTGGGTGATCATCATTTTTTTACTCTTTTGAGCAGTATTAATATTCACAGACACCATCATACCTCTACTCAGAGAATATATATATATTTGTATTTGTTCAATGTACTGTAAACATTCAAAAGCATGTTATTATTACTACTTGAACAGCATACATCCACATTTATTTTGAGATATGTACTCATTTTATCTATAGATAAACACAGACACACAACCTTAAGATTTTACTTTAGACTTGTTTGGGAGATTTGATGATAGTCAGGCTGATATAAAGAAGATTTTAATTCAATGCAGAACATGTAACAAACAAACAAATTAATTAATTATAATTAAGAACATACAGTTACATGTTAATATTTATTAAAAGTAATTTACATTAAAATGAACAAGTAAATAAAATGTAAAACTCCAAAAGGTATCATTGGATCAAAAAGGGGCTTAAATGGATTTTAAAAAAAAACTTTATTGTGTTCAGTGCCAAAAATTAATTAATGCATGTTTGGCAGCAAACTAAAATAATAGCTGAAATAGCAGAGCATAAAATATGAATAGACTAGCAACAGCATATGTATTTGATATGAGGAAGCAGAATCACATCTTGGCATAGGGCTGTGCAGATGTCAGGAGTCTATAAGAGACTTCAGTGTGAAGACAGATCTTTCCAGTCTTACTCATCTCACACTGATGATTCTCCAGAAGATCGGCCTGTAAAGATTGAGAGGGAGGGAGAGAGGACAACCTGAACTAAACATCACATCAACCTACAGTACATCTCAGAAATAGTGAAGCTTACTGACAATAAAGAACAGTTACCTTAAAAACATTTGCTTTGAGTATCTCAGCACTCAGGTCAGGACCTAAAAAACATGCAATGAAAATCTGAAAAAGTATAATTATGACTGTTGAAAATCAATGCAGGTCGACACTGAAACTTCAACCATATGCTTTTTAACACAGGCCTATATTGAACCACTTTTACAACTTTTAACAAATATATAGTTGAATATGCTTTATGCTTTATTATACACTGTTAAAAATCGCTGTAAAAAAACGGCCAAATTTCGACAGTAAAATACTGTTTTTCATTAAAACAGTGCATTCTGGGTAATATTCATCGTTTTCGAGAAGTAGCCTGCTGCTATATATCGTAAATTAACAACGTTCAAAGTCGACATCAGCGTCTGTGTTTCAAATCACACCCTACACCCTCATTCACTATTCCCTACATGAGTTTACTAATATAGTCCACCTGACAGAGAGAATGAAAACTAATGAGTGAATTCAGACACTGATCAACAGCTGCTGTTAATGAGTAGAATCACTGAAGAAAAAAAAAACATAACAAGACAAACACATGAAATACAACTGACTTCAGCCACAGCCTTAGATGAAATCAACTGAAGATTTAAACGATCAACAAACAGCTTCACCAACTTCACACATTACTAACCAGACTGACTTTATTTCTATCAGATCAGAGAACAGAGATCAAAAGATCTTATTGAGAATTACAGAGATTTAGATGATAATGTTACTGTTTCGTTTGACATAACCATTGTGGAGATCAGTGTTTGCTTTAGTTTGGCTCCTGATCATTGACTTTTGCACTTTAAATTTTGTTTTAAGCGAATCTGAGGAACTTCCTGTGTCTCTTGACGATCTGAATATGGAAATACGCATCCTTCAGATCGATCGTAATAAACCAATCGCTTGGTCGGATCTGAGACAGAATAGATTTCACCGTCAACATCTTGAATTTGCTCGGTCTGAGTGCAAGATTCAGACGGCGTAAATCCAGAATGGGTCGTAACCCGCCGTCTTTTTTCGGTACCACGAAATAACGGCTGTAAAAACCTGTCTCCATCTGAGAGGGGTGTACTTCTTCTATAGAAGTAAGCGTTCCCACGCGGCCCGAAACAATATTAGTGGTTTCAAAACTTCCGCTCCCTGCAACGCCGTCATACGCGTTAAAACGACCGGACACGAAAAACCCGTGGTGTTCGTGCACCGGGGAAGCGTATGCGCCAGAGTCGTTGCGTTCCGTTGAGTATAATCCTGAAACGTGTCCACGGCAGGAATTAGGCCAACAGATGGAACATCGGGCTCTGCCGCTAGCGAAAAAGCGGCGGCTGTGCGAGCCGTCATAAACGGGCCGTATGTGCAGGGTCCTTGAGTCGTCCCTCGAACTACAAAAGCAGGATTGCGCAGAGTGTCTGAGGGAGCGTCTATTATTACAGCTCGATCCAATGTTGCTCGACGCGCTGTTAGCGGCGAGACAATCAATGTTTGAGCATGGGGACTGCAATGAGAGTGTGGGATGCGCGAAAGCGGTCCGACAGCGCTCTCTAGCGGAGGGCACAGTCCCTGGCAAGCAGCAAAAAGATCAGGAGCTGCTATTCGGCACCCGAGAACGAGAGGCTTTAGCCGTCGAGGTCAGGTTCAATCGCTTACGTTGACGCTGGTGCGCTAGAGGAAAAACTCTAAGGCCCCAGTCCTTACGAGGAGGCGCCATAGGTGTGGGTTCCTCTCGAGAGGCTGCTCGCTGGCGGTGAGAGGAGGTTGAGCGAGAACGCGCGGGCGCTTGCCGGCGTTCGACCTCCCTGGGTCTGCCGGGAATCAGCTGGCGGAAAGCGGCTGATTGCTGTTTCGCTGCCCTGAACTTCTCCACTACTGACGTGACAGCCTCACCGAACAATCCATCCCTGGAGACAGGGGCATCCATAAGGAAAGATTTATCCTTCTCCTTAATATCGGTGAGATTAAGCCAGAGGTGGCGCTCAACCGAAATCAAACCGGCCATAGTACGGCCCACTGCACGAGCGGTATGTTTGGTAGCGCGTAGCGCCAAATCCGTAGCTCTACGCAGTTCTTTCACTGCCTCCGGTGTGATGCCCTCACCTTCATCTAATTCCTTCAATAACTCCGCTTGGTAGGCCTGAAGGACCGCTATAGAGTGGAGCAACGCAGCCGCCTGACCAGCCGCCATGTAGGATTTACCCACCAAACTAGACGTGACTCGACACGCCTTCGAAGGAAGAAGGGGGCGAGACTTCCAAGCCGCGGCCGAACTAGGCGCAAGGTGTTCGGCGAGAGTCTCTTCCACCGGGGGCATCATAGTATAGCCATGGTTCGCCATATCAGAAACGGTGGCGAAATCCGCGGCCGCAGCGTTAGTAATCCGCGCCGAAAACGGCTGTTTCCAGGACCTCGAAACCTCCTGGTGGAGGTCCGGGAAAAAAGGCAAAGGCCTCCAGGGCTGTGTAGGTGTCCGACTGGTTAGAAAACGGTCGTCCAGCTTAGAAGAAGGTTGGGCCTCGGCCTTGTCAACCTCCCAGTCTAGCCCCAATTTACCCACCGCACGAGAAACCACATCCAACAGCTCACTGTAGGAGGGGGAAACACGCCTCTCCTGTCCGCTAGGAGGAAGAGGGCTAGTGTCGGTCGCGAAGTCCTCAGACCCCGAGGCCGCGGTGTATAAAACATCGTCGTCATAGCGTCCACAACCGAAGGAGATGGCGGCGCATGCCTCCGGTGTGGGAAGTAAATCCTCATTAGAGAAGACGACGGGCTCAGTATAAGTTTTATTCTGCAGCAGGGTAGGGGAGAGCGAGCGATGTGGAGAATATTCCAGCGCTGCGCTGTCCACAAAGTCCATGTCGCACGTGTCACCCCAGGCCCTCGCCTCGTGCGGTGCCTCGGCAGTCGCAGAGGTGACCTGACGGGGGTTAGACTCGAGGGCGACATTAGAGAATACTTCCACCCTGGAGCGCAGTACTCTGAGCCGCAGGCCATCACAATGGGGACAGGAAGAAAGGCCGCTAAGCGCCGCCTGTGCGTGATGTAAACCAAGACATACTACGCACCTGTCATGAGTGTCCCCCGCCGTGATGTACCTGGTACATGGCTCCTTACATTTTCGAAAACTCATCGCGTCCGCGAAGAGGAGTTAACACTGCTCGAAGAGATCGCTGGAGAACGCGAGACGATAGGGCACAGATGATTCGCTATTCCTGAAGGAATGAAATCTGAGCGAAATGGCGCGCTGCACCCAGGTATATCATGCGTGCGCATGCGCAGGGTGGTGCTATGCGCCATTTGGCCAATAGGATTGGCGGGATGGTATAGGGCTTCAGACATTCGTCACACCAGAGGTGTTCCCATACGTGGTGACGTCACCGCAGCATCGAAGTGACCTATGATAGGGAAACAATATATAGATATATAATATCTGTAAATAATCAGTAAAATGTACTACTCCAAAATAAATTGCACTATTTACGTTTTTAATTATCAATAGCATGCTTCTCTCTTCTCACTATGTAACTTGAATATAGTAAAAAATAATAATAAACAAAAACAATTTTAATTTGTGCACAATTATTCCATTTATTCCATTCTATCAGTCAGTTACATTTCATAAAGGAATTTCTTGACTTCTGCGTTCTAGGCAAGAATCGGTCCTGATGAAATGGTTTGTGGGTAAGTGATTTTGACTTCGTCTGTAATAGTTTGGTAGACCAGACTAGTTTCAACATTGACTATTAGCCACTAGATGGAGCCATTGGGTGATCATCATTTTTTTACTCTTTTGAGCAGTATTAATATTCACAGACACCATCATACCTCTACTCAGAGAATATATATATATTTGTATTTGTTCAATGTACTGTAAACATTCAAAAGCATGTTATTATTACTACTTGAACAGCATACATCCACATTTATTTTGAGATATGTACTCATTTTATCTATAGATAAACACAGACACACAACCTTAAGATTTTACTTTAGACTTGTTTGGGAGATTTGATGATAGTCAGGCTGATATAAAGAAGATTTTAATTCAATGCAGAACATGTAACAAACAAACAAATTAATTAATTATAATTAAGAACATACAGTTACATGTTAATATTTATTAAAAGTAATTTACATTAAAATGAACAAGTAAATAAAATGTAAAACTCCAAAAGGTATCATTGGATCAAAAAGGGGCTTAAATGGATTTAAAAAAAAAACTTTATTGTGTTCAGTGCCAAAAATTAATTAATGCATGTTTGGCAGCAAACTAAAATAATAGCTGAAATAGCAGAGCATAAAATATGAATAGACTAGCAACAGCATATGTATTTGATATGAGGAAGCAGAATCACATCTTGGCATAGGGCTGTGCAGATGTCAGGAGTCTATAAGAGACTTCAGTGTGAAGACAGATCTTTCCAGTCTTACTCATCTCACACTGATGATTCTCCAGAAGATCGGCCTGTAAAGATTGAGAGGGAGGGAGAGAGGACAACCTGAACTAAACATCACATCAACCTACAGTACATCTCAGAAATAGTGAAGCTTACTGACAATAAAGAACAGTTACCTTAAAAACATTTGCTTTGAGTATCTCAGCACTCAGGTCAGGACCTAAAAAACATGCAATGAAAATCTGAAAAAGTATAATTATGACTGTTGAAAATCAATGCAGGTCGACACTGAAACTTCAACCATATGCTTTTTAACACAGGCCTATATTGAACCACTTTTACAACTTTTAACAAATATATAGTTGAATATGCTTTATGCTTTATTATACACTGTTAAAAATCGCTGTAAAAAAACGGCCAAATTTCGACAGTAAAATACTGTTTTTCATTAAAACAGTGCATTCTGGGTAATATTCATCGTTTTCGAGAAGTAGCCTGCTGCTATATATCGTAAATTAACAACGTTCAAAGTCGACATCAGCGTCTGTGTTTCAAATCACACCCTACACCCTCATTCACTATTCCCTACATGAGTTTACTAATATAGTCCACCTGACAGAGAGAATGAAAACTAATGAGTGAATTCAGACACTGATCAACAGCTGCTGTTAATGAGTAGAATCACTGAAGAAAAAAAAACATAACAAGACAAACACATGAAATACAACTGACTTCAGCCACAGCCTTAGATGAAATCAACTGAAGATTTAAACGATCAACAAACAGCTTCACCAACTTCACACATTACTAACCAGACTGACTTTATTTCTATCAGATCAGAGAACAGAGATCAAAAGATCTTATTGAGAATTACAGAGATTTAGATGATAATGTTACTGTTTCGTTTGACATAACCATTGTGGAGATCAGTGTTTGCTTTAGTTTGGCTCCTGATCATTGACTTTTGCACTTTAAATTTTGTTTTATTGCTGTATTTGTATCTTTATGATGCATCTGTTACAGCAGTATTAATTTTGAAAGTCAAGTGATTATGGTTGTTTCTAACAGGCATGATCTACTAGACTTAAAGTGTTGCTATAATAATCAAATATTAATTTTTCCCAGCATGCATTGCGGCATGAATAAATTATGCCCCTGAATTGTTCACTTATTTTCTTGAATTCTTATATGCTTATAATTTTGCATTTGCTTTAAGTTTTAGTAGCATGTGTTGTGATGTTCAGAACTGATCTGTTCATTTATTTTGTGGATTGTCACCATTGTTGTGATTCATACGCTGATTCTTGATGTTTCTGTCTAAATTTCAGCAAAGGTTTTTTTTTTTTTTTTTTATTATGAGTGAAATTTTCTTAACAGTCTTTTATAACTTATGGCTCAGAAGTGTTCATTCTTATGCTGTAATATCAATATTCAATAAGAGAAGAGACACGGGATTAGATCAGAAATAATAGTGTTTGTCCTTGTCAATATATAAACAACAATATCAGATTTTTTTTTCTTCTGTGTACTTTTGTTTTGCTATAACAAGTTCCAAAGACGCATTGTTACAGCATGTTAAAAAAAAAACTTAGTTGTTGAAAAGTCATGTTCAAGAGCCCAACTAAAGTAAACACTGATCTCCATCATGGTAGTGAAAAAAACACCTAAACCTATTTAACTCTCCATAAGTTCTTCTGTAGACATCTGACAGAAATAAAGTCAGTCTGGTTAGTAATGTGAATCTGGTGAAGCTGTTTTAATAGTTGTTTAATCAGATCTTGAGAGATTTGATGTATTCTTTTATTCAGTTGATTTCATCTAAGGCTGTGGCTGAAGTCATTTGTAGATCTTGTGTTTCTCTTTCCTTCAGTGATTCTGCAGGTGTTTATACTAATGCTCAATCATCAATTAATCACCAAATTATCTCATTAACTTCACTGATTCAGTGTTACTCTAACACTCTGTAGTGTGCACACATTATAAGTGTTCATTTAAAACTGAGGATTTTCTTGTGGGGTTTAAAGGGTTAAAGATTTAAGATGAAGAAAAAACAGCATGAAACATAATTTAACAGTAATAAACTGTAATTAATTTACAGGAAACAAACTGTAGAAAAACAGTTATTTACTGGCGCCCCTGCTGCCAGTAAAAAACTGTTTTTCAACTGTTTCTTGCCGTAAATTAATGGTTGCCAGCAAAAAAAGTGTTTTTCTACAGTTTGTTGCCGTTAAGTCAAGGAAAAACAGTAATATACTGTAAAATGTAAACGTCAGATTTACCAAATGAAAAAAAAGTTAATTTAACTAAAATATTTGTGAACATCCATAGAAAAAAAACTAGGCAAAGTCATACACTGATAATGAGAGTAAATACTGAACTTGACTGTATTAATGTGTGTTTGCACAAGAGAAATCGTTTAATGTAGTTTTGTTGTTCACCATTGCGCTGGAGAGTAGAGCCTTTGCTTCAGTCAATGATGAGCCACAATTTCTGATTTTCTGCTGCTTTATGTAAAGGCAGTAAATGTGGAGTCGCTGATACAGTGATGATCTCTGCGTTAAGTACTTCAGCATATACATGTGTGCTATAGCTGACAATGAGCTGCAGTGATTTGAGTAAAAGTCATGTATTTAGTTACTTTATTACTGCACATTAAGTGTTTGCATCGTTATATTAAGAAATATTCCTTCTCAGTGGACTCAAATGAAATAAGTTCATAGTACTAACATCGTAGGAATGCTAGTTTTAAAAACTCGAACTGTTTGAAGCAGTGGGAGTGGAGTTAATTTCTATTGTAGAATTTACGGTAAAATACTGTTAAAAAAATAAAAGTGGTAAATTAATGGTTAAGAGCTGTAAATTAACAGTACTTTACTGGCGCCCCTGCTGCCAGAAAATTACTGTTATTTAACGGCAATTTTTTTTACAGTGTAGGTTATATTTCAGCACAGCTACTCCTTATTTTAATAATTGTAATTTTTATTAAGATTCTTTTACACATTCATTTTCTATAAAAATAAATGTTAAATGAATAGTACACCCGAATAATTTACAATATTATGGATAGAGTCTAAAAACATTTTTCTTGCTTATTGCGCTCATTCACTGCAGAGGATCCACTAGTGAGCAAGTGATGTAATGCTAAATATGTCCGCTATGAAGACAAAAACTCATCTACATCTACACCATCCTAAGGATAAGTACACTTTCCACACTTTTTCTTTTTAGGTGTACTATTTTTCTAATGTGTACCTGTAGTTTGAGCCCGACAAAAGCAGAACACACAGATGGAGGACAGGAGTGAAGAGAGGAGAACACACACTGGACACACACTGAACAGCAGCGTCCAGCAGAGCACACAGTCTGATGCAGGATGAGTGGAGGAGGTGTTGAACCGCTCAGAACCAGGACACACTGGCTCTACATCAAACACAAGCCATTTATAAACAGTCTCAAACTATTCAGTTAAGATACGTGTTTTATTTTAATATTAAATCAATATATACATTTTATTTTAACATTCTATTAAAATGTTAAATTACCATTAACAATATATTTAATAATGCACATAGTTTCCATTTGTCAAGCATAATGCCTAGCAAATCGGTATTCACATTCAGATCTGAAAATATATTGTAGTTTTTTGTTGTTTATTAATGTTAATATAATAAGAAAAATATAAATGAAGAATCCGTAAACCTTTTATTAACAAACATTCATACTTACTAATACACATGAGTTAATGTATAATATTAACTAAGAATGTAACGTAATGACAGATTTGTAAATCATTTGCTAATGATTAATTAAAGAAGACAACTGGAAGCTGAAATATATAGCTTTGATCCATTGTGGTAATTAATACATACATTTAACCTATTAGTACATACTAGAAGTTGTTAATAAATTAATAAATAATGACACATTTAAATAATAGCAGTTCATATATTACTTGATCTATTAATCAGATAGACTATCATTTGCTGATGAAGTAATCATTAATAAATGGTTTTCTCAGGATTATCTGTGCATTAGTTAAGAATTAATTCATGCACATTAGTGCACCCATATTGTACGTTTACCTAGATTTTTATACATAATAGATGCAGTTTTCTGCAGTTCTAAGTTTGACTGCAGGATTGTGTCAGCATAAGTACTGCATATGTGCAAGACTTGTTGCTAAGTATATCGAAAATATAATGAAAATAAAAGAAATGGGTTTGTTAACACAAAACAAATCAACATGAACAACAGTGAAAATGTTTTCTCACCCAAGACAGATAGACGAGTTGTCAAGTTTCCATACTCATACTCAGATTTTTCATTTATGATGCCGTGTACATCTTTACTTATTTTATTTTCTGTTTTCGCACAGTAGTATATACCCTCATCAGAGACACTGACATTTGTAATGTGTAGATCATAGGAGTTACTGGAGCTGTTGAGCACGAAACTAAAACGTGGAAATGTCTCCTGGAACAGGTTTTCAGTCTCTATTAACAGAGATGGTTGATGCTCATGTGAGCAGTTTCTCAACCAAACAATGTATGATCCTAATGGTATGACACAGTCACAGTAGAGAGTGATGCTGTCTCCTGCTTTAACTCTCATGTCCACTTCTGCCCCAAAGACTCTCTGCTGTTCACAGAACAAAACACCTGAAAAAGAGAATAAATAATAGATGTATTTCAATGCCATGACATGGAACATAACATAAAAAAACATGCACAAAAAGAGGACGTACACAGAAGTCCGATGACTGTAACTCTTGCTCGCTCCATCCCAGTGACTGATAAATGGGAGAGTCTTCAGTGCGGATGTCAGCTCTTATTTGATTGGCTGTGGTGGGAGGTATTTCTGCTAAAGAGTTTTTATAAACTTAAGCTGGAATTGTTTTCTTTTGTTTAGATTGGTCACTGTTTTAGTTTATAGTTAATAAACTTTAGTTTTCCAGGTTATATGTTTAAAAAGGTAATATATATTTATAAATATCATTTGTGTGTGTGTGTGTGTGTGTTCCATTATTCTTGTGCACTCTATGCAAGCAGCTCAAACCCTGCACATAAAAATGCACATATGTATTCACAAGGTGTGGTTTCCTGTCTTTTTTACCAGCTGAGAGAAGAGCTTACCTAATGTTAAAAATATGGTTAGCAATAATAACATCGATCATAATCTCAATAATCGTAATCAATGCAATCCATGCAATGATTCACATGAGGACAGTTGCAAAGACCCCTGGACACATTTGTGGTTTTGACTTCTAGAGAAGGTTGGACTCTCTTTACTGGTAATGTAACAAACCACTTCTTACATCCTGTGGCCCCTAACGACCACTTTATAATGTCTAGTCTTCACAAGTCTTTATGTAGTTTCTTCACAAATATGCTCAGTAAAATATCCCTCTGAATATCCATCTTGATCACTGTGTTTTCTTTATTGGTTTTAACAACAAATGATATGTGTCGGAACCTTTCCAACTTGCAATACAAGTACACTGTAAAACCCGACAAGTTAACTCAACTCAAATCGTTTGAGTAAACTGATTGCCTTGACTGTAATACCCGACAAGTAAACTTTACTCAAACGGTTTGAGTAAACAGATATCCTTAAGTTATGTTAACTCAAACCGTTTGAGGAAACCGATTGCCTTAAACCATTTAAGTTGAAAAAAACTAACAGTTATGAGTACTCTGAACTTAATTCAGTTGAGTTCACTGAAAGAAGATATACATTGCAATTAAGTGATTAAGTGATTAATTGAGCTTTAGTGATGAACACCTGCTGTTAACAAACATAATCACTGAAGAAAAGAGAGAAAGGAACAACAGCTGACTTCAGACACAGCTTCACTCAAACCTGACAAGTTATGTTAACTCAAACCGTTTGAGGAAACTGATTGCCTTAAACTGTTTAAGTTGAAAAAACTAACAGTTATGAGTACTCTGAACTTAATTCAGTTGAGTTCATTGAAAGAAGATATACATTGCAATTAAGTGATTAAGTGATTAACTAAGTGCTGATTGAGAATTAGTGATGAACAGCTGCTGTTAACAAACAGAATCACTGAAGAAAAGAGAAACACAAGAACTACTACAACTGACTTCAGACACAGACTTAGATGAAATCAACTGAAATAAAATACATGAAATCTCTAAAGATCTGATGAAACAACCCCACAAACAGCATCAGCAGCTCCACTTATTAATAACCAGACTGACTTTATTTCTGTCAGACGTCTACAGAAGATCTTATTGAGAATGAACTAAGGTTTAGATGTTGATTTATTGTTTCATTTGAAGTAACCATGTTAGAGATCAGTGTCTGCTTTAGTTGGGCTCTTGACCCTTGATTTCTGTCTTAGTCTTTTCTCTGGCTGTTATAACCGTGTGTTTCTAAAACACATTTGTTGTAACTCAAAAGCCCAGAAGAAATGCCATCAGATGTTAATCTGTACCTAGGTGTAGGTTGTTATACTTTATAAAGGTGATGGTAATTATTTATTATTATTCACAGTTATTGATCCATGCAGAGTCTAATCTCTGATGTGTAATTAGTAGAAGTGGACCTAGTAAAAATGACACTAAGAGCCAGTGATTCTGTAATATTCAATTAATATTAAAATGACTTCATAAACATTTTGTACACATACTTTTGTCTTCTATGGCAGCAAGTGGTCAAACACAGACATCAATAATCAGAATATGAACCTCTACAATGGTGACAAAAAAACATGCTGCAATGCATGCTGGGTACTATTGTAGTAGAAAACTCATCCATGGCTCCCAGCATGCTCTGCAGCATTTTTTTTTTTTTTATGGTCACCATTGTTGAGGTTCATATGCTGATTATTGATGTCTGTGTGTGACTAATTGACACCATAGAAGTCCACACTGTTTGAAAAGTCTTTGTATTAACGGATTATCACAGAACCACTGAGTCTTAGGATCACTTTTACTGTAATCAATCAAATTACATAACACTTATTTCATCAGAGATTAGACTTCTTATGAATCAATAATTGATGATTATCACTAATATAAAGTATAACAACCTACACCTAGGTACAGGTTAACACCTGATGGCTCTTCTTCTGGGCTTTTGAGTTACAACAAATGTGTTTTAGAAACACACGGTTATAACAGCCAGAGAAAAGACTAAGACAGAAGTCAAGGGTCAAAGAGCCCAACTAAAGCAAACACTGATCTCTAACATGGTTACTTCAAATGAAACAATAAATCAACATCTAAACCTTAGTTCATTCTCAATAAGATCTTCTGTAGACGTCTGACAGAAATAAAGTCAGTCTGGTTATTAATAAGTGGAGCTGCTGATGCTGTTTGTGGGTTGTTTAATCAGATCTTGAGAGATTTCATGTATTTTATTTCAGTTGATTTCATCTAAGGCTGTGTCTGAAGTCAGTTGTAGTAGTTCTTGTGTTTCTCTTTTCTTCAGTGATTCTGTTTGTTAACAGCAGCTGTTCATCACTAATTCTCAATCAGCACTTAGTTAATCACTTAATTATTTGAATGCAAAGTTTTAAAACTTACATGGTTTAAATCAAGGCAATCTGTTTACTCAAACGGTTTGAGTTAAGTTAACTTGTCGGGGTTTACAGTGTACAAGTACAGCTTGTACCAACAAGGTACATTAAAAAGGAAAACAAAAGTCAACTGTGAGTCTTATTGTGATTAAAAAGAAAAAAGTAATACACAACCAAAAACAGGAAATTGTAAGTGGACAAGTGAAAAGACCACATTTGGGTATCAGGACAGACTGCTTATTTCAACATTTCTGCCCCCACGTGTTGACCTGTTACATGTAAAATAAAACAGCTTTTAAGCAATTGATATAACTGTTTTCTGATGTTTTCATGCAGTGTTCTCATGTTGACTTGATGTTACTCAATCCAAAACCAAATTGCATGCTCCACATAAATCTAAAGTGCATCAATGCTATGAAATTTGTTCAAAATATTATATATGACGGATAAATACACAGACAGAAAAACAAATGAATGTCTGTTTTAGGGTCCCATGGAAACATTTGTGGAACTCACAGCTGACCACAAGAAGAGAAAGAAAAAGTAGATTGAGTGAACGAACGAACGGTGGACAAACACACAGGAAACCATTTAAACATCCTGTTGATCTACAGCTGTTCATTTTGTTGAAGCAAAGATACCAATTTTACTCATGTTAATGGCTATGCTTGTTGTCTTCATGGGTGTTGTTTTTCAAGAATACACTTAGGTCTGCATTAAGCTGCTGTTTACTAGTTATATGTTTTATGTATTTAACTTAATGGTACAGAATGGCATATTGATAAAATAAATTAAATTAAATAAGACCCAATTTAAGGCTTTAAGCATGCATGTGTGTGTGTGTGTGTGTGTGTGTGTATATGTGTGTGCGGGTGTGCGGGTGTGTGTGTGTGTGTGTGTGTGTGCGTGTGCGTGTGCATGTGTGTTTGTTTGGGTAGGCTGCTTGCTTGCTTGGTTGCTTGGTTGAGTGACTGTCTGACTGACTTACTGATTAATATCAATCCAATAAATTAAACCAAATTAATGTTATTTTAAATGTCTGAATACTTTAACTACTGAATAAGCTTTTTCTATTTAGCATTCTATTTCAAAATTACTATTTTATTTTATTCAAAATTGTTGAGATTAATTGTATTGAATTGTATTGAAAATCATAAATTGTATGAACAACTACTGTCTTTGACATTACAAAGCTTGAAAATGTACTAAAAACAAACAATAATATAGATACCTTATTAACATCCATTGTGATTATCTCTGTGTATAAACAGTTCGTTAGATAATGGACAAGGAAGACAGGGGTGGCGAAAAATGCTCTTTATTAAATCAAAATAAAACAGGATAAACAAAAGTAAACTGCGGCTCGGCTCTCTGCCTTTAAACATATATATCCGCACACACGCACGCACGCACGCACACACACACACACACACACACACACACACACACACACACACACACACACACACACACACACACACACACACACACACACACACACACACACACACACACACACACACACACACACACACACACACACACTCCTCAGCTCTGCTCTCTCAAAGATCCCGCCCCCCCTCGCCGGTCTGATCGGCGCTTATAAATCCTCTCTCCCCAATCACTGGAATTACAAACAGGTGTTAATCATTAATCATTTGACCTCCTTATTACCGCTCGTCCCCACATTCTTTCTCCCGCTGCAGTATTTTTGGCTTCCCACGCCCACCTCGCCACACTCTGCATTCCACTCACAACCTAAAGATAGTATGAATATGAAGCTCTTAAACACATAGCATTTTAGATACCATCTTAACACGTAAATATTATATTAACTGATGAGCAGTTTTCTTTATAAGAAGTAATTTTTTATCATATAAACATAATTAAATATGTGAACATTTTCACATTCAGCTGCATACTCCTCAAAAAAAAAAAAAAAAATATATATATATATATATATCATTCAATGGAAGAAACATAACTTTAATCTAAATTTACATATATGTGAATTCTAAAAAAGCAAGACTGGGCATCTGGCATGTTTGACATCTGCAAATGCACAAATATTGTGTACATAAAAATAAATAAAAGCATTATTTTCAGTAACTTGATATTAAAACACATTTGACGTTTATGATTTGTATTTAGGTTTCATGTGGGAAAAATCAAGTAAAAAAGGTGTCAAGGGGGAAATGAACAGTGGATGGGTTACCTGTAGTTTGAGCCCGACAGAAGCAGAACACACAGATGGAGGACAGGAGTGAAGAGAGGAGAACACACACCGGACACACACTGAACAGCAGCGTCCAGCAGAGCACACAATCAGGAGATGCAGAGGTGGATTCTAAATAAACACACACTGACATGCTGTTTATTCAAAAACAATAGTAAAGTTCTTTGGATTGTAATAATGAGAGTAATAAAAAATATAAATTATTATTATTATTATTATAATCATGTACCTTATACTTAATTAAGTACTCAAACATACTTAAATATAAAGTTGGATATTTAAGTATGTTTAAGTATTTAAGTAAGTATATGTATGTATCCATATACAAACAATATTTAAAGAATATACAGTTTTGTGTAAATCTGCTTTGAAACAATGTATATAGTAAACAACACTAAGCAAATGAATACTACTGATACTACTAATACTACTACTACTAATAATAATAATAATAATAATAATAATAATAACAAAGCAACAGTAAGCAGAAGTACTTTCTTACCTTCCAGAGTGAGACGAATTGTTTGGTTTCCATTGTAGTATACCTTAGATGAGTGAAGGATGCCTTGTTCATCTTCGTGTAGCTTATTCTGTTCTTCCACACAGTAGTACAGTCCCAGATCAGAGACACCGATGTTAGTAATATGCAGATCATAAGAATTACTGTAGCTGTTGTGGATAAAGCTGAACTCTTGCCCATTTCTTAAAACCTATTATGAGAGAGGGTTGATTTACGTGAGAGCAGTTTCTTATCCATACAATGAGGGAACCGTAAGTTAAAGAACGATCACAGTATAGAGAGTGATGTTGTCTCCTGGTCTGACTTTCACTCCACTTCTTCTCCATTAGTCCGACTGAACATCAAAACACCTGCAATAGTGCAAATAAATTTATAAAGAATTTAAAAATGCATTATGAACTAGCAGTTGATCATAAAAAATGTTGAATCTTTCTTACATGAAAGCACAGTGAGAGCAACTCTTTACCTCTCCATCTTAGTGAGTGTTTGTGAATAACTGACACAGATGAGTGTCTTAATGCAGATGTCAGCTCTTATCTGATTGGTTCACGTCAATGGATAGCACTTGAGACAAAGTGGTTTGGAATTAGAAATGAAAAAAATAAGAGCTACATTGTTAAAAAAAAAAAAATCTCCTCGATTTACTTAAAACATATGATGATTTTTTTTGGAAATATGGAAATATGATTATAATATAAGTCTGTGTGTTCCTCTTCATTTGCGCGGGTTTCCAGACCAAACCAATGAAACACGAAGGGAAGTAGGGTAATTATTTTATATTGAGTACATGAAACAAGGTTATTGTTTGTTGTGTGTGTGTGTACATCAGAAGATTGGTTGAGATTACTTAGATACATTTTGTAAAGAAAAAAAAGCACATTGCCTTGTATTTTGAACAAATGCAGATTAATTCAAAACTAGATGTACTGTATGAATGTAAAGACAGAAACTTAAGATTTTATTGTTAATATCACCGATTTTAATATGTAACATTTACATCCACCCAGATTATTTTTTTTCCGTGTGTGTCAACCAATCATCAGTTTTCTTTAATTTAGTTTTAGTTAGCAACTACTCATACTTTTATTCCAGAAGAGCACATGGTGGACAATATAAACTGGCCTTGCAAATCAAAATTTCCAAACAAATTTTGAGCAAATGAGCTTCTCTAATGAGATTATCAATCAATTATGAACACAATAACAAACTACAGATTGAGAATCACCCCCAGAGACAAACTCATTAAATTCTTTGATTAATAGTTGCAGGTCTAACAAAGAACTAAATAAAACAGGAAACCCACAACCTTTTCGGTCTGCTCTGAATGCAGATGAACTCATTATCTGAGCTCTCGGTTTAAACCTTCTAGTTCATCACTGATCCCCAAACGCAAGTATTTCCATCAGCCTATGTGCCTACGTGTGGTTTTCTGTGCTGATTAAGAATGCATGCATTTGCAAGTGGTAGCTTGACCCAAATCCACAGCTGTTATTGTAGATATAATACTACAAATTAAAAATAGTGCAGTTTATTAACTGGTTCTGTCCAATTAATAGGTTAATGTGCATCTGTCAGAAGTACCTATTGATCATGAGTGGGTTGAACTCCAGAGAGAAATTCTCAGAGAAAAAGTGTTCAAACTTCAGCACATTACAAGGCGATATGCACATATTTGAGTGCAACCACAACTCAGTAATCGCACAGAAGAAGAAGAAAGTAAACTGATTCTGTTTGATTGTACCTGTTGTTGATTTGAAACAGAGTGATAATTGTATATTTACTCCCAACCAGCTTGACCACTATATGCTTTAGTGGAAGCACGTCTTCCGTTCATTTAAAGGGTCATAATGAAGAATGGAAATTCCTCTTTAAACAGAAAAGAGCACTCTACTTTGGAAATGCAACTCAGAACTGTGATAGATTACGTAAATATGATTACCGTTTAATTAAAACTTAATGTTGAGGAGGTCTACAAACTGTTTGTTAGCTGTCGGAAAACGGGCTTCATGCAAGACTTCCACAAGCAATCCGGCAACCCGGTAAGTAAATAATTAAATTCTGATGTGTCATATGGGTCATATATATATCTTTTTTTTTTCTTTTCATAATTTATTTATGGATGATGGACCCATAATGGATATGATATAAACTAGTCATGTAGGATTTGTTAACAAATTGGTCTTTTGAGTTGGATCAGTTTTTTGCTTGCTCTGAATGATTCTTCATCGAGTCAACAGCACTCAGCACTCAAGTCAAGGCAAGCACTTAGTTTAAAATTTTTTTTATATATATATATATATATATATATATATATATATATATATATATATATATATATATATATATATGAAGGGTTCAGATGCAAAAGCCTCTAAATGCCATCTGAAATTTTCATCTAAAATTAGTATTTTTATCAAGCTCCTATGCTTAGGTTGAGTCATTTTACTTTAATGGCAATGTGCAGATCCTTTTCCAGGCTATTAAAGTGAAATAACTGAACATAAATATAGGAGCCTGATAAAAATCCAAATTTTAGATGAAAATTTCAGATGGCATTTAGAGGTTTTTGCATCTGAACTCTTCATATATATATATATATATATATATATATATATATATATATATATATATATATATATATATATATATATATATATATATATATATATATATATATATATATATATATATATATATATATATAATTTTTTTTATTAGTTTCGCTTTTGAAGTTTATAAAAAGTCAACTTAATTTTAAAATGAGTCAATCGTTCATTCATTATCTGGCTCGGCTCAGTGTTCATCTTCAGATCTCTCTTCACATCAGTTCAGTCAGTGTAATGTTTGAGTACATGATTTACTCCAGGATTTTGGTTTGTTTGAACTCAGAGGGAGTGTCAGCCACATTAAAAAAGTTAACAGCTTAAGTCATTTGTGGATTAATGCTTATTGGAGACGCTAAACATTTCAAACGATTCAGTTAGTTTTGGTGAAATGGTTCAAGAAGATCCGGTTACATCGAGTGATTCGTTCGCGAACCGGATATCACTAAACTGCAGTGTCTTGAACTCACTCACAACAGACATGGAAGAGAGGACAATGCTGAATAAAGACTTAGTTTTTGCTATTTTTGGACCAAAATGTATTTTCGATGCATCAAAAAATTCTAACTGACCCTCTGATGTCACATGGACTACTTTGATGATGTTTTTATTACCTTTTTGGACATGGACAGTATACCGTACATACATTTTCAATGGAGGGACAGAAAGCTCTCGGACTAAATCTAAAATATCTTAAACAGTGTTCCAAAGATGAATGGAGGTCTTACGGGTTTGGAACGACATGAGGGTGAGTCATTAATAACATAATTTTCATTTTTGGGCGACCTATCCCTTTAAGCAGAAAAGAGAAGAGAAATAAAAACATGAAGCTAGGATACATTTAGTGTTGCTTTTGTCGACAAAAATTAGGAAATGTAAAAAATGTTGTCAATGAACCTTTATCACTTGACGAAAATGAGACGAGACGCAACGTAAATGCTGGTCATGTGACGATGACTATAATTAAATGTATAATGCAATATTGTCGATGAATAAAAATGAGACTAAATGTGTTTTGCAAAATAAAAACTATGCTAAAATGTCTTTTTATTTTCGTTGACCAAAACGAGACCTAACTAAATGTTATAACGTTATTTTGTCTCGTTTTGTCGCGTTATTATTAGGTGTGTTTGACTTGAAGCATGGCTACAGACGGCAATCAACGAGAGCAGCCGCATGCGGTCAGGGGTGGACTTGAAAATGGAGCCGTCAAGCCGGACACTTTCTGCTCCTGTTACTGACACTTACGCAGTGTTTGTGAACTTTATCACAGATTAAGTGAATTAAATTTAAATTTGTCAAATACACAGATGTTTCAAAAACATTTCCATGAGCAACAGAAACACTTTATATCTACTGCTTAATACAGCGCCATTTTTTCAAGAATAGAGTTCAACAGTCATATACAATTTAAATGCTAATAAAGTGGGGGTATATATGCTTTTATCAGTGTTGTATGGTAAATGTGATTACAACTGTCACGCTGTCTGGTCTCTGTTTCCCTGGGTGTCCACTAGTGGTCTTACTTCCCCATAAGCACCTCACTGTAGGCACTACAGTTCTCACTAGCCTTGTCCCTTCATCACAGTAATTGCACTCCTGTTAATAGCACTCAGGTGACTTCACTTGTTAGTCATAATCCTCCCTATATTATCCAGTCCTTTTCTGTTTGTCTGCATGAGACCTTACTTTCCGTCAACAAGTTTCCTTGCATTCCTAGCCTTTGATTTCCTGTTCCTGTTTCTGTTTGTTTGTGTTTTGGACTGATATTGGTTATGACCCCTGCTTGTTTAGTTTCTGATTTTGGATTACCCTATTAAACTCACACTTCACTTGGATCTTCCATCTCCTGTGTTCCTATACCTGACAACAACAGTGCGACTAAAATAGAAAAAAAAAAGCTTTTACAGTTTTACAGATTTATTGGAACTGAAAAGGTTAGAATAACCCGAAACACACGTGATCGGTGTCATGCGATGAATCTGGCCAACAGCTGTGTCATCATGAGCACTCCTGCTAATCGCTCTGGAGAAACTGCTGCAGCTGAGTCAGCCGGCAGCTGTCGAAACACTTTTGGTTTGCTGTACTTTGATGCCACACGTGACTTGTGGCGTCTGCGCCATCTCAAGTCGGACAAAATTTCTAACCGGCCAGAGGTGGGTAGAGTACCCAAAAACTTTACTCAAGTAAAAGTAAAAGTAATTCTAGAAATATTTACTCAAGTAAAAGTAAAAGTACTAGTCTTGAATAGTTACTTGAGTAAGAGTAAAAGAGTATCGGATAAAAAATCTACTCAAGTAGTTAGTTACTAGTTACTTTGGGTCATATATACGGAGCCTTTTTTTATATAGATATATAGACAAAAAATGTATGTAATGTATGTGTGTGTGTATAAATGTATATATTTCATCAGCCTTTAATCCAATTTATGTAATTTATTATAAAACCCTGTCTGTTTATTTAAGTAACAAATATAGGTGTCATGCCATAACATATTTTTAATACGACTGACTTTATTTTAAATGTGAATTTAACATTGAAAGTTAATGTGATATAAATATTGCTACTAATCTTTCATTGTTCAGAAAGAGAGCAAATAACATTTACATTATTAAACATAATTTTCACTGACAGTCTAGATTTCATTCACTCTCAGAAACTACCATTAAAATCACTGAAACTGTTAACACTGTGAAATCAATATCTTAATTATAGATTCGTACACACATCTGCACTTTGTTGTTTCTGACGAGAGAATTCGGCAGAAAGAGGTATTCAGTAAGTGAGCGAGTGAAGGAAGCACCGGCATTTCAGCGATGACTCATCGAACACCTCTGATTGGCCAATGCATTCAAAAGCTCAACAGAACCGTGTGTGATTGGTTAATGCGGAGCGCTGTAAAAACGCGTCTGTATCTGGCTCAGCGCCAGCAAGCGATCACAGATCTGAATTTAGCAGCTGATGATATGATTTGCTGAACGTACTCGCACTGGTGTGATTGTATTAAAATTAATAAAATCTTAATCGGCTATTCTTTGTCTTTTGGAAGCTGCATTCAACCTGTTATAAGCCACACACGTACAACAAACTAATGTCACAGTGGTATCGTGTACTGTAATCGAATGTAGCCCAAGTTATTACCTGTTAAACAGTAGACAGCACACGCGTTCATCTAATAAGGATCTCCATCGCAAGCAAAGAATAGCCTTTGCAGATTAGCTTTCAATTCAGTGCAGTTCCATAGCCCCGTTTTCAACGCTGCTAATATTCTTAAACGTTACAACTCTGAGTGAACCGCTTCAGAGCTCAGCGCGTGCAGCATGGAACTGAACGACTCAATCAAACTGATTCATGAACCAATTCACTCGTTTGCCGACTGGTTTGATCAAGCCTTTGAACAGAGTTGACTCAAAAGAATGAATCATTCGCGAATGGGCATCGCTCATTGTCCAGAGAAAAGTAGACGGCGCGTTTGGAATAAACTGAAGCATTTATTGCATTAAGATAAAGTAACGAGAGGGGCGTCGCCCACAGTAACGAAGTAAAAGTACAGATTTTTCCCAAAAAATGTACTCAAGTAAGAGTATAAAGTACCCATCTTTAAATATACTCCGACAAGTATTCGTTACCCCGAAAAATTACTCAAGTAAATGTAACGAAGTAAATGTAACTCGTTACTACCCACCTCTGTAACCGGCATACACTGTTTCAACTGGCATCCTGTATGTGTATTAGGTGAGGGGTTTGTGACTATTCGTAAAATCTAATAAAAAATGTTGTGTCTGATTGGTCAAAATTCTACAATTATGACTAGTCAAAATGACATTGTAGATATCTTAATTCCAATAATGACAAGTCTTAATTGCAATAAAGATATCTGAAAATACAATTGTGTCTATCCAAAATTATATTATGAATAGTCAAAACCAAGTTTTAAATGTAAAACAGCTTGCCATACCACAACGAAATTCTTCCTAGGATGGTGACATCACATACCCTAAAATTTACATAAACCCTGCACCCCGACTCAGCCTGCCAGCCCTGCCAGGAACCGCCCAACCCTGAAGACCATTAAGAAGTCCCGACGGCATCCCGTGTTGCTGGCCTGGGACAGCCCCAAAGATGGTGGGTCACCCCGCTCCAAGTTCTAGTCTCTGTGACACGTCTTGAAAAGTAAAGTGTGTGTGTGTGCACACATTGTGTTTTTACTGTAACAATTATGGTCACTTGCAGTTCATGTGTTTTCAATATAGTGTAAGATTTTTTTTGTTATTATTATTACTCAAAAACAATTAACTTAAATTGTGGAAATTATTCTTCATTATTTTAATGTGGTTTATTTGTATATATTGTTACTTCACTTAAAATACAAAATTCAACGCACAAAATTCTCACTGAGATATTATTTAAATTTTTACAATTATTTAAATTCTATTTAATATTTAATTTATTGTTCACTGCTAAATATCACAAACATAAGGTTTACTTTCTCAAATGTATGGAATGTTACACTGGCAGTTGTAAAACAAACATAAACAAAAGGCAGAAGCCCTCAAAATATGGATTGGATGTCTGTAGTGCAAATTGCTAGTGGGAAATTTAAAAAAGAAGCATTTAGCGCCGTCGTGTCATAAACTGTAAAAGATTAGTTTATTATTTGTTTTCTTATTTCTAGTAGGTAGAAGTAACAAAGATAAAAGTACAGAAAATATTTACGTACAAATAGGTGACATAACTGGCAAAGCATGTTTATACGTGTATATAACAATTAATAATACAAAACGAAAGTTTTAACAAAATAAATTCAAAGATGTACTGTTTTAAAAGTTTGTCCGGACCAACGTGGCGGCCGCTTCGCTAGTGGAGGTGATGTAATTCTACGGAAAGTGTGGCCCGGACCAACATGGCGACCGCGTCGCTACTGGACGTGACGTATTTCCGCTCTTGAGTAGCGCAACCAGTTGGGTTCACGCACTTGTGTGACGCTGATGACGCTGATGACGTGTAATATGGTGCGCCCGAGTTTCGTTTGTCTACAGCATAATTGACAGGTCTTCAGTCTGTCTGAGGGAGAGGCACGCTGTATTCAAGCTGTTCTACATTGTTTGTATTTTGGCATTGCTATATATTTTTTAAATGGTGCGTAAGTGTGCATGTCGCGGATGTCCTAATCGCCAAAAACAACCACGGCGATCTAAAAATGCATTACCAACGCCGACAAATGAAAGGATTCATTTTTACTCTTTCCCGGTAAACGACCCAGAGCGAGTAAAGCTATGGCTGCTGTGTGTTCAGCGAGATGTTGATTTACCTCTTCAACTCGCCCGTCTGCTGACATTGTGCAGTGAGCATTTTTCACCAGACGACTTCAGACTAGGTTTGGGAAAAATACGTCCAAAACTAAAAAAAACAGCTGTTCCCAGTCTGTGTTTACCACACACAAAGGTATGTAAGCAGTATAGTGAGATTGTGCAGTGTTACAGTTACTATGCAATTTATTCATATTGCTTGACTTCTTAGTTTTTATTAAAAACGGTTGTTAAAAGTTTTGTAATGAACTTTGTAAATTACCCTAACCTTAAATAAAACTGTACCATGAAATGTTTTAGGAGACTCCGAATTATCCACTGCAGCTAAGCCAGGAAATCAAATCAGAAGGCCCTGCACCTGTACAGGGTGCAGAGTCAGAATCTCAGGCAGCAGCTACACCTACCAGTCTGCTTCCAGAAGCAGCTGAGAACGAGGGGAACAGAGAGGAATTTGTAACCACTTTTGTAGCTCGTGTTCCCCAGTCAACCCCACTGAAATCATATGACAGACAAAGATCTGTGGGAGAAGCGAAGGATTCTGTGTCAAAACTTCGGTTGGTGCTATCAACTCCAGAGTCACCGAAGGACCCATCCCGACCGTCAAAATCAGCGACATACTATGCCATGCCTGTCATAAAGTCCTTTCCATCTGTAAGTATATATCAGAACAATTTGTCTACATCTAACAAAATGTTATATCTAAAACACTTTTTTTTTTATTTTTATAAAATACACAATAACAATAAAACAGTAAGATTCAATGGCAAAAGAGCTTACAAAACGTTTACTAACAAAAACGAATAAGAAGAGGCATGGCATAGGCCTGTATTGCTGTATTAGGCTATATTAATAAATTACAGAACATTTAGCAAACACAGAGGAATAAAATAAAAATAAAAGCCTCCATAGCAAAAATTGAGGTGAACAGCAAATACATAATCTTTTCAAAATGAAAACAAAACATAAAGTAAAACTAATCCTGCTGCCGGTGACCGTGTTTGCAAGGTTTTTTTTCCCACAAGGATCACAACATGTTCACCTTCTCTGGTGCTGTCTTACTTTACTTTAGTGTGAAAATCATATTCGCGTTATTTTTGCTGTGCGCTCCTGCAGACTCGTAGTAACACGGGGTTAGTTGTAACACATGTTGTTTTAATTATTATTATTATTATTATTATTAGTTACCATATCAACATTACACAGAAAAAAATGTGCGCCAAATTACAAAAATCTGGCTTAAGTAAATTTTTCATCTCAGTTTTCTTTATTTATAATGATATAAATCGGCTATTATTTTATCTTCAATCTGTTATTTATCAGTTCAGTTTTAATGCTTTGATAACTAGCAGAAGACACTAACCAGTTTAAAATTCCAGCTGTGCAGATGTTTTAGTTTGTCATGTACATTTTTCCATTCCATCAGATAACATTTTAACCTATGGTCATGTTCCAATGTGCCCCTCAGATCTTACAATGTACTCCACCTACATTGTAAGATCTGCGTGTATATATATATATATATATATATATATATATATATATATATATATATATATATATATATTTTATTTATTTATTTATTTATCCGAAACCCCAGCATGGTTATTTTTCTACCCGGCTCTCCCCCTAGCTGCGCAATTAAAATGAGTTGTCCTTTGATGTTTTTCATATTCAACAGAAATGGTCGCGCCAGTGTGACTGCTCACAAAATGTAGTAGGTTGCAGTCTGGAGACCTGCAGTTAATAGTAAATATAACCAAAACAGGTTATTATTATTTTTATATGAATAATAAAATAAATATAATGAAAACTAAACAACTCGATTTTGTAATATTCTTTAATTTTGTAGTCCATATAAAGTGCATTTCCATTAAAGGCACATTCATGTGGAAATGGCGAGTAAGCGTTGGCATTCGGCAACATCATCTTTGCATATGACAGGACTCAGAAAACACTAATTTATTAATAAATAATGAAAATGTCTTTTCCCCTGACACGTTCATAATCACATTGCTTTGAGGCCATTGCTTTATGCCATTGCTTTATGTGATCTTGAGCACAGAATGCCTATACATTACAGTATGGTCAATATATTATTATATTAATCAATTTAATATGTACATTTTTAAAATAAAATGCTATAATGTAATAACGAAAAGTGCGACAGCTGCAAATCATGTCATCCCACTGTTCCAGTTATGCATAAGGAGTCAAATGTATTTTTATCACACTAAATAGATCATGAAGAATGATTTCTTGATCTTGTTTTCCCTTTTAATACATGCCTTCCGCAACATATTTTTCAATTACTTTCAATAATACTTTCATATGGTAGGGACAATATCAATCTTGGCAAAAAGTGGTGAGGACATGTCCCACCAGCAAATTACGCCTATGGTTATTACTATGTCCCACTCGGTGCAGAACAAATTCTCCAGGTCTGTAGGCATCGTATGGCAATGAAGACATTTACACCAACAGGTCTCCATTGCCCTTTGCCTTTCCAGAGCTTCTGACAGCGGTTGCTACTGTGTAGGAGCTTCTTCCATCGCTCTTAGTTCTTCGTCCGTGTATTCAAGTTCAAATAAATATGGCTGGGCAAAAAAATGCAAATCTTCCTCTGTGTCAAAGTTCTCAGATATGTTTGCAAAGATTTTTTTTTTTTTACAGCATGCATCTCCCTCAGACTGTAAACGAAGGTCAGGCGCACCAGATAACATTTAATCAGCGTCGTATGTCAGCCGTGTCACTGCAGTGTCATGAACGCAGATTCACAACAGACCCGGAAGAGAACACAATGCTGAATAAAGTCGTAATGTTTGTTATTTTTTGACCAAAATGAATTTTTCGATGCTTCAACCAATTCTAACTGACCCTCTAATGTCACATGGACTACTTTGTGATGTTTTTATTACCGTATTTTCCAGATGTCACACTTTTTTTCATAGTTTGGCTGGTCCTGTGACTTATAGTCAGGGGCGACTTATTTATCAAAATTAATTTAATATGAACCGAGATATGAACTAAGAGAAAACATTACAGTCTACAGCCACGAGAGGGAGCTCTATGCTGTTCAGTGCTCCTGTAGTCTACCCCTGAAAACATAGTGTCCTCTTGTGGCTGTAGACGGTAATGTTTTTTTCTTGGTTCTAAATAAATGCGACTTATAGTCCAGTGTGACTTACGTTTTTTTCCTCCTCATGACGTATTTTTGGACTGATGCGACTTATACTTAGGTGCAACTTATAGTCCGAAAAATACGGTACCTTTCTAGACATGGACAGTATACCGTACATACAGTTTCAATGGAGGGGTCAGAAAGCTCTTGGACTAAATCTAAAATATTTTAAACTGGGTTCCGAAGATGAACTGAGGTCTCATGGATTTGTAACATCGAGTCATTAATGACACACATTTGTCACACATTACAAGTGACACACATTTTTGGGTGAACTAACCCTTTAAACTAGTCTAACATACACACTCGCATATAATGGGCATAGGAAAAGGGTTAAAGCTTCAGCAGTAAAGAGAAGAGAAATAAAAACATGAAGCTATGGTACAATTAGAGTGGCTTTTGTCAACAAAAATTATGACTAAATATCATTGTCAATGAACCGTTATCACGTGACAAAGACAAGACGCAACATAAATGCTGGTCATGTGACGATGACTATAATTAAAATGTATAATGCAATGTTGTTGACGAATAAAAACGAGACTAAATATGTTTTACAAAATAAAAACTATGCTAAAATGTCTTTTCATTTTCATTTACCAAAACTAAATTTTATAACGTTATTTCATCTCATTTAGTCATGTTATTATTGGGTGCATTCGACTTGAAGCATGGCTACAAACGGCAATCAACGAGAGCAGCGGCATACAGTCCGGGGTGGAGTTGAAAATGGAGCCATCAAGCCGAACACTTTCTGCTTCTGTTAGTGAAACTCACGCAGTGTTTGCAAACTTTGTCACAGATTAAGTGAATTAAATGCAACATTTGTCAAATACACAGATGTTTCAGAAACATTTTCATGAGCAACAGAAACACTTTTTATATATGCTTAATACAGCGCCATCTTTTCAAGAATAAAGTAACAATCTACAACAATACACTATATACATTATACTATACAATACAATATACTATATGATTTTATCATTGTATGAAAAACGTGACTCAATACAACAGTGCAACTACAATAGGAAAATCTTCAATTTATATTTTTACTATTCATAATCGCATTGTAGATATCTTAATTCCAATTATTACAAGTCATAATTGCTATATATATATATATATATATATATACACACACACACACAATATATAACTGAAATTACAATTGACTATCCGTAATTATATTTATGGATCGTCAAAACCAAGTTTTAAATGCTAAAACAGCTTGCCATACTACAACGAATTTCTTCCTAGGATGGTGACATCACGTACCCTAAAATTTACATAAACCCTGCCCCTGGAAACACGCATTAATGGGGGTGTGGCCGTGGAACAGGAAAAGGAAGAGGAAGATTTGTAGTAGAGTGTTATTGCCATGCCATCAAAACGTTGTTATTTTCACCCAGTTTGCAGGTCCTCTGTATTCGGACTTCCTAGAAATGCTGGACTTAGGGACCAGTGGTTAACTTTTATTTTTAAAACGGTTCCTGAAAAGTACAACACCTACATAGCTCTTTGTGCTGCACATTTTACAGAGGACAGCTTTCTCAATGTACGTGAGTTCAATGCCGGATTCGCTCAAAAGCTTGTCCTAAAGGACGGAGCAGTTCCCACTTTAAAAGCAGAAACTGTCGTTTATGGGCCAAATCCTGTAAGTATGTTTTATTTTTTGTGATCTTCGTTTATAATTTATGTAATTATTTCATGTTGTAGCAAAGGTAAATAAAGAGCAAAGCTGTTTGGCTCTGCTAATCAGCTAACGTTACATGTAGTAATGTTACATTCAACACAGAAGCTTGTGTGTGTGTGTGTGCGTGTGTGTCTGTGTGTGTACGTACAAGACATTTCACATTGAAGCACTGTATAGGAACTTGATTCGTTTTGAGAAAACCACTTGATCTATGACGTCCGAAGCTTCATTCGCCAGAAAACCACGTGACCGCTTCAGTATCTTCGAATCGAATCAGTGCTGTGGATCAGCTGGGTACATGCGCGTGCACGCAAAAAGTTTTACCTGAATTTCCTGCAGATGTTAGAGCTCCACGGATTCCTCACAGGGAATTTTAAACGAAGCAGACTTCACTTAATTTGTGAATGTTTGTATCATTTATGGACACTGTGGTTTCCCCTGTCGATGTCCCAATGTATCAGACGCCGAGTTTTAATGCGTTTACACGTCGCGTCTCACAGACCACGCACAGGGTTTTTTTTTTTTCTAAAGACAATGGTAAATGCATTAAATAAGGTGTTTACTTTTTTTCTTTGCAACGCGTGTGTAGACAGATGTTCAGAAATAGTCCTTAAATATGTGTCAGTGTAATTTGAGCAGCAATATTGCTGTGGTTAAAGGGGCATGTCAATCGTTTAATTTTCTTTCTTTTTTATATTGCTAAAGAATGAGTGATTAAACAACGAATAGTTTAGCATTATACATATAATTCTGAATTAGTGACACACATGGTGTTTTGACACAAAACCTTTAATCAATACATAGCTTCAAAGCAGCTTAATGTAAAATGCATGTTTCTTTTACTATGAAGAAAAATCTTGTCTCATTAGAAATAGTGTGTCATTAATGCAAACAAATTTGAATTCTGCTGTAAAGCAGCTCTAACATTAGAACAATAGTCAACTGTCAGTTTCTCAGTTAAAGTCAATTCATCACTGATTCAGTGAAACCATCCTCCTGCTCAGTTCAGTAGTGATTTGCAGGGGATGTGTCTCTGGGGCTCATCTAGTTGTCCTGGTCTCCGCTGACATTCAGAGCTGTTGTGGTCGTCTCTAGGTGCTGATCCACCATCTGGTCTGGATACAGACTGGATCTGGTTAGTTAAAATCATTCAGTTAAGCACAAACATGTTGAAAAAAATATTTACATATTGTCATGATCTCAGTGATTACAATATAATTATATTTTTGCAGTTTCTCATTTGGATTCAGAGTTGGGATTATATGAAGTGCCACACTGTAGTATATAAAGAGGCCCATACTCATTAGTTATGAAACTGACAGAAGTTTGTGTCATTTTCAGTTCAAGAACTCTGCTATAGAGTAAATAATAACACTTTTCCTATTCTAATTAATTTGGGAGAGAGGTATCATATTTGTTAGGTGACGAATTATTATGAGATTAGTGATGTGTACTGCAATATTAGCCATATACATAATTTATCATCACTGTATCATATGTTCTTCCTATGTCAGTAATGAAAAAGTGGCTGCTGAGTGATTGCCACAGGACTTTCAAACAAAAGACCGTAATGAAAAAAAAAAAAAAAAAAAAAAACCTTAAGTCAGTAAGAAAGAGACTACAGCACGATTCACTTTTAATAAACACTGTCACCTTAAAAATGTAAACATGCCATACATGTGACGTATATCACTCACACAAATTTTAGAAAAAAATGCCTTATTTGTTCATCACATAAACAGTTTTAAAGAGTTTGGCTTTGAATCCTGTACTGCTCATAACATGATTTCTACTGTTGGAAACACAAGTAGTCTGACAAGAGACCAGTAGGTCTTTATGTAAAATAAAAGCAGGAGTGCCCTCTACATGTTCAAAGACAGACAACAGATTCACAACATTTCAGAATCAGAAAGAGCTTTATTGCCAAGTATGTTTGCGCATACAAGGAATTTGTTTTAGTGACATAAGCTTCCAGTATACAGAGACACCAACACACAGACAAAAAAAATGTAGACAAATAAGTGTATAAACAATTGTGCTATAACTGATAATGGAATAGGATTGAATAAGATTTAGCTAAATTAAAGCACCTAACTGAGCATAATGTACAGCACAATACAGACACAGTATTAAGCATATATACAATTGTTAATTTAATTTATTATATAAGAAACTGAATACAGATTTGTTCTAAATGGAGTTCTAAGCCAATGCAAACATTGATTTCAGATCAGTCTTAAATCCAAGATGAAACTGTCTAGGGAAGAGGATACAGAGGCACCAGAACTGATGGTACAAGCTTGAGATCTCATATAACAAAATCAGCAGAGTAAGATGCTCAAGGAAAGCTCAAGGTTAAATGCCTACCTCGAACCACCAGTTTGAACTTCATCCCTCTAGTTCCTGCCGTAATAACGTCACTAGAACAGTTTTTTTTTGACTAACCTCCGCCCACAGGAACACGTAAAAAGGGGGCGTGGTCTTGATGCGCTCCGAAGGAGAAGAGGAAGTGTTGTGTTTGTTCAGTGTGTTTGTAGCCATGGCGTCGAAACGCTGTTATTTTCATCCCGGAGTCCAATCATGTTTGTTTGGCCTTCCCAGGGACGCTGTACTGAGAGATCGGTGGTTACAATTTATGTTTCACTCTGTTCCAGAAAACTATAATCCACATGTTAAACTATGCGCAGCACATTTTGCTGAGGACAGCTTCATCAATCTCAATCAGTTTAGTGCCGGATTCGCACAAAGATTATTCTTAAAAGATGGAGCAGTTCCCTCTTTGTCTGGAGAAGGCGTTGTTTATGGACCACAACCAGTAAGTGTATTTTATTATTTAAGTTGGTACGTTTAACAGTTTCTGTAACTTATTACACAAAGGGCAACGCTGTTTAGCTTTGTTAACTAGATGGTAGGGCTGTGCAAAAAAAAAAAAAAATCGATTGCGATTTTCATGCGCATCTCCGTCAGTAACGACGCTCCTGTGATTACAATCCACCACGTGCGTTCAGATCTGCATTGCCAGGTTTTCAAAACAAATCCTGCCCACTTGCTTCTCAAAACTAGTCGAATCACAACACAGCAACCGCTGTCACAATCAGAACTCGTTACGTGTTTCTGAAGGAGGGACTTTATAAAACAAGTTAGACATCAGCCTGTTTTTATGACATTGAAAATGTATACAGCTGGTGAAACACGTTTTTTTTATCTGATATGGAATATCGCAGTGACGAATCTGTCGCCGTTTGAACAGCCTAAAAGGAGTCGTCAGTAATCCGAAGCCCTCTTCCGTGACAGCTACACGTAAAACATTCTGCATCGCGCGCCCTAAAACACTGTGGCTTGTTAGTGTGGTTAACATCATGTCGAGAAGACGCTGTTTCCTACGCTGTGAACGTAAATTCGTTTTATTTTCACTACCGAGAGACGAGGCTGCAAAGAATCAGTGGTTACTGTTCATTTTCTCCACTGTACCAGAGCAGTACAACCCCAATCTTATTTTGTGTTCCCGTCATTTTACTGATGACTGCTTTTCTAATCTCGGGGAGTTCAAGGCGAGATTCACAAAACGCTTGTTCTTGAAAGATGGCTCAATACCCAGTTTATTTGGACCAGCTGGCTCCACTGAATCACAGCCCGTGAGTATGATAAATAATAGATGTAACGTTATATATTATAGCGCCCAAAACACGGAACAATAGGCGTATGTTTCCAATTTTGTCTCCCAAAAGAAAGAAGCGATTCTGAAGTGCATGAAACGAGTCGTTAGTAAATTATCCCTGCCTCGCTTCCTGTAGAAAAGCTATTCTTCTGGTGTTTTATGGCTGTTTTGGCACACCAGCGACAACGTGCATTACCGCCACCTACTGATCGGGAGTGTGGAGTGTGCATAGATTTGGAAGACAGAAACAACCCAAAATAAATAAACGAACAAAAAAACCTAGATTCTATCTATTGTTCCTGTTTTTTTCCCCCAGGTATTTAAACAAAATGTCATGCACTATTGATTGCCTTGAACCGTTTCCTAACAATAAAAAAAAAGAAAAAGAAATATTATCAACTCCCAGCCATCCTAATTCTTGAATTAATTGAAATCACTCCCTTTCATATGCAGAACATTTAAAAAGAATATGCTTCGCTGTTTCCAACTTCCCATATTTGTCACACTTCCCCGATTCATGCTTACCCATTTTACAGACTATAATTCAATGCTGTATGTCCAATTCTCTGTCTTGAAAGGATGACACCTTTCTTCCTATTTCCATATCTTTTTCTCTCCTTTCCAACTCTTTCCTGAATCTGGAATAGTAGATGTCTTCCTTTAGATCCACTATGCCATAGGTCTTGCCATTTCTTACTTCTAATGAACTCAGTATTTTGAATTCAGCTTTAATTAATGCTAACTTCATTTCCATTTGTGGATTATTTAATGCTTTATTTTCTAGCAAGTCTACTTCCTCGTTTCCATTCACACCCACATGTGCAGGCATCCATTGAGTCAGTATATCACAGTTATTTCTGGCAGAACTTCTTAAATCCACTGTAGCGCTATGATGATAGCTAATAATTCAACAGTAAAAACTGACACATAATCTGATAATCTTTTGCCATTTTTATTTTAAAAGTAGGAATATATACTGCTGCTCTTCTACTCTGGCTCCTTAGACCCATCTGTAAATACCTGTAACTCAGAATTAATTATATTGTTGAACTACTACTACAGTTGGCAAGTTCATCTAGAGTTTATTTATATGCTTTGTAAATTTGTAAATCTAATAGTGGCAAAGGGAACAACCAAGGGGGGGTGCTGGAATAGCAAGGAGCAATTTCATGGTCTTTCTTCTCCACGCTGTTTACCTCCTTCCTTACTATCCAACCAAAGCTTGTTACTTCTTTGTATTCATATTCCCAGCAATCTTTCAGAATATGTCTAACTGGATGGTTTTCTAGATGTCCCTTTACACCAGTACAAATACCTTAATCTCAACTGAAACCCCCGTTCCCTGCTCCTCCCCATTATTGGCGGATGGCAGCAGGCTCCGGCCCCCTGGCGAACGGCGCCAACTCCTCCTCTCCCTCACGGATGGCAGCCGCCCCTCCACATTTTAAAATGACACCTGACGAAAAACTTGACAAATTTCTGGACTTTTATAAGGAAACAGCCAAGCAAACAAAACTACATAAATGTTATAATAGATACATGAAACAGATAATAGATACATGTTTTTATTTTATTAGAATTTTTTGAAGATTCGCACTTTATAATAGTTGTGCAGTCTTTACATTTTTATTTCAATGTAGACATTATCTATTCATTTCATTTTATATTTGGAAAGATTTGTTACGTGGCCGCATAAATGAAAGTTTCTTAAGGGTCAATATCATGTTATCTGCATCTCTTGCGCTCCAAGCCACTCTAATAATAGCAGTCATCACTAAAAATAATGCACGACTCTATTATCTGTATAGCATGTGTGTAAGACTCTAAGACAATTATAAAGTAATAATTTTATGACAAATAAATATTTCAGTGAGTAAAACTGGCTGTCTAGCAGGCTGTTATGGACTACACAGCATTTTTAAATAATTTTTTTAATGATTATTATTTTAAATTATTGTTCCTGGATCAGTACGATACTCTTGTAATAAAGTAGCGGTGGTAGCAGACATATTTTGAGTATCAGTTCTGGTTGAAAAGAAGCGATCTAAGCCTGTTTACATGAAATAAGCCTGCTCCCGAGCAGGTTTAAGCTGACGGACCTGTTGCTATGACAGCAGCTCTGGGATGAGCTTCGAAGACCCAAACGATCCAAGATCACGCCAAATCGTCAACAATCAAATCCAGCTAACTGAATTAGCGACGTACTAAGAATGGGCCCCAGGTCCTCTCTCGTCTGTCACTGTCGTCGCTCCGGTTTTATATCCTTCCATCTCCTCATACATTTTGACATTCAAGCTTGGATTATTTTTCTTTTTCGAGAAACATATTACTTGTATTTTTGCCACAGAAAACCGAAAATCCCAACTATTCACCCATTTCTCCACCTCATTCACTGCTTTTTGCATTTTATTTTCAACAAATAAAACGTGTCCCCTTTCCATAGTGCTCTATCAACTGCACACAATTATCTTCCTTTTCCAGTATCAATGTTATGAAAGATGTCATTTATCATTAAAATAAAAAGAATAGGACTGCTCACACTTCCCTGGGGAATTCCATTCTCAATTGGTAGAATCTGAGAAAAAGCAGTCCCCACTCTTACTTGAATCATTCTTCCAAACAAGAAACTCCGAATCCAGTTATACATTTTTTCATCAATTCGGAAGTTTTCCAATTTTATTAAAAGACCCTCTTTCCACAACATATCGTAAGCTTTTTCTACATCAAAAAAGACTCCCACAAGCACCTATTTATTAATTTGAGCTTTTCGAATTTCAGCTTCCTAACACAAGATTGAATCCATTGTATTTCTCCATTTTCTAAATCTACTTTGATATGCTGAAAAAATGGCTCTACTTTCAATCACATAAGTCAACCTGTTCATTGTTCAAATTTGCATAAATTTGATGTCAGCACAATAGGTCTATAATTAATTGTCTGAGAATGGTCTTTTCCTGGTTCAGCTATTGGCACTATGATCCCCATGCATCTGCTGGCAAATCCCCTGTCTCCCATATTTTGTTAAAGTCTTAAAAATCACACTTAACGATAAATCTAATATCATAGATATTATCATAGCATATGTCGTCCTTGCCTGGAGAAGTATGTTTGACTCCCGCAAGCGCTCTCTTGAACTCAAAATGTAAGAAAGTGAAGAGTTAGTGGTTAAAGTTCATTTTTACAGTGAAACCACAGCAGTATGTCTCCAATAGTCTTTTGTTGTGTTCTCGTCATTTTACTGACGGCTGCTGCTTTATTCTTGGTGCGCATGCACAAAATTCTATAGGTTCTCTACTGGAATTAGTCTAGTAGTTCACCTGTTTCAGTAAATGCAGTCTTGAGCTGGAAAGATAATTGATTAGTTCATCTTTGTGATTTTTGTGCATATTTCATAATTGTGTGTGTGTTTTTGTGTTTTTTCTTTCAGGGAAATTCGGGAAAAAACAGGCTCGATGGGGAAGGTGACACTATTGCAAGACCCTCCAAAACAAGGAACAGTTTAAAAGTAAGTAAATTAATAAAATCATCTATACTGAATTTTTTTGAGGTGGTAAAGTGGCAAGGTTTATTTTCTCTGCCTTTGGATTCCAAGTGTCCAAAGTCATGTGATGGTATGAGTGGGAAACCTACCACTGCAATGTGCTTTAGTTTGTTTCCAACACACGCTGTACAGACCGAGACTGAGCTATATGACCAATTATAGCAGACTAGGCTATTTAGAAAGGAGAGGTTATGTTTTCAGGTACAGTGAATTATTATTATTATTATTATTATTATTATTATTATTTATTTATTTTAAGCATGAAAAACTATTGTAAGAGACCTCCAAAACACAATTAGGAAAAAGTTAAATGGCATAACAGGGCCACTTTAAGAAAACTCTTGTGAATAAAAGAATAAAACAAACTGAATTTCAGTTTATGTTGTATAACTTGGCTTCCAGAAGAAAGAAAAAATCCCTAACTCATTGTTTACCCATCTAAAATGCAACAGCAAACAACTGCAACATCTGATTTTCTGCATTCTACTGCGGTATCCAAGAAAATTACTACAAAGGTCCTGGAAGATGTTACAGCCAGTTGTGACGAAGATCTTGATTTTTGTGACCTGGACAGTGTGGCCAGCAGTGTGGACAGCACAGCAGAGGAGATGTTTATTGATGGTCTTGACCCTGTTCTAGATGGGTAAGTTTCTTTTTTATTTAGTACTAAATAACAATGCAAGTGTACTTTGAGGGGTCATTTTATTGCCAGCCTGTTCATTTAGATTGTGGAGTATTTAAGTATTAATTGCTCATTCTGTTTTTACTTCTTGTGCCATTCCATAGGCCTTCACATGACATTTACACACCAGAGGAGGACTGTGATTCAGAGTATGCTTTGAGTGGTCATTTTATTGCCAGCCTGTTCATTTAGATTGTGGAGTATTTAAGTATTAATTGCTAATTCTGTTTTTTTTCTGCTTGTGCCATGCCATAGGCCTTCACATGACATTTACACACCAGAGGAGGACTGTGATTTAGAGGCCAGACCACAGCAGAGAAAGAGATCACGTCTGTCTTGCACATCTTCTACTGTTAGTAGAAATGGCAGGGAAAGTGAAAACTATGGTTCATCTGTAATTTCAAATGAAAAGTGGCATAGCTCAGATGATGCTGATATTAAGCCAACCCATCTAGACTTCACACCCGTCCAAGAACCTGGGGCACAGATTTTATCAAATAGGTGCACTAGTCCTCTTCAATATTTTCAACTGCTGTTTCCAAAAAAAATGTGGCAGACCATTGTAGACCACACTAATGACTATGGAGCAAAGTGCCAAGGGAGAAAGGGCAAAGTGTGGGAGTACATTTGTCAAAAAGACTTTAAGTCGTACATAGCACTGGTAATTTACATGGGTATGTTCAGGTGCTCTTCATTGACAGACTATTGGAGTGAGTCTGAGCACTTCAGTCTGTCCTTTCCAGCAAAAATCATGTCTTACAAGAAATTTCTGTCAATTTCCAAAGCCCTTCATCTAAGTGATAAGAAGGAGGATGAGAAGAACAGTTTTAGGAAAGGAACAACAGGCTATGAACGGTTAGGTAAAATTCAACCTCTGTATCAAGTCATTCGTGAGGCCTGCAAGACCTTTTTTCATCCTTTTCAGAACATCACCATCATTGAAAGAATGGTCGCATCACAGGAGAAACCTGTACTGAAGCGCAGCGTGAAAAACAAATCCCCAAATATGGGATACAAACTCTTTGCTCTGACAGACTGCACCTGTGGCTATACGTGGGACTTCTTTATTTACGAGGGGAAGTCATGTGCCTCACAGAATGTGGGCCTGAGCTATGAGTCCGTTATGGCATTGGTGGATGAAAATATGTTGGGCTCTGGGTACAAATTGTTTGTGGATAAATTTTACACCAGCCCCACACTCTTCAGGGACCTCTTGTATAAAAAGATCTGGGCTTGTGGCCCCATTTGGGCAAACAGGAAGGGTTTCCCAAAAACAGTCGTGGACAGATTGTCAAAGAACGCTCCACGCGGCACCATGCGCTGGATCAGGGATGACAGTCTTCTGTTTGTTGAGTGGAAAGACTCGCAGGAAGTGCAGATGTGCTCCACCTTCCACAAAGCTTATGAAGGTGACACTGTGCAGAGAAAGGTGAAGGGTAATGCACATCGGACCCTTGTGGAGGTTCCCATTCCAGCTGTGGTGCTGGACTACAACAGGTTAGTAGAATTTATTTGGTGTTCCTGGTTTCACTTTGTTTTACCATGTGCCTTTAATGCATTAAATGTCTTAAGTCAAGTCATTTCTTTTTAGGTTTGTGGTTTCTTTTGAAATAATGAGTTTGAAATAATATGTTTTATATTTCCACACAGGAACATGGAAGTAGTTGATTCATCAGATCGGGTTACTGGACATTACCGAGCTCTGCTTGAACCAAGAAAGTGGTATCAGTGTGTGTTTTACCACTTTTTGGACATCATTGTAGAGAACGCATACATCATGCAGGAACTAATGGCCAAGGGAAAGAATAAGACTTTGACCAGAAAGGCGTTCCTGGAGGTGCTTATTTTAGAGCTTACAGAATTGTGTCCTCAGGACTAAGCACCGGTTCCCTCAGCTCCCTTTTCTTCCGGATTCTCCTTTGAACTTCCTGCTATATTCCATAAGCAAAAACAGACAACAGCGGAAGTACAGGCTCTGCAGCCAGAAAACACCAGTCACATGTGAGACTTGTGATGTGATGTGCTTTCAGCCCGAGAGGCTATTGATTTACGTCTTCATTATGTTTTATTATAATTTCCCCACTGTTCATTCATGGTGCATTCATTCAAAAAATTATCTGAATATTTAATTTGAAATGTTTTATTTACTTTAAAAGTGGAATAAATGGTTTTGAATGGAATTAAATGTTGTTTAATGTAGTTTGTTGGTTTATACATGTGAGAAAACCTGCATTTACGGAAACATTTCATGGACATTTAAATAAGAATTTTTTTCAAATCAGTAAATGGGGTTCCACACTCATTTTGTAAGTTATTTGGAGGTAATGCATTGGTTATTGACCACATACATTTTTATCTGGCACAGAATTTATTTTTAAACACAAAATACGACTCTTAGAATTATAAATTTCTGCTATCCTGCAAGAACATTTATACAGAGATCTTCTAATGACTGATGTCAGTAACTATTTCTATGACAGATCTTCGATTTATTAAGTGACTTAAGAGGCTGTCAGTTTCATCATAAAAGGAAAGAACTTCTCACATTAACTGCTCGTGTTACAAATAAAACAAATGTATTTACGACCTTGTTATATGACAATTTTGTCAAGACGCATTAAAAGAGTCAAAACGTTTTCTGGGAAGATGTGTAAATTATTTTTAATGAATGACGGAAGGCTTTATTTAAGTTCTTAATGGCTTTGTTTTATTTGTGCTAAAATAAATTCAAATAGGACGAAATAAACTGTTACAAAACCGGATAGGATTAGATTTAGTATGTTTTTGCCATACAGCGCCTGTACTTTTAAAATGAACCGATTGTGGGTTTATAGTAAATACAGCCTTTCACTAATTACGTCACTTCCTGTGAACTACCGCGCGTTGAACAAGAAGGGAACAGCACAGTTTGTATGTGATTTTTTTTTTTTTTTTTACATCCCTAGCATGTGAGTGGTTTCGGTTTTATGACTAATCTTCGGAACAGTAATATATTATTTATGGTTCTGTCAGCTTACCCACCAGGTTTCAAGTTTAAGTATAACTATTTAACTATTAGCGTGCGTCTTGCTTGTCTAAAAAACACTGACTGGGTTTAAATTCTTTTCTGTAACGTTAATCAGCAATGACGCATAAACAACGATTTGTTTGATTTGCCTTCTAAACGGTATGGCATTATTTGGAGCTTTGAAATAAAAATAATATATGAATTTGAGATTATAGTGGCATGTGCTTTGTCTGTACTCCCTTAAACATGCAGAGGCCACTAATTCACTGTTTACTCGCCTTACATTCAGCAGGATATATTCGCATCGATTGATCTTTAGTACTCTCTGATGGATCCAAAGAAAAGCACCGAGAATGTCTTGGAGGACAGTATAGCCAGCTGTGATGAAGATCTTTATGTTTGTGACCAGGACAGTGTGGCCAGCAGTGTGGACAGCACAGCAGAGGAAATGTTCAGGAATGGTCTTGACCCGGTTTTAGATTGGTGAGTTTTTCTACACATTTTCTTGAGACATATACTTTCTTTTAACAATGTTTAGCGCTCACATTTATAATGTGGGATAAGTGTTTTGTTTGATGCAAAGAAATTTAATTGTATGGAATTCGTCATAACAGCAATCTATGGAAGAAGGAGTCAAAACTGACTCTCTTCTCTTTGTAATCTTGTATTTGCCTTCTTATGAACACCCTAGCAAAAGCAAAAATCTGAATGGCTATTTAAAACATGTAAATGATGTTTGAGTAGTTCTCTGTGACACTCAGGTTTGTAGCAGAGTTGTGCATTGCTGCATTGTGTACTGGTGTAACTGCTCTATGTGTGTGTTCTGTGTTCATTCAAACCCATCTGGCGTTTGTATGCATTTGTCTAAACCAACAAATCACATGCAAAACAGACTGAACATTTGTGTTGGGGTGAACACAGGCATTTCATCAAAATAGTTGTGAAGAACCTTGCAAATAATTTTTTTTTCATGTCCCATGGAATAGGCCTTCACCTGATATTTACTGGCCAGATGAGGACTGCGACCTACAGCAGAGAAAGAGATCCCGTCTGTCTTCCACATGTTCTCCTGCTGGAGGAGATGGCAGGGAGAGTGAAAATGATGGTGTTTCAACAGAAAGGTGGCACAGCTTAGATGAAACCGATGTTGAACCGCTTCAGCTCGACTTCACACCTGTCCAAGAACCTGGACCAAAGTCTTTACCAAGTAATTGTAGCAGTCCTCTACAGTTTTTTCAGCTGTTCTTTACAAAAACTACAATCCAGTCTATTGTAGAGCACACAAATGTTTATGGGAGCAAGTGCAAGGATGTGGGAAATCCTTGGCTCTACCTTTCTGTGAAAGACTTGAAGTCGTACATAGGACTAGTGATTTACACAGGTCTGTTGAAGTGCTCTTTACTGACAGAATATTGGAGGAAGTCCCAGTACTTCAGTCCATCCTTTCCTGCACAAGTCATGTCTTATCAAAAATTTGTGACTATTGCCAATACTCTTCATTTTAGCAATACCATCGAAGATGAGAAAAATTACTTGAAGGGAACTGCAGCCTATGAACGGTTAGGTAAAATTCAGCCTCTATATCAACTCATTCGAGAAGCCAGTAAGACCTATTTTCATCCATTCCAGAACATCACCATTCATGAAAGAATTTTGGCAGCACAGCCTCTATCTGTAGACAAATCTACGGATAGAGGACACAAACTCTTTGCTCTGACAGACTGCACCTGTGGCTATACGTGGGACTTCTTTATTTACGAGGGGAAGTCATGTGCCTCACAGAATGTGGGCCTGAGCTATGAGTCCGTTATGTCATTGGTGGATGAAAATACGTTGGGCTCTGGGTACAAATTGTTTGTGGATAAATTTTATACCAGCCCCACACTCTTCAGGGACCTCTTGTATAAAAAGATCTGGGCTTGTGGCCCCATTTGGGCAAACAGGAAGGGTTTCCCAAAAACAGTCATGGACAGATTGTCCAAGAACGCTCCACGCGGCACCATGCGCTGGATCAGGGATGACAGTCTTCTGTTTGTTGAGTGGAAAGACTCACAGGAAGTGCAGATGTGCTCCACCTTCCACAAAGCTTATGAAGGTGACACTGTGCAGAGAAAGGTGAATAACGATGCACATCGGACCCTTGTGGAGGTTCCCATTCCAGCTGTGGTGCTGGACTACAACAGGTTAGTAGAATTTCAGTGATAGTCCTTTGGCCAGTTTTATGAAGCCGGTTCCAGGTAATGGTGAGTGTATTTTGACCAAAGTTTTTTTTCTTTTTCGGGTTCAAGATGATGGATTATTGTATTTATTTATTTCAATTTATTTAACCAGAATAGAAAACACACTGAGATTAAAATCTATTTTACGGGAGTGTCCTGGCCAAGATAGGCAGCTGAGTTTACATAGACAATTTTACATCGAAGTTACAACACACAAACATAAACATCATTACATAAATATAAAAACATGCATCTGATTAGAAACATTTACACACCATTAATTTACAGTTGGCATAGAAAATTACCCCCCTTTAAAATAATCGAGTTTTGTTGCTTTGCAGCCTGAAATGAAGACATTGTTTTATCCAGCTGTATTTACTCGCTGCAGCTTGGAATATCCAAGTGAAAGATATAACACCAAGTCAAAAAAAAAAATATATATATATATATATATATATATATATATATATATATATATATATATATATTCCAAGCTGCAGCAAGTAAATACAGCTGGATAAAACAATATCTTCATTTCAGGCTGCAAAGCAACAAAACTCGATTATTTTAAAGGGGGGTAATTTAAAAGAGATTTTAATCTCAGTGTGTTTTCTTTTCTGGTTAAATAAATTTAAATAAATAAATACAATAATAGCAATTTGACTTTCAGCTTTGTGTTCATTTTGATAAGCTCAGCATAAAAAGTGCATTCCTGGAGCTTTCTGTCCTTGGTAGTGCAACTGAACTCCAGGATAAAGTTGTAGACAGGCACAAGTCAGGAGATGGATACAAAAAAGAAATGTCAAAGGTTTGCCTAGAAGCACAGGGAAGTCTATCATTAAGAAGTTTAGTTTATTTGGTACAGCACAGACCACAGACTCCCTGGATCAAGTCGTCCCTACAAACTAGATGAGAGAACCAGGAGCAAACTGATCAGAGAGGACGACCAAGAGACCGACAGCAACTCTGAACTAGTTGCAGGAATTTATGACAAAGAGTGGTCATTGTTGTGCATGTGATAACAATATCTGCATGTGTTGTCCACATACACATTGAAAAGACAAGTGTAAACGCACTTCTGATCAGAATGTTATCTGATCAGCATGTCCTGGTAAAAAAAAAAACATCTGCTGCCCTCTGCCAGAAAGTTTTCAATGAGAAGAAGGTTTACCTTCCAACATGACAGTGGCCCAGTGAACAAAGCACACAGTGGTTAAAGGAGAAAAACGGGATTGTCCTTACATGACCTAGTCAGAGCCCAGACTTAACCCCCACTGAAAATCTGTGGAGTGACTTGAAGGCTGCAGTCCACAAATGGTCACCATCCAATTTAAATGAGCTTGAGCAGTTCTGCAAAGAAGGATGCAACGCTACTAGAGACATCCCAACAGTCTAAAAGCTGTAATTAAAGCAAAAGGTGGTGATACTCAGTGAATGTTTTTTTGTTTTCTTTTGTATCTTTCACAGGGGTGTTATAAGTTGTACTGAGTAAATACATCTGGATAAAACAAAAACTGTGCTGTCCTCATTTCAGGCTGCAAAGCAACAAAATGTGATTATTATAAAGGTTATATATATATATTCAGTGAAATATTTGCAATGTTTAATATATATATATATATATATATATATATATATATATATATATATATATATATATATATTTAGTATTGTATAGACAATATTCCACTCCTAATTTAAGTTAATATACATATGTACATAAAAATACAAGCTTAAGAATTGATATACATATATCAAAACCCTTTTTGAACCTATATAAATTAAATTCTGTAAATCAAACTGACACTCATGTTATTGTGCAAATTATTGTTAGCTGCATTCCTGAGGTAATCACAAACTCTCACACACTGAGTTGACAGAAAGCATTTATATGGAGCGTTTTTTCTTTCCTCCCAGGAATGTGGGGACATTGGAGCCATCCAGTTTCATCACTGGACATTACAGAGTCCTACATAAACCAAAAAAGTGGTATCAGTGTGTTTTTTATCACCTTTTGGACATTGCCGTAGAGAATGCTTTCATTTTGCATAAACTGGTGGCCAAGAGAAAAAAACAAAAAACTCTGACACGGAAGAAATTCCTTGAGATGCTTGTTTTAGAGCTTACAGAAATGAATGCTGAGAACGAGTCTGATTCTGCATCGGTTTCCTCGGCTCATCCGGTGTCCCCCGTCTCATCTTCTCCTTCTGCTCCTGTCTCAGCTTCTCCCTCTTCTCCCGAATTGTCATTTCCTGAAGGAACCCACAGGCCCAAGCACTTCATGCCAGACAGTGCACTCGGTAGGCGCAAGTGCAAGCTCTGCCACCTGAAAACTCCAGTCATGTGTGTGACTTGTGAAGTGCCATTGTGCTTTCAACCCAGGCGGGACTGTTTTAATCAGTGGCATGAATTCAAGGTTTATGTTCATGATGGGTTTCAATTTGAATCTATGTAAATCTGCTTGAAGTTTGCCCTGCTTCATTTCCTGACATTTTTGTTCTAAAATTGAAACAAGTTTGGGTAGTATTTCTAATTTCATCTGCTAACTCGACTACCGGTACTTTTGCCATAGAATATGTGGAACAGTCAATGGAGGACGTAAAAGTCTTGTGGAATTATGTCAATGTCAGTGCTGCACTACCTTTCAAACTTTTTTCACAGCAGCTGCATTTATTTGATTAAAAATACTGTAAACCAGTCATTTCCTCAGTTTTGCGTAATCCTTCAGAAATCATTCTAATATTATGAAGTCACTGCAGGCACATTTAAAACTCTTTTGCAAAGATGTTTGTTTCTGGTGGGGTTTTCACCTGTGTGTGACCCTCAGTCTGTTGCATGCTCAAGTGGAAATCTTTTGTGGTTTCAGAGGAGTCTAAACAAACCCTTTCTAGAGAACTTTATTCAAAATAAAACACTCAAAAAGAAATAGATAAAAAAATAAATCTCAATAAATATATGTTAAATTAGTTTGCTCTGTGATTTTCTACAACAGTCCTGCATCTGCATGGGTAAGAAGTAGTTATCAATTGTATATAAAAAATAAAACCGTACAGAAAAGAAACAGACTGTACATCACTATAAACATATATATATATATATATATATATATATATATATATATATATATATATATATATATATATATATATATATTATAGATCTCCGTTTAAAAGCTTCAGTTCGTTTGCTATTCAGTTTAAATGCTTGTTTCGATTTATAGTTTATTATATTAGCCTATATTGTATTGTATTACCTTATATTATCTTATACCCAATAGATAATTGACATCAAAAAGGGAATTCATGGACAATATCTGCTTCATTTTGTTCATATTACATTATTAGCCCATATTATAAAGAATTGAGCTGTTCTGTGTAATATATATATATATATATATATATATATATATATATATATATATATATATATATATGTATTTTTTATGATTTTTAATATGTCTTGGTAAGGCAGTGTAAAAAATATTTTTTTCAGGTACCCAAAAATGTTCATCATTTAGTTACATCAAGGGTCAAATAAAATATAAATAACACACTGACGTTAAAAGTTTGCTTGTGTGTGTGTGTACAGGTCTGGTATAAAGAATGTTTTTGCTATTATAAAACAATTCTGAGGCCTATGTTGTATATATTTGTTAATAGAGACAATCCGGGTTTTCTCTGTGTGTGTGTGTTTGGTTTTAAATATGTGTATTTTGTTATCTTGTTTTCTTTATTTAGATTTTTTTCTTTTCTTTTTTCTGCTTCTAAAGAATAAAATATAATATAATTAATAAATAAATTTTATTATTCTCAGGTGGCCTCAAATGTCCTCCCAGCAGAATTTTTTATTTTTTTTATCTTAAGAAATATATATATTTTTTTAAATGTTGGGAACATTGGATTCGACTAAATCTACATAAAATGCATTCACAATGGTAATATTTACACAGTGGCGACTGGTAAATATTTAAGTGAAGTAACACGTACAGTCAATAAAGGCTTTTGTATTGCATATATTTGTATTGAAATAAAGAAGAGCCTGTTTTATTCTTACAATGCTTGAAAGCAAGTCTGAAATATAAAGTATGAGGCTGCGCAAAGCTAGAGTCATTATTTAAACAGGTCAGGTGCTGCATTCGTCCAATCAATGACACTGACACCGCAAATATGCAAATGAGAATATTAACCCATGGTTTCGGAATGCACATCCGTTTCTGAATACCCATGATTTATAATCCCTGGGTTAATTATAATGAACAGTGTGAATTGTGAAGCAAGGAGCCAGGATTTCGTTTACCAGGGGTGAAATAGTTCAAGCCCTATAGTGGGTTCCAAAATCCGTTCTTTGTGTTCTTTTGGTTCTGACCTCAGTGTAAGTACAGAAATCTGAATTCTGCAGTGTCTGTGTTTTCACTGCAGTCATGGAAAGTGTGTTCAGTGAGGCGTAGCTCACTTCATCTTCACCCTGTGAAAAAAAATAAAAAATATATAAATTATATAGTACTTATACAAAATACAAAGAAAAAAAATGTATGCTTGGATGTCATACACATGTGATGCAGTACCTTGTAATATCTGTTCTCAGTCTGTGTTGCTGCAGCAACTATAATTAAAATAGCTTAATTCAGATGAAATAACATTTCATTGTTCACAAACCTCTACAATTGTGACATTTTATGACAAAGCTGCTGTCTGACACATCATAATTGAGTTCAGGAGTGAAAGATCACCTGTAGTTTTCCTCCGACAGAGGCAGAGAACACAGGCGGAGAAGAGGAGAACACACACTGGACACACACTGAACAGCGGGTTCCAGCAGGGCTCTGATACAGGTGTGGAGGTGCTGTTGAACCTCTCAGCGTGAGGAGACGCTGGCTCTTAATGGAACACAAGTGAAAGTAAGTACACATTTTTATATAGACGTATTCTTAGTTTCACATATTTTATGGTGCATATATATTTTAAAGGATGTTTTAGTTTACTATCTGTATATTTTTTCACACATTACATCCTTTTGGGAAAGTGTAGTCGATGAATGTTCACAAATACTAGTGAGATTTGTGTCAAGATTTTTTCTTCTATTTTGCTTTTTTTTTCCATTTCATGAAATTTTTTTTTTTTAAGTATATTATCCACATAAACTAGAACACCAAGATATGTTCTTACCCAAGAGAGATAGCCGAGTTGTTCTGTTTCCATACTGGTACTCAGAGCCTACGATGTTGTGTACATCGTGTACTTTTCTTTCTTTTATTGCACAATAATACAGTCCCTCGTCAGAGACACTGAAGTTTGTAATGTGTAGATCATAGGAGTTACTGGAGCTGTTGAGCACGAAATTAAAACGTGGAAATGTCCCCTGGAACAGGTTATCAGCCTCTATTAACAGAGATGGTTGATGCTCATGTGAGCAGTTTCTCAACCAAAAAATATGTGATCCTAATGGTATGACACAGTCACCGTAGAGAGTGATGCTGTCTCCTGCTTTAACTCTCATGCCCACTTCTGCCCCAAAGACTCTCTGCTGTTCACAGAACAAAACACCTGCAAAAGAAAATACAAGTTCCAATACATGAAAGAGGACTGTCAGTCAAATCAAAAGAATGCAAAAAAACACTTAAACAGACTTACATACAAGCGTGGTGACAATCACTATTGCTCGCTCCATCTCGGTGACTGATAAGATAGAAAAGGGTCTTCAGTGTAAATGTCATCTGGCTGACTCTGGTGGGAGGGATTTCTGATAAAGGGCTTTGAAATGCTTAAAGGTTGGGGATTTTTTCTTTTCCTTAGATTTTGGGTTTTATCAAATTCATTAGTACAAATCTGCTTGTTAAACTCAAAGAAAGTTTCATTTTGTAAAACTCTTAAAGTAAAATTGTATATATAAAAATAAAACTTTGAAAGTGATCTTTAAAATTTTTAAAATGCATTAAATGTTATATTGTTGCCAGCACATCACATTTGTGCAAATCAGTTCTTGCCTAACTGAAGCTGAATTGAGATATATATATATATATATATATATATATATATATATATAGTGACAACATGTTGAGATTTAACTTTCGTTATAAAAGCCCCTAGCAGAATTTCAGTGTATACATTAAAGCGGTCCGTAACAGGAAGCATACGGTCACATCCTGTTATACCACTTTCTAAAAATCTCTGAACTTTGGTGATGACTCTTTCTTCAGTTAAGATCAGAATCTTTGCTTTGGGCTCTAAATGTCTGAAATAGTTGAATGTGAGCATGTTTTGTATGTGTTTTATGAGAATGTTTTTGCTTTTGATACTGTATGTATTGCTCTGCATGATGACATACAATTGCTTGTTTCCATAACTATATCCGCTACCCACATATTCAGGCTTGTCAACTAAACAAAGCTAGCTCTAAATGCACTAGCGCAGTGAGATTTGAAAGTTGTGGTTTTCCTGTTTCAGCATTAAACAATTTAACATGCTTACTTGAATTCGTAGTTAAAAAAACAGTGTCTGCAGGTTAAAACTTTTGACCTCAAATATGCAGTTGATTAGTCTTTTTTATAATAATAATAATAATAATAATAATGAAGACAATACAGCTATATATCAACAAACACACATAAAATGAAACAGAAAAAAATAAATAAAAAATAATAACCACTGGAAACATTTGTGGTTAAACATCAAATGACTTACCAATTTACAAGAACCTGCAGCTCTAAATCATCAAAAGATACTGGAAAAAAACCTTTTTTGTTGACATCAAACATTTCTAAAATTAGTAAGAAAAATGCAGAATCAAACTATTGACTAAGAGCTTCCAGTGAGATCTATATTTAATCTGGCAGAACGTCTTAGATTAGCCAACAGAGTGGTTGCTCTTTCAAAATAATAGCAGACAACAACTAAGTATGACAACCTAGTATGTTGTGGTTACAACTTCCACCTATCTCTGGATACAAATAGGCCAATAGCTTTTTTTTGTTGTTGTTGCTTCAGATCGTATATATTTGAAACATTTCCAATCACATTCTTTATCTAAAATATTCACAAACTTTGTCATTTTAATCATGCAAATTTGGGAAAATAAACTAACTTGACTTGACATTTTTTATGGCTATTTTCAAGGTGATTAAGATCTATAAACCATTGGCTGCTATAATGCACATTTCCTGCAAGGTTTAATCAACATTTTGATTAAAAGGATAGTTCACCCCCCAAAAAATTTATTTGCTGAATATTTACTCAAACTCAAGCCATCCAAGTTTTAGATGAGTTTGTTTCTTCATCGGAACAGATTTGGAGAAATGTAGCATTACTTCACTTGCTCATAAGTTGATCTTCTGCAGAAGTAGAGTCCAAACCACTGATCTATAATATAATATAGATCAGTGGTCCAAACAGTTGATAAAGCATAACAATAATCCACACCACTCCAGTCCATCAGTTAACCCCTGTAAAATTACCCTAAAACGCCCATTTGGAGTATACGCATGGTTTTGGTCTCTTTTGAAAATGTGGCACTCAGAGGTTTATTCTGTTTAGGGAAAAAAATTTGAATCACAAGAATCTCAGTTTTCCACAAATATGTCATGTTTATCTTCTTTTTTTTAGCTTCATTAGAACCAAACCCAACAAACTGAAACACATTTATGAATGATAGGCTCATATTTTTATATACACATGTTGCTAGTCCTGTTGTAAATACAGTATCTTAGGAAATGTTTAGTAACTATATGGTTTTGTCTTTTTTGACATTTTGTGAAAACAAGTAAATCAAATAAATAATAAGTTGTGCTTGTTGTGATTGTGTCTTTAGTGCTACAATGATTTGCAAAATTTTCAGTTCATCAGAGCAAAAACTTCACATGTCCATGACATTGCAAATGATTCCAAATGATAAAAAAGATCCACAATAAAAAAAAAGTGCAATTAATATCTCTAGACAGAACATCTTACGTAATACAGTATCTCTGAATCCAAGTTGGAAAAGTGCAGTTCTGGTCTTTGTTTCACAAGATTGCATCCATTTAGCTGAGGGCCCTGCTTATCGAAGAAAAAACTTTTGCAAGGAAAGCAGGTTACTCCATTCAGGATGTTTAGCTGTGCTTATGTTCTTGTTTACAAGGCAGCTTTCCAAGTTTTATAAGAGACTTTGGCCTTTTAAAAGTGTTTGAACTCCTACTTGTCGTTGACCTTTATGAGTCTTTATCTTTTTCCTTTTTCTTTTTGAATATATTCTTGAGCTCTGAAGATTTCTTGCCCTTGTCTTTACCGCCAGATTCTGAAGAAAACAAATTTGCACATTGACCTTCATTTCCGAGAAGGCTTTGGGAAGAGCAAGACACTGAAGACGCATGACTGAGATCACCAGGACTAGGCATGAGAGGGTTCCCATAAGACTTTTCTAGAATGCCGTCATACACTAGTGTGCTGAGCGAGTCTGGGGCTGGTTTCCAGAGCATGAGGTCAGGCAGGCCAAACTGTCTTGGGTTCGTAACCAGGAATTCTTCCTGACATATCTTATGACTTGGAGCCTCCACAGTTAGACCCACCATCTCCCTCTATTTTACCAATGGGAGTTTCCACAGATCTGTCTATCTTGCTTTGCATTCGTGGTGTCTCCATTGCTATGTCTTACTCATCTTGAGAGATTTTTTTGAGGGGATTTCCCTATTCTCTTTAAAGGATTTGCTTCTCTCAAACTACTGTTTCAGTATGTTTTTTGAAGCCATATCCATTGAAATATCTGTTATTTTCTTTGTGTTTAATGGAAGTGTTCATTAAGGCATCTAAATATCTTGTTCCACTTGTGGTATCTATATTGAGCTCTGCTTCTGGTATCACTCTTGAAATGCTGTCCATATGATCTTTTCTGTTTTTAAACGATCATTGTCTCTGACTATTCATGCTAATTGCTGCCGGACATATTTTTTCTGTAGAGTAGTACCTCATTGTGGAATCCAAAGGTAGATCCCTGGGTAATTTCCTCGAATCGATCCTAGCCTCAGTTTCTCCTCTACCCAGTTGTTTAGGATGGTCAACAGTTTCATCTCTAGATGTCTTTCTTGATGAAGTATTTATGTCTAGTTTGTATCGTGAAACTTTTCTTCAGATGTTCACCAAAGATTCATCCATTTCTTCCTCTGAGATCTTGCTGGAGGGGCTGTACTCTTGTTCAGGGAGGGAGATCTTTCGCGGTATTCTGTCAGAGAAAATTTATTTTCTTCGAGGAGAAACATCAAGGGTGCTGTACATTCTGTTGATGGAGGACCCGATAGAATCTGTATCTGAAGATTTTTCCATAGACTCCCTGTCAGAAAGAGAGACACTCAGCAAATGTTCACACAAAAATTCATAAATTAACATTAACCTGGATTAAAAATTGCTGTAAAAATTGTTAGTTTATAATACCTAATGCATTAGCTAACCTTATGTAAAGTAACAGTATTTTAAGTATCTTTGAGCTGCTCTTTTCAATGCGATATATAATCAAAGGACAAAAATTCTGGCTGACATACTGTCTCACAAGAGGGGAGAATTTGATATGCTCTTCTTCTTCTTCATCTCCATATCAGCGAACTGGAGTTAGTATGGTAATCAGGAGGTCTGGGTCAGGAGATACGATGACCCAGATATGGGTCTGGGTCATCGCATGGGCACAATAGGCCCAGATCTGTGAGAACGTACCAGAGATCGTGGGCAACATTTCAGAGGTGCACCTGTTACTGAAAAGTATATGAATAATTAATGCCTGTTATAATAATCTAACAGTTAAAATTATTTAAATCCGCTGCAATGTGTTGGAAATGTTTTTCTACCTGATGGAAAACAAGCAGTAAAACAAATGTAATTTTTACACATTTTGATAATCTAAAAAAATTTGCACAATTTGTGTGAATTGTAAAGCCTAAATACAATTGGCAGAAGAGAAAGTGACACGATGTGTGGCCAAGTATGGAGTCCCATTCTCTGAGTTTATGCTCTTCATTTAATCCAGGACAAGTTGGGGGCTCAGTGCCTTTTTCGAGGGTCTCACCTCAGTCGTGGTATTGAGGGTGGATGGGAGTACTGGTCATTCACTCCCACGAGACTCTAATCCATGACCTTTGGGTTCCAAGTCCGACTCTATCACCATTAGGCCACAATTGATGATGGTTAATGTCAATGATAAACTCTCTAAGCACATTTACCCACTTGTTAGAAACCGGCCTTTTGAAGATGACTAAAGCCTTGCAAGAAACCCTTGACTGGGGTATTACTATGCAATGTTGAAGAATAAAACTCGAAAAAAAAACTTTTTTCCAGCATTTTCAAAAAACTATTGACTGCATGACAACAGAACCACAAGTGCATTTCTGGGTTTTGGGTTTCCTGCAACCAGATGAGCAATGCACCTTTTTTTTTTTTTATCAGTCAGAAAACTCTGACAGCTTTTTACTTTTTTTAATGTTCTCATTGGTTGACATATTTAATTCACTCAGCTTATATATATATATATATAACATTAAAAAAAAAGAAACTGTAATAAACTAATAAAGAAAAGACACAAGTACCAACCAGGAATCTGCTGCATTTCCTCCTCCATGTCCTCCACCGAAACAGGCACTTGATAGGACTGAATTGCAGCCCGGGGCATTAGAATCCAGTTGGGGTCTGGGTAGAGTAAAGCAGTGAGACTGGGTAGGCCTGCATTTTTCATCACAGGTAAACCACAAAAGCTCTCAATCTGCTGCCATCGGTGCAGACGCTCACGTAGACAAGCAGTCACCTCTGCTAGTGCATTCCTTTAACAAAATACATGCAGGTCAATGTAAGCCCATACTTATGTAAGTGTACTTATGCTTCGTATTCCCTATTGAATATGAAACTTAGCATAGACAAACCCAAACTCCCAAAATCTTTTGGACAAACACTGACAATTTGATATACTTGACTGCATTATTTTGTCAGAATGGCAATGGAATGAACGTTTTAAATGTGATAAAACAAATTACTTGGCCTCCAGAATTCTCTGATCCACTTGATCCAGTGAGGAGCTGTGAGCAACATGTAGTGTACCAAACACAGAACTCATTTTTTTCTTGATCTTCTCAGCCTGTGCAAAAAGTGAATAAATAATTCTACACTGTAAATATTTTATGAATAGTTTACAAAAAATGTTTAATTTGCTGAGAATTTACTCACCCTCGGGCCATCCAAGATGTAGATGAGTTTGTTTCTTCTGCAGACGAAGTGATGTAATTCTTAATTTCTCCAAATCTGTACCGATGAACAAACCAACTCATCTACAGCTTGGATGGCCTGAGGGTGAGTAATTCTTCATCAAATTTTCATTTTGGGGTGAACGATTGCTTTAATTCAAACTTGAAAATATGATTCAAACTGATCCCATGCATGATAATACATCTTCATCTCTAAAATACCTCATCTTTAGCTGTAACGAGTTGTTGTTCTGCACTTTGCTTCTTGACGTTGTAGTACTGGACCTCCACCTCATGGGTGAGCTGTAGCCACAGCTGAAAAGTTTCAGGAACAGACCAGAGGGTCTGCATGTCTTGTTCGGCCCTCTTCAATGCATCAAGCACCTTTACAAGGAGCACAGAGAACCATCAGATGTAGTGGAGTCTTGCTGGGAGATGTTTAACAGTGAGACATGCAGATCCTAACCTGTCCGAGCTCTTCTTCTGCATACCGAAGACGGGTGAGTTCACTCACTGCTCCATCTTGGAGTTTGTGCAGGCGGTAGGCCTCTTCCTGGGCACCCTGAATCTCATCCCTCATCTTTTCCTCTAGATTCTTCTTCTCTACCGTCACGGTGCGCTTCTCTTCCTGGGCCTTTTCCAACCTTTTCAAAACACATACAAAATGCGGTGTTTGTGCTCAAATGTCACTCTCGCTTGTATGTTATGTTTGGAAGTCTTATTTTAGTGAATTGATTCCTTATGATTTAAATAAATGGGTTTAAAAATGAATTATGCATTTTGAAAGAATTCTTATAATATTTTGAATATTGACCCATTTTTGCTGCTCTTTAGTGTAAATGCAATGTTGATGGTTAATGAGGTTTCCTAATCAAGGACCTCAGTATTTTAGTGCTAGAACTTTTTTCAAAATATTTAAAATATTTTTTAAACATATATACCATACACATACACAAATGTTCAAAAGTTTAGGGTCGGTCGGTTTTTTAATATAACATAATAGAAGATTAGACCAGCAAAAACTACTAGTCTGAATTATGAACAATTATAAACTGTGACTTGTTGAATCAAGTGCAAATAAAACAGCTTTATTTATTTTGGGGAATACTCATATGGTTCAAACCGATGCTGAATGTGGAGATTTGGGAATCTAGAAGATGTACTCACTGCTCCTGTATGTCTCTGAGGCTTTGTTCAGCTCTCTGCAAGCTTTCCAGGTCCTTCATCATCTTTGTTATATGTATCTTAGATGCTTTATTCTGTACTTGTGCAAACCAGCATCCACCAACACCCATTACTACTGACACTATCAGAACCAGGTCTTTCATCCAGTTGTATGGGGGTCCTGGAGCAAAGGGAATATTAGTCAGACAACCAATAAATATATTATGTGACATCTGTGTGTTTATTTCGCCTGTTGACTGGATATCTGCTGAATATATTCTACACTGTGAGAGAGTCATTCTACTGTGTGTTCTCAACAGGCGTGCATGCGGATATTTGATTTCACATGCAATGCAATGCAGAACTATATATAATAATGACATTTAAAAAGCCACGGCTGTTTGATCAGAATTTATTATACCATGGCTTCAGTCATTTAATGATCTGATTTGCAACTGAAGCATAAAGTGCATACAATTCAATCAATGCACTGAACCACTGCAAAAAGACCAAATTTAGGAGTTTTTTAGTGCAGCAATTTAACTTCCTAATTCATTTTCACAATAAGTGGTCATATCCTGAGAGAGCTTGGAAAATGGTTCTTTAAAAATAATAAGCCTACATTTTATGTCAATATATGTAAAGTTGACACATACGTGTAGGTGGGCCAAACAGCACTACATCCAGAGCTTTGAGCTTAAGTTTTTGTTTGTGTTGCTGGTCCTGGATCTTCAGACAAGTGCTCATAAATGATGGCTCATTGGCAGCAATTCTGTAAATGCAAAACAAGAAACTATTAGCTGTATCATTTTATATAGCTGTTTATTGTTTGTAATCAATGCAATTGACTAAATGCATTAACTGTAAAGACATTTATGTTACAAAAGATCTCTGTTTTTAATAAATACTGTTCTTTTGAACTTTCTATTCAAGAATCCTGGGGGGGGGGTGTTCTTTTATTTTTATTTTTATTTATTTTTTTACAAAAAAGCAGCACATCATTGATAAAAAAAAAAGTTTACAAAGTTTTGCAGCAAATCAGAATGATTTTAGATGATTTCTAAAGGATCATGTGACATTGAAGACTGGAGTAATGATGCTGAAAATTCAGTATTCCATCAGTATTAAAAATGTATTAAAACTGAAACGGTTATTTTTAATCATATTAATATTTCACTGCTTTTACTGTATATTTCTCTCACATTATTTCAGCCTGGGGGACCATAAGAGACTTGTTTTTAAGACATCATATCACCCCTATACTTTTGAACTGTAGTTATATTCACTGTAATCATTTACATTTGCATTATAACATTTTCAGTCTGTTTTCTGTGATTTCTGGCGCTTTTTTTAAAATATATATATAAAAGTATACTGTAACTAAAATGATTAGCACTGAAGATTTATATGCCTTTTATGGTTTTAACTGTTGAGAACTGTTGAATTTTCATTCGGTTCGGTCTTGATTTGTCTCACCTGGGCAAGGTGTTCCCATTGACATGCAGCTCTTTGAAACCCTTTACATATTGAGCCAACTCAACAAACTCTCTTAGCCACCTCAAGACATCCTCCTGAGTCCAGTTATGAACTGACAGAGGGAAAGAAAGCAGTGAAAGAACCAAAAGAGTGGCAGCCGCAGAACGTGACTATTTTTCCGTCAAGAACATACTAAGACTCGATCATTGAGACCATCTTACCCTCAGAAGTTTTCCAGCCTTTCCAAAGCTCATCCAAAGTGATATGCTGGTCCTCGTGATGGAGTTTACTGTGCTTGTTTGCCTGTTGTTGTTGCTGCATATCTTCAATGATGAACTACAGTCAAAGAAGAGTTGTGGATGCATGAGAAATTGTTTGAAATTACCTTCAGACAGCCAAAACCTACAAATGCAGTGACACACATTTAAAACAACACCTGAGTAAGCATTCAAGATCAAAAGAGCTCAAGTGTCTGTGAATGTGTTTCTGTCTGTCGCTACTGTAATCAGATGCACCATGTGATTCCAGGATTCTTCACTGCTTCAATCTTCCTATCTACATTATAGCAACAAGGAAAAGAAACCCAATACCAGAGACAGGGACGTACTTCAGGACATTACTTGGAAACTCATCCCCCTCTGCTATGTTCTCCCAGAGCCAAGCCTGAACAGTTTGTCTGAGGTGCTGGATGGAAACATGTGTTTCTAAATTGCCCAACAGGCTTAAGAAAGGAACTCGAGGGTGCTTTGGCATAACACTTCAGCAATTACACAAACCTCACACAGACATACCAAAATAGTTATGCTGAGGTTATTAGTCTTTAGACCTCACAACATTTGTGCTACACCACCACCACCCCCAAAAAAAACACTAGAGACAGAGTAGCTAAACTACTCCAAGGAGAGCCGTGTTCATCAGAGTAAGTTGCCATTATTTTACTAACCAGCCCTATTCGCACGTGATTAGTATTATCTATAAAAATCCTTACAAAACATTACTAATAAAATACTATAAAAATAATTTGACTGATATCCAACCACCCCCGCCCCCAAGGATTCTATATCATGATATATCGAATTCTTATGTCCACAATAACCGTGATATGTATGATTAGGGCTGTCACGATAATAGATTTTTCATATGTTATACTGTAACTATTGAGAAGTGGTTTGATTACGGTAAGGGTGGGATTAGAGTCTCAAAATGATCTTTATGTATTTAAATGTATAATACAAATAGAATGTAAAGGATTTGTACAGTTTGCATTTTAGAAGCTGTTGTTTTGTATTGTTTTATATTGTATGTTTCAATATTCACAGCAGAATTCATGGTCTGCTCTGTTTGTTTTGGAGGCTTCGCAATTTGGATGAAATTGAGTGATTATTCATCAGTTTTACCTCCCTATTCTTGTTGTTATTATTATTGTCACTACTACTATTAAATAAAATATAAAAATTTGCCTACTAAATAAAAACTAAAATAAGAAGTATTATCTTGTAATATTTCAATATAAAAGTCATTTTATTTTACATTACAACTGTAAAATTGCAATACTGATCTTAATTTCTTCATTTTCAAATGTTTAACATCATGATTCACATTGAAAAATGGAGCACATATTTATTTAGTTAATTGAATTGCAACCTTTGAAATAAACACACAAAGCCATAATGCAATTTTAGTCTATTTCAATGAATCATCCAGCCCCAGTTTTTGAAAAGTAATTGAACATTCTATACATTTTTACTGTTATTCTCAAATACATTTTCTAGTTAAGATCTGTAAGACTGTAACATTAAAATGCATTGGCCATAAGGTGTGGAAACCCTGTAGGATTCACCTTCAGGTGTGAGGAAACTTTTCTCTGACATGTGATTGTAACATCTGTGAATGTTGATTACCTCGACACTCTCCTCCACCTCAATGCCTCCATCCTGATCGTCATCCATGTCTCTGTGGATGTGCTGAAGAGCCTCCAGGCTGAAGCGGTCAGCCTCTGTCATACATGGAGGGCTCACTTGCAGACATGGATCTGTTATGAAAAGTGGACAAAGGAGTTCGATGTTTCACTATTTCACCAATAGGTTTGTATTATAATAATTATATTAATAATACATTTTTACTACATACATTTTTCTAGTTTTCTAGTTATGATCAGCTACAGAATATTTCATAAACAGTTTTAACTGCTCTTGTTCTTATCCATTTGACTGCAAATTGCATGGATCTTCAGAATGCAAAGGGGCATGCTGAGGATTAGCGAATACAAACATGAATACTAACATTTGTATAGCCTGTATTTGATCGTGCACACGTGCCTGAGAACACAGCTGTGTGCTTGTACAGTCCAGGGTCATCTCTGGAACAGACGCAGAAGATGAGTCCGCGCAGAAGCAGCAGTACGCTAAAGCAGAACTTGTGCATCGCAGGGTTCATGTGCCAATTACTGTCTATGATTTAAAAAACACATGTGTATCCAAATGCAGCGTTACGTGAAATTGATGTTATAAACAGATCCAGCTCCAAGAAAAGGTTTGGAGCGCCGGTTATCAAAGCAACAGTGAGGGAATTTCACAAAAAACGACAAAACGTTAGAAATCTTTGTTTGCAACCCCAAAGAATAAACAAAACATTTAAAAAGACAGATATATCCACTTTTCTTTTCTTTTCTTTTCTTTTTTTGAAAATTAAATAATAACAATAATAAAAAGCCTTCCTTGTTACGTCCCAAAGCAAAAGAGGAACAAAGGAAACCGAATAATAAACATGACTTTGGAAAACGTTTAACGAGAGAACTCTTCCGCCTTCAAAACACGGAGTCAAAAATAAAAATACGATGACACAGAACAGAAGTCCTTCTGAAAGTCAGTTCCTTATGAACGAAGATCCTTATGAAGCGATAGTACTTCTCTCTAGAAATATTTGGGTGTACATGAAAGTGTTCTAGTTACTTAATGTAACCAAACTTTGTGCTCGCATTTTCCGTGCGTCTGCGCTTCCAACGCCAACAGCGAATTTACTAATGAATATTAATTAGATTGCGTGCCGCGTGCAAAATAGCCTACACTAATTTGCTGAGAAGTTAACGTGGATAATGAATATCAATTAGGTTACGTGATTGTATGCATTATAACTGCAGAAATAGTTTTCAAGATATCTTTTTGTATTTTATAGAAAAAGCAACTGCTGCGGGTTTGGAACATGCCGGAATAAATTAAGGATTTTTTTAATTTGGGGGCATCTCTAAACCCAACTAGAGAATTATGACAATTTAATCTATTAGGCTAATTGACTTTATTAATAAGCATCCTATTCAAGAATCTTCCATTTATGGGGCTTTCACAGTGAAACAACACATTTGCTCTCTCATATAGGCCCATATGTACACACACACACAGACACACAATGTTCACACATCCTGGTCTCAGGATTAAATTTAGATCCCTGTCAGATAAACATGGTCGAAGACTCATACACTCAGAAACAGCAACAGAAATAAAGATTCAAGTCACACCTCAACAACCTCATATGGTCTAAAAATAAATCTGGGACATGAGCGAGTGGATGCCAAGCAGTGGGGGAAACGCTTGGCCCTTGAAACATGTACAAGTGACAGGTGTCTGTCATTGTAATTCAGGGCTAACTCACTTCAAAGTGAATATGAGAAACATCATCTCATTTATGCCCCTGGTGGCCAGATGTCGTCATTCTGTAATGGAAGCTTTGCTTCTCATTTGAGATGCTGACTTTAAAACATGAGTTTAGTTGTATATGTGTGTGTGTAAATGTGACAATTTGATGTTTCTGTCCTGTTGGTTAGAGTTGAACCACACAAAGTGGGAAATAGTGGGTGTATACAGAATGGTATACCACTGTACTATAAACTGTAGTGTTTTGTCTACTGTAGTTCAGCAGCACTGCATTCATACTGTGAACCATATGAAAATTGTATGTATACATGAAGCATCATTAAACCGCTACTTTTAGCATTTGACCAAATCACAATTTCTTTTGAGAGTTAGGACATTTATATTCAAAACTTGATTTAAAATGCAAAGGATAACCAAGGCGGTCAAATAATTATAATTTTAATGTAGTTTTTTATTTTATTTTACGGCAATAGTGTGAAATATTACAAATTAACGGTTCTATTTTTATATTTTTCAAAATGTAATCTAATGCTGTGATGATAAAGCTGAATTTTCAGCAGTCATTACTCCAGTCTTTAATGTCTCATGATCCTTCAGAAATTATCCTAACATGTATCAATATATACCAAAAGTGATAGTATATACATAGTTACAAAAGATTAAATTCAAAATGAATGCTGTTCTGATGAATCATTGTGGAATATTCCATAAAAATATTAGCAAAACACTGATTATCCATAATTAACAACTGAGCAAATCAGCATTCTAGAATGATTTCTGGAGGATCATGTGACACTGAAGACTGGAATAATGAATGCCGAATGAAAGAAAATACAATAAAAAAATAAGAATAATTTTAAATTATTCAATACAGTTCTTTACATTTGTAATATTTCACAATATTACTTAAAATTTATGTTCATTTATTTTTTTAGCCCATACAATAAAAGTCAATATGGTCCAGCATTTTTCATATCACACTGACTTTCATCGTATTGGCAAAAACCACCAAAACTTAATATATATAATTTTGTGTTCCATAAAAAAACAAAAATCATACAGTTCATGACGTTTTAATTTTTGCCTGAACTATCATTTTACGCACACAGTGGTCAGTATTGCAATCCCCATACCACACTTTCTTGATGGTTTTAATTTAGCACCTTAAAAAGACAAACATAAAAGAAAAACATTACACTTTTTGAATCTATTACAGTGTTTAGTGATCCATTCCAAAAGCAACAGATACACTGGCCCTTTAAGAGTTAGACAGCACCAATACAGTTCAAATCTGCTAGAGAGAATGCACTCAAAACTAAAACAGCTGGTAGCCATTTGGCAACGATGGTAACTTCCAAAATGTAAAACAAATTCATTGAAACGCTTGAAAAAACAGACATCAATTCTCACCTTTTTTTTTTTTGACAAAGATAACAGTGATCTAATACACTAGTTTCTGTTTAACTGCAAGCACAGTGGCACAGGTGATACTAACTTACTAACTAACACAAATGATGAAACGCAACATGGTTAGTCTTGAAATTAACCAATCAGGTCCTCTGATTTGAACACTCTGGAAGACAACTGGATACAAGAGAAAAATAACACTGAAAGCATAAATGGAAAAGTTATGCGTGACCTTCACAATTTGACCTTTAGATTTGGCAGTTTTCATTTCAGCACTTGCACATGGTATGCTTTAATATTCTTCCCTGATTGAGGAACTCGATGAAAAAAAAAAAGCTCACAGTAGATACTAGTTAATGGCTTTGCAAGAATTACTGGGTTCTGGCTTTTACTTCTTCCAAAGCAACAGTTTCTAATTCAGACCAAACAAGGCTGACAATAAAAAAAAAATGATACACAAATGAAGTTTCATAGAAATTTCCCCTCAATCATGGAAGAAATGTTTAGAAATATTAACATTAAAATAATATGTCATACTGTAATACAGCAATAATGTTGTATAAAAGAATCAATATAACATTTAGACTCATATATTAATATTAACCATGATAGAAACGGATACATTAAAAGAACCAAAACCACCGGCTGCTGTTCCTATATGAATCCCAAAAAGTAACAAAATGCAGTCCATACCATAAGTGTCTCTTTCTCTCGGATCCGATGATGCATGTAGAGTTGGGTGGGGGTGGGGGGGGGGGGAGTACATAAACAGGACAGCAAAAGAAACAAAGATTCACAGACATGAGATGACATTTTGCTCTGTGAATTATACTGTAAAAGGTATAAACAAACACTTATGTCATATTCACAAATGTTGTAGTGTAATATTCTACCAACAGATCCTGTTATTAAGCAGTAGTGGTTTAAGGCCTCATTTCTAGTTGCTTTAGACAATAGCAATAACAAAATTGAACATTTGGTATTAAGTTTTCATTTTTTTTTAATTCCATGTGGCATTGGCATAAAAGGGCACATTTTGACGCAGCAGTGATGTTCATGAAGGCTGTGCCACTTCTGCGGTTTCATGAATCAAAACATATGAAAGGAAGGATAAGATTTCAGTTCCTGTAATTTACACGCAGCAATGCGAGAACAAGTGCTTTTTCCGATTCTTTCCATTCAGCTTGACACCGCTAAGCTAGTTGACTATAAGCAGGGATGGGTCCAAAACAATCTAGTCAATTAGTGAAGTTGACTAGTTTATCTAGATTTTTAGTACAACAATTACACATTCAAACACCCATTTGAGCATCTCAGTACAAGTGTTGTGTTTAAGATGCCATGTTTCATTAAAAACATTCAACTAACTAGAAGACTGAACTAGCTGGTCAGGCCACCCACCAATGGCCAGATTTACTGAACAGAGCATATTAGCATAATCCCATAAAAAGTTAAAAACGTTGATAGGAGTGGAAAGTTTTGCGGGTGATCTAGACGATGTGCAAATTAATGTGTACAGACGCAGCCTGATCATTTCCAATGACCAACACAATCTAGCAAGAGGAGCAGGCATCTCAAGTGCAAAATGGGTTAAGACGTGATTTTTTTGCATATTAAATAATGGCGCAAACTACTGCAAACCTTAGTAAATCTCATTGCATGATTAATTTAAATACCTCACATTAATTGTCTAAAAGGGAAACTTCTTCAAATGAATACGCAATAAGATCAGCCATAAAAATAACCATGTCCTTGCCTTTTAATCACTAATTTTTCAATGTCTTCAGGAAATTATGACAATAGCTTCTTGACGCCGAAAGAGGGTTTGCAGTGGTGCAAGACGTTAGTAAATCTGACCCTAAATTGGTTGATTCTGAAAATGTCGCACATCCCTATCTAAAAAAAAAAAACACTAGAGAGATAACTCAAACTTTCATTCATGCATGCTACTTGTAACATGACTGTACTTACAGAACACCACACACACCACACTCACTTCTCTATATGGTTAAACCACATGACAACAAAGCAGCAAATTTCCTACATGCTGATTTTAGTCTGATACTAACAGTAAATCATGACACTGAAAGCGTGAATGATATGCAAATGAGACCTGTACAGTCCTTTCCTACCACAGGGTTTGAGTCAACCAATTAATTTGAAATCGCAGACCCATTTAAATAATTTTGTGCGCTTATGTTCAACTAAATGGAAGTCATTTGGTGTGGGATATTTTATAGGTTACTGTTATGTTGGCAGCTTGAATATCTATAGCCAATGAAAAAGGGCCAGATCAATGGCTATGTGTACGATATGGCACACACGGCCAACCGGCAAAGTCAGTTAAAGCTTTTGTGTTAAAGACTTCATATGAGAAAAAAAGTTTAACAAAGCAGAAGAGTCACCTTCTCCCAAATACACAAAAACGGCATCATTATTACATATTAGTTTAGTGGAGAAAAAAAAAGATTGGGGAAAAATACCAATATACATATTACAAAAGAGAAAGGGTCTGGTGAAACTCCAGAAGACTTAAGGCATTAGCCAAGACGAGTAAAGGCAGCTATAAGTTCAGGCTTTTAAAATGCCAGAACCATTTCCTTCTGAGCCCAAACACTCACAAGAAATATACAAAACTATTTGGTAACAAAAGTTTACTATATGTTATAAAACTGAAAAAGGTGAAAAATGTACCTTAGCTAAAGCTTATAAAATTATGTATCAATAAAAATAATAATAATAATAATATTCCTTGGTCCGTAAAAACTATATTACTAAAACTTTCCTTCCAAGCCTGGCGAAACAGTGCATTAAGCCCTTTAGTAGAAAACAACATCTCTCAAAGCAATTTCCAGCTTGCACTTACTTCAAAAAGGCTTTGTATTTTTTTTTTTTTCATGTAAGGCTTATGCATTGATCCTGTGGCATCTTGATCCACGGCACACATCACTTCTGTTGCCACATCCTCCGACATGAGGAAACAGATTGAAAAAGAACCGCAACAAAGAAAAACAGAGAGAGAGAGAGAGAGCAGAAGAGAGACATCTTCATTTGTTTTGTCCAGTCTCTGTGTGAAGTCTTGTCACTCGTTCTTCTCTCTCTGTCGCATCATTATCCGTTTTCGTGTTCTGTATCCCATGAATCTAGGGAAGTCTATGTGTGGACGAATCAGCATCTCTCACAAAGGCTCACTTACTCACACACGCAAACGCACATTGAGATTCCCAGGCTAGGAGACAGACATAGCTGAGGAAGAGGAAGATGAAGACACGCTCCCTGCTGCCATGTATCCTGCCTGGCTGTCCACGGCTGACGGCAGCAGTAGGCTGGAGGATGAGGAGGATGAAGATGGTGAGGTGGAGGAGTTGACCCGTAGTATGGCTCCCGCGGCGCTGCAGTGAGGACGCGGTCCTGGCTCTGGCGTGTAGGTAAATGTCAAAGCTGTGGAGTAGATGATGCCATCATTACGGACCAAGGTCACAGGAACCTGCACTGGCTGCCGAACCCACCGCCACCCCTCACGGAACGCAGAGATGTCGGGAACCACGCAGAGAACACTTTCACCACACCTGCAGGAAAAAGAACGTGCAAGCTTAAATTGCTGACCATCATGTAATGGATATTCTCAATATAACTACAACTATATTGCTCATCACGGGGTATCTGCAAAGCATCACCGACTATTAACATGCCATAAACTAGAAGTCATCCGATTCGAGCTTCGGATGCGTAAAATATTTGAACATTTGCTTCTAGACTGTATGCGACCATCTGAATGGATATGATGTATTCTAATCAAAACTATGAGCGTGAGGCTAGAATTAGCAATAGATTTCCACTTTAACATTATTCTGTGAACACCATTTCTGTAAAACAGAAGTTTAGAATAATTAAGTCAGACATAATTATTTTATCATTATTACATTGTTATTAATGTTGATTAGCCCCATAAAAAACCTAGTATGTTTTTATTTAGGGGGTCATTTGTTTTGTGTGGATATATTCATACATTCATTATATTCTTTAAAATTATTCCTTTTACCATGGTAAATAAGCTGAGTGTAAAAGTCGCTTCACGACCTATTTGAAAGTTCTGTGCGACTGCCACTAGGGGGAGAAATGCATAAATCGTATCCAAATGTCGGAGAGTGTAAAGGCGGTTAAAGACTTTAAGACCCTTATTACGAGTTATATCACCAAGTTAGATCATGTCCAAAGAGAGCAAAGTCATATGATCTCAAAATAAATCCTGTATGACAGATTCTTTAACTCAGTTAAACAGACTGTGGCACACATTCAATGAAGACTTAATGTTAACGTTATTTCCCTTCTACTCTGTTCACTTGAAAGAAGGTGTATCATGCATCAGACCTCTTATTTTGAAGCTGTTCTATTTGCTGAGCTGTACACACTTTAATTGGTGTGTTGGCTTCACCTGTACATAGTGTCTGCCTCTACATCTCCAAACCAGACTCTGAGGTTAGGCGTGAAGTTCTGTCCTGTCAGTTCCAGCATGGCAACATCTCCTCCTCCATTCAGCTACAACACCAAGCGTTCAAGGTTACTTTCGTACAAATAAAATGACAGATTTCTATGCTCTTTTAAAGTAAAAGTTTGATGTAATATGAAGCCATGCAATACCTGTAAACTTTCAACAACAGGCACGGGTGTGACAGGTGAGGGTACAGGGCCCATCCCCTCATAGAAAGTGTACTCTGCTTTGTCTGTGCTGATGATTGTCCATGACGCCCCATCGTTGATCATTTCTTTGTTTGTTTCTTTGGGACAGGGTGTGGCCTGGGAGTAGTAGGAGAATGATTTAATTGTTTACCATGATTTTAAAAATGATTCATTTATATTTCTAGAAGTACCAATGGACTTACCTGGAACTGAATTATCCTCTCTTGCGACAGGCAGAGGTACATCCTCTCTGTATCTTTAAGGTAGAAGGCACATTTATGTAGTTGGGACACAGGATCGTCAGCGTCCATTAGCGCCGTCTGCTTGTCCACTTTACGAATGACCTACACACAGACACACAACATTTCACCTCCTAAAAATCCCTGCTATGTAAATTGTTACACAAACATATTAGTACAAATAAAATAAAGGACGTCAATTCAGAGTCACAGCTATACATCATTCTCTGATTGAACAGGACACAGCTTCTTATCCAAATCATTTTGATACTGAACAATCACAGTTATTCTGACTGATGAATGTTAAAGTGGATAACAGCTTACAAGTCGTGGAAGAGCCATGCCTGTCACAGAGCACACCAGCTTCACCGTCTGACCGTAATGGATATAACCGTCTCTGACTGTAAACTCTTCTCCCTCTGACTCATCATCATCCACTGGAATTCAAAATTACACATTATTACAAATCCATAAACTAGAAAAAGTGCCCATTTAAAACAATTAAAAGACAGATGCATCAATTTTACACGTTTTCATTAGATGTAATGAACTGCTTGTGTCCCTCCAGATGCACTAGGGATCAATGTCCACTCTTGGTGCTGGTTAACATACTATATGTGACCACAAAACCAATCATAATTAGTACAGGTATATTTTTATCATTAGTAATATGCATTGCTAAGGTCTTCATTTGGACAAATTTAAAGGCAATTTTCTCAATATTTAGATTTTTTGTTACACCCTCAGATTCCAGATATTCAAATAGTGGTATCTCGACAAAATATTGTCCGATCCTAAGAAACCATACATCAATGGAAAGCTCATTCAGCTTTCAGATGATGTGTAAATGATGACTAGTTTTGTTGTCCAGGGTCACATATTGTGTTTAATAGACGTGTGTGATAAAATACTCACATAAATGAATGTAGAAGGCTCCCCACTGTTGTGAACTAGCATGGAAGTTTCCCCCTTCCACATGAAGGTACCGCGTACTGACAGTCTGAGACCGCAAGCGGTTAAAAAGAGCCACCTTCGTCCCAGAAGCTATGCACACTAGAATACATAAAAAAATGAGACGAGCAAACATTATGGACAAATTATGACTAATGTAGTCACACAAACAAGAAACTAATTTGACTCACGGTCTGCATTCTTCAGCGACTGTTTCTTTTTGGAAGGTTTGGAGATGACCTTGATTCGTTTGCTGAGGAAGACACCGATATCCGCGCTGTTCCCGTAGAACATTTTCACTGTAAGCATGAAGTGCTTCCGTTTGTCCGAGTCAGAAATGTACAATGTTTTTGCTGTGCAAAAATTCTGCAGAAGCAAAGCACAAAAGCTATGATACCAGAAAGGGATTTCCGAAGTTAAGAAAGGCAGCTGCGATATGTGTAGCAATAAAAATCCATAAAGCACCTTGCCCTCCAAGTTGAGCTGCTGCATCTCTTGTTCACTGTTTCCAATGCCGATAAAGGCACAAGGCTGAGACTCCTGCTCTGAGCAGCCCTCTCTCTCCATCTGCTCCTTCTTTTTCTTCCAGCCACAGCCCATCAGGTACACACATGGTGGAGGACAGAAGAATCTAACGAATCAAAGAGAATCTGAACTGATTAAACAATAATTCACCTGGATGCTTGTATAAGATATTTGATTTTACACAGCCCACCTTACATGAAATGTGAATGAGTTGTGTTAGCTGGACTTCCCAAAAACTTGATTCATAGTCATCATAAAACTCAATCCGTTTAACTTCTGAAATGTGCCATATACCCAAGTAAAACAGGATATTCAACAAGAAAAAAAAGCATTCCGAGAGATTTGACTAGACCAAAAACATCTTTATGACCCCAATAACATCTCTATTGGGGTCTATTTAAGTAACAGGGTCCATATTCATCAGTAATCAGAAATGCGTGTAACAAATGCATTCTGACACATTCCAGAAAATGCCAAAAGACTTCACCAACCATTTTATATATATATATATATATAAGAACACATTTAAATAACAGGTGTAAAAGCTAATGTATCTCAGCTGACCATTTATGATCAGATCAGCCAAAATTATGACCGTGATGATTTATTATCCATGGTTAGACCAAAAATCTTTATTATCCACCTTAATAGGCTCAGTTGTGATTTTTTTTTTAATGTTGACTTTCTTCACTGTCCATAACACACATAAACATTTATGCATACACAGTTATGGCTAAAATCCATCACTCACCTTTTTTCATTGCCGTATGATTTCTGTGCGACTTTTGCATGCAGTATGAGTACTGTCTGATCTCCTCTCTCCTTCAAGTAGTTGCGCATTGCCTCTCTGCAAAACCACACAATACAATAGAAAAATGTATTTAAGCTGTAGTTTCCAAATGAATGCTTAAGCATTACACATGAACTTTACTGTGCACTTACCTTGTTAAACGCTTTGGCTGAGGGAGCTCCCCAAATTTCCTACAAGACACAGTCGAGACACACTTCAAACATCACTCCGATTAACACTACAAAATAGTAATAATGCTGGAAAACAACAGTCACATCCAAGCATTTCTGAGCAGGATATACAAGTTCAAACGTACATAAGTGGATGTCTCACTAGGTTTTGAGACATCCAATATAAACCTTAAAGTTAAAATACATAATACATTTTACATGTTAATGAGGGGATGCTACAAATTCACAATTTTAAAGTTAAGCAGTTTAATTAAAAAGTGTGACATTAATCAAAAGAGAACGCTTTAAATCATCTTGAAAGATCTCAGTCTCTGTTACGGAATCACTAGACTAGCTAACTTGGCTGGCTAACATCTGCTAACCTGCCCCCTCTCTGTCTTGTAACGTAACGTTACACCAACTCACAAGTTGGCTCAATTTTTATACATTTTTAAAAGAATAAAGTAAGTTAAAGTTTCACAACACGCCGTCAACACAATTTCATCTTTATAGTTAAAGATTTGTTCTCCACAGTATTCAGTGTTTATGGAAAACTGCTGAAAGTCTATCAGCTAACGTTAACTAAAAGCTAAGCGGCTAAGTGAATAAAAGAGCCCATCGTAGAAAATCTCAAAACCCACACAGAAGTACGTCGAAACGGGCTACTAGCACAGAGACAAGCGGCTATGGGTGTAAAGAAATAAACCAAAGCAAGTTATCTTAACTAAACAGACAAAACTTGTTTAAGCTGTGACTTTTCCATGCCCCGTTCGTTGATAATTTCGCTGCTTACCCTGTCACAACAGGCGCCATCTTCAACCTCTCTCTAATAACGCCAACAATCGCGAGATTTCCAGCACCACGCTGCAGACTGCATTTACACGAGGGGGAGGGGCAGTGTGAGAAGCGGGGGGGGGGGGGGGGGTTAGTTGTAAATGCGTGGGAAAGTTCTGAAGTCACGCGAGAATTCGCGCTCGCTTACTATGGGAGTGTTTGAGAGCGGGTCCCTTGTCTGTCATCGCGAGAGTCAGCAGCGGACGGCTTCCAACCAAACGCGTGTGAAAGTTCTCACGATGGGAAGAGTGACCGCACCTTTTGAAGCGCGGGCCGTGAGAAAAAGATTTCTAGAAGGAAGGAAGCCAGGGGACTTCGACACCTGCAGCAGGAAATAGTGATCTGGCGTGGGGCCGTTAAAAAGGATGTTATTAAAAGTCTTTAAAAGTTAAGAGTATAATAAAAAGTTCAAGTTTTCACCTCTTTCAATAGCATATGTTAGATCAATGATTATGAAAGCAATCATTATGTAAATCTACACATTGTGTGTGAACTAATTAATGCGATAGTTCTGTGATACCAACTGAAGTACTTTCATATCACCAGATGGCAGTATTGTTTCACTGTGGAAATGTATTATACCACAAACTGGAGACAAATGCAAAGAGAATTTACTGCGAAACAATTTATTTTACTCAGAAATCTCACAAATAACGACAATTAAAACGACAAGTAACACATTTTATTTCATTACTTGATTACATTTTCAGTACAGGAGAGTGTGCTGATTTGAGCATGTGGGGAAGATGAGCCACCCCATGTTTCCAGACAAACTTTGAAGAGTTAACAGTTTTACTGACCTTATGATGGAGCGGCCCATGGAATAATTAGTTCTGGGGTGCAGTAATCTACCTCAGATCAACTATTTATGCTCAGCTATGATTCGCATTAGTTAACACAAGGTGTCAAAATATGTAAAAGAAAAGCATACTAATATTATTGATGCACTGAGATCTTTCTCACCTTTTCTCCATAGAGATTCAAATGTGAAAAAAATAACTAGTGTTACTTATAATCAGTGCATTTTAGTAGTATTTTCATTTATATTATATTATTTATTCATATTTTGAGTTAGATTTTATTTTTATATTTTCAGATTTCATTCATGTTTATTGTTTTTATTATTTGTAGCTTTAATTAATTTTATTTCTGATTTAGTTTTAGTAATTTAATACTTCAAATTTAACCTCAAACTTTATTTCAGTTAGTTGACAAGTTGACAACACTTAATCTTTTAATGATTTTTGTTGTTGTTGTTGTTGTTTTAAATCTAATTTTAATATTTTATTTTATTTCCACTTTATTTCAATTACCAAAAACTATTTTTAATTATTACTATTTGTAATGTGCTTGTATTTTCTGCATCAAAATCAACTCAGTCACCCAAAGAAGTTTCAATAAACAAATTCAACACATAGAGCTGAAAATTAACTTGAAACGATCTTGTAATAATTAATTAATTCATAATCAAATATTAGATCATGGTAGCAGACTGTCAGTAAATGAGCTGGGTCTATCCCACGTGTTCTTATATGTTACGTGTAATGTAAATGTGGTTTGATAAGTACTTTCACTTAAAAATGTTTACTTATGAATTTGTTAGTATATAGTTTAGGACTTAAACATTTTATTTATTTATTTTTATGACCACTTTGAGAAATAACACGAAGTGGTAGAGTCAGTGTTGCTATTCCACGTCAAACCGCATGGTGGCACTAAAAGCTGGTCACCCATGAACTCTTACAGTAGCACAGTCGAGGAAGAAGGTTTCAGTGGGTTTGACATTTGTAAGCGTGACTAAAAATACATAAATAAATAGTGAGTACTGCAACCAAAGACGTCGGATGTACAATGTCCCAGCAGTTTCCAACCGACCCTGAACGGCCAGGAAATGCAGTCTTGGTGTGTTTGGTAACAAACATCACCTAAAAAGGCAGAAAATAAGTGATGTTGACAGGTTATGCTCTTTAATTCTGATTGCAGTTGGTCCTGCATGAATGCATTCTAGATCTCATCTGTCTTACTACTGCAATACCACGTTTTTGTCGTTTTCATATTTTGTGGGGTTTAAAATGAAATGTCTAGGTGGTGTTTCGCATAAGCGGTCTAATAATAATAATATGTTTAATGTGTATATGTAGGGTCCCACGGGAATTGGCTACATCCCCACCGAGGAGGAGAGGAGGGTGTTCAGGGAGTGCTACCAGGAAAGTTTCTGGTACAGATGTGAGTGGAAATCCAGTATTTTTAGTCATTATTGTGCTTGTGGTTTTGTTGATATCATAAGTGAATTCTGCTTCTGTCTATAATTCATACAGCTCTTCCTATATCTGTCATCAGCATGGGCTTCACTCAGCTCCTTATCTCGAGAGGTGGGTTTATATTTCATGCAAATTATAAAATGTGATATTAGGTTGTTATATGCTAATGTCAACTATTAGCTATGTACTGATATAATATTAAAGTTAAAATTAATAATTTAAGGGTGCATTAAAGTGGTCAAAAGTGAAATAAAAAAAGTGTTAAAATAAATGCTGTTCTTTGGAAAATCCTATATATAAAAATATCCTGAAAAAATGCTGTTTCTTAAGCATTAAATCAGTATATTATAATGATTTCTAAAAACTTATATGACACTGAAGGCAAAATTTAAATACAATAACAGTTATTTTAAATTGTGATGATATATTTCACAATATAACTGTTTTTCTATATAACTGATCAAATAAATGCAGCCTTAGTGAGCAAAAGAGCCTTCTTCAAAAGCATGAAAAAATATATTTTAATCTTTTAAACAGTAGTGTAACTCTATTTGTTTCAGGTGCTCTTACGGCTTCCGGTAGATTTGGATCTTTGCCCAAAGTAGCTAGTGAGTAAAATGTACTGTTACTGAGAAGGCTTATAGATGGAATATTAAATCCAAGTATGTGTTAAATATGTGTTAGTTGCTGGTGTTTTGGGGTACCTCGGAGGGAAGATGTCATACGTGAAGACATGTCAGGAGAAATTTAAGAGCTTGGAGAACTCACCACTGGGAGAGGCACTGAGACAGAGACAGCGCCACCAACCACCAGTGTGAGCAACAACATGCACAGACATTTGAACCAAAATTTAAAGGGGTGGCGTGTGATTTCAGTGCCACTAGCATCACCACATTCTCAAAGGATTCCTTAACACTCCCACTACATGCTTTCTGTCTTCTGTGGAACATAAAAGAAGATATTTCGATTTTTTTCCCCCAAACAATGGTTGAAATGGTCTATTGGTCTATAGTTGGTCTTTAGTTTACTTTAATGTATTTCAGGTTTACCCATAAGCACCCAGAACTGAGTGGTCCAAACAAACCTGACTTTGAGCCAACCTTTCAACTTGATGATCAGAGGAATCAGTCCTTCTCCTATACAAGTGATTTCACTTACAGTGACCCCATGTCCCCAGCAACTCACTCTGACACCCAAATTACGGGTAGGTTAAAGCTGCTTCATCTGTTTGCATTCAGATTTGCTGTAGAGGACATTACAACAATGGTGAAACTGATAATCACAATTATTTTGTTCAATTTAATCATGATTGCTTTCTACAATTCAACAGACTTATTGTACTCAAGCACAAATCAAGAGAACATCAACAGATGCAGGGTTTATTTTCCCTCATCTAGTTTTCTAATTTATCATACTTAACAAAAACATTAAGGCACTTTCTATTATAAACTGGTAAAACCCTAAGAAGCTTCTCTCAAAAGCTTACAGTAAAATTCCTAATATTAATTCTAAATTAATATTAATTACTAAATTACCCCCCCCCCCCCCCCCCCCCCCACATACACACACACACAATTAAAACAACGAACAGACTTTGTAGGACAGATCCACCATCACAAACTATATGGTTGAGATTCATGTCAACTCACGATTCAATTCGATTCACTTTTTTGAGATTTAATACAAATTATAAATTAAATGTGTCCTTTTATTATTGCTTGGATAAAACGCTGCACATTTCTTTGTGAATTTGAAATATAAAACTACAATAATATACTAATATAGCAATTGCATATTATTGGTCTTTTGTTGGTTCTGATTGCTTCCATTGTCCTCATTTGTAAGCCCCTTTAGGAAAAAGTGTCTGCTAAATAACAAAATGTAAATAACAATACTAAATTGAAATGTTAAAACAAGCCCCAAATCAAATAAATAACACACAAAAAAATATATAATCTCTTCATATAAACAAAATAAGGCTTTGTCTGTGCTTTTTCAATTTAAAATTAGAGGAAACCACTGCATTTTAACCATGAACCAACAAAGATGCTGCATACTTGTAACATGAGCAGTTTTTAATCTAAATTAGAAAATTCTAAACTTGAAGGAAAAACAGAATGTTTTGACACTTGAAGCGTTTCTTTGGTTACTTCTGTAAACAAAGCAGCACTGCACTTATGAACGTTAATATGCATCATACAGAGGCTGAGAATAAAAATGAAAAAACATCTAAACTTTTCTATAAACAGTAAGTTCCCCTCAGACATACATTCATATAAACTCCTACCCCTAATTGAATCGTGATTTGTTTGGCATCTCAACCGATTTGAATTACAGATTTGAAAAGATTTTCTACCGGCTCGCGGTTAATTATGTCATCCCTACTTTATAACCCATCTAGCATTTGCTGGAGATTTCATTTCTTCGAATATTAAAAGAGAAATTCACTCCAAAATTAAACTGATGTAATTTACTTCATAGTGAAATTTGAAAACATCCCTCTAATCCAGCAGAACCAAATTACATTGAGGAGGATGTACAGAAGAAACACATGCTGTACGAGGAGTTGCGGAGTAAGAACAGGGAAAACTATGAAGTTATGACTCCGAAACCAGAGACACTGTTGAAGCCTTCGGCCGAGACCAACACAGCCAAGAGAGGTGAGACCTTATAATAACCTACATCCTAACTAAAATACCCAAATGGACATGGAGAAATAAAAAGTTACTATTTTTTAAATACGTGTCAGGTTGAGACACAGGTTCAGTTTACTAAATAAATACTTATAACTGAGATCTGTCAGTTGAATTTGTTTGATATTGTATTATGCCAAAGCCAAGAACATTTTTCTTCAAATGTTTGGGGTTGGTAAGATTTCTTATGCTGACCAATGATTTAATTGTAAATACATTTAAAAAATGACAATATTTTTCAATATTATTTCAGTTTAATCAATTTCCTGCACTTTTAAAAATGTAATTTATTCGTGTGAATATTCAGCAGTAAATACCCCAGTATTCAGTGTCACATGGTCCTTCAGAAATCATTCTGATAGGCTGATTTGGTGCTCAAGAAACATTTCTTATTGTCAGTGTTGATAAGTTAATATTTTTGTGAAAACATCAAAAGAAAAACATTATAATTCCAGGATTTTGTTTTTGACGAATAAGGAGTAAAAAAAAAATTAATGTTTGACCTAAACAATATATAAATGTTTCTACAGTTACTTTTGATCAATTTTACAAAAATTAAATAAATAAATTTGAATACAAATCTGTACTGACCGTGAAGTTTTTTTTCTGTTTTAAGTTAGAGTAGTGTTTTTTACATATACTAGTATAATAATACTAGTACCTACTGTATATACATTCATTTTTTTTTTTTTTTATAAACAGGGAAGAAGAATATATATGGCGACACATGGGAGGAGTGAGAGCTGCTTCAGCACCATTTCACTGTCTAGAACCGCTGTCTGTAACTGATGTCTTCTACAATACAGATGTCTAAATGTGTCTGAGAGATGTGTGTTGTTGGCTTTGTATCCATGTAATTGAGGTTGAGACAGTTTTTGTCTTTAAAGGGGTGGTTGATTGCGATTTCTCTTTTTTTAACTTTAGTTAGTTTGTAATGTTGCTGTTTGAGCATAAACAATATCTGTTTATAAGTTGCAACACTGAAAGTTCAGTGCAAACGGAGATACCATATTTTTCGGACTATAAGTCGCACCTGAGTATAAGTCGCATCAGTCCAAAAATAGGTCATGATGAGGAAAAAAAACATAAGTCGCACTGGACTATAAGTCTCATTTATTTAGAACCAAGAGAAAACATTACCATCTACAGCCACAAGAGGACACTCTATGTCTTCAGTGTAGACTACAGGAGCACAGAGCAGCATAGAGCGCCCTCTCGCGGCTGTAGACGGTAATGTTTTCTCTTAGTTAATTTTTCTTGGGTTATGTCAAATTAATTTTGATAAATAAGTCGCACCTGACTATCAGTTGCAGGTCCAGCCAAACTATGAAAAAAAAGTGCGACTTATAGTCTGGAAAATACGGTATATCTTTTAAAATTCTGTCAGTTAAATGGGACTACAAGCTCGTTCTTCCCAGATACATTACTTCATGAACCCAGATAAAGCCTGCCACCGGGAACATGCAACAAAGGGGGCGAGGCCATACTGTGCTACTTTATAGAATAGGAAGAGAAAACTAGGGGTGCACGTAAAAATCTGTGCATATATGAATCGCAATTCTGTCTTCTATGGTTTGTAATGGATGTCGCCCTGCTCTGCATCTCTCGTGGTTTAGCGAATCACAACACAATGAGCCAGCCGACCAATCTCAGCCAATTGCATATTTCTGTAATATGCGAGGGAGGGGCTTCATAATAACAGGAAATAAATCGAGGTGTTTGTCAGAGAAGGGACAGATTGGTGTGGAATAAAGGTAAATTATGTGAAAAAGAATGCGTGAACATGAACACGTTAGACTGTACCCCATAAACAAAATCAAGCCTAGAAAAAAAAAACTAGTAAACCACCCCTTCAAATTGTGTACAGCTCTATAAATTAATAATAGCAGCAAGATTTTTTTAATTTGTAAGGATACACTTAGGTGTTTACATTCCAGGAAGATCATTCTAATGGTGCTTTCCTGCTCAAAAACTGGTCCCACAGTTCCTTTAGGATTGTGGTCCAGTTGCTATTGTACTTTGAGAGTTTTTATCACAACATGAAGTTGATTATCATTTACAAGTCTCTATAACATCAGATCCCTGATCTTTTTCCCCCCTACTCATTTCATCAGCACAATTGCACAAATTATTAAGGTCAGCAGTACATTTGATTCAGTGATGAGTTACATGTCATTGTTTAATATATGAGATTCATAAACCCCTTATCTGAAGTATGAGCAATTATCAGCTGGTAAAGTTTTAAGAAAGACTAAACCACAATAATTGTGCTTAATTTAATATTTAACTCTTTGAATTCAAACGGACATCACAATATTCAGCATTAAATGGAAAAATGAAACTAAAATCAAGTTGGGCATATTTTATTTCTGTACATACATTGTACATAAATACGCTGAAATTATTTTTGAAAAATAAAGACGATGTCCCTGGGATTTGGGATGACATCAGACGAGAGATAGGAAATGGTAACTTCAGTAATAATATTGGTAATCACACACACATACACACACACTTTATAAATTTCAAGTTTTAAGATCTAATAACCAATTGTTTTATTGAGTATTGGGACATAACTGTTTTATTAACCTACAACTGGATACATTTACATAAATATAGCCCACTACGAGAAAATGTCTGCATAGGACTCCTGACCCAGGATTGAAACAATGATGAAAAAACTAATTAAGTAAAAAATATTTAACAAAAAAAAAAAAAAAAGCCTATACCGCCCCGGAGAAACTCTGATATTTTAAAAACTTTTTTATTTTTGCATGACCCCCAATAATTTGCTGTAATGAATTAACTTTTTCAGTGACCCAACAAACCTATAAATGTTTGGTCTCACTTGTGAACAAAATTACAAACTAAATATCTCAGGGACAGACTGAAATAATCACCCACACCCACACAAATCAAGAGACAAATATTTGCTGCTCGCCTTTTTAAACCGAGCAAGTAAACAAGGATTTAAAAAAATACTCAAAAATAATACTCAAAAGCAAACAAATCTGATCTGTGCTGCATCACTTCCCGCATCCGGTCAGTGACTTCAACTAGACTCAAAAGTCCTGTCAGAGTCTAGATGCTGCGTGGCACAGTCAGTGGTTGATTGTCTTTGTATCTGGATGATCATTTGTGAGAAGGAGGGATGGGGAACTATGCATTGTGCATTGACCGGGTCCATTTGGCTCCCAGCTAACTGAAAATCCATATGAATCATTCCTAACATCCATATTTTTAATGAATACAGTAAAAGAGTTTAATTCTACAGTTGCCACTTCCTCGAGCCATTCTTCACTGATCCGTTCCACAGTGATGGTTGTTGTCGGCAAAAGAAAGTCACTTAGCTAGTATGCAGACGGTGTGTGTGATTTAATTAAGGTATAGTAGACGTTCCGGTTTGGAGCTTTAGAAGTGATTTTCCGTGGCCTCCTCGCTGGCTCTGTGTACCATGTGACAGTAAAGGTCACTCTGTATGTATTCATGCGCTCGCAAAACCAGAATCAGTCTGTGTGTATGTGGGTTGTAAACAGTGCTTTCTCGGTGAGGAGTGCTGTGAGTCGCTGGCTCAGAGTTTGGAGGGAGATGGGACGACGCCACATGATAAAACCCATGACTGTACCGGAGAAAGGCACCTCAGGAAGACCACGCCGGAGGGACGAGCTCTGGCCCGCCACAGCTAATCCGGCCTGAAGATGGGAATCTTGGGTAGAAACTCTATCAGGATGACCTATAAATAGGACAGAGAGATGTGAGGATTGTGAAGTTACGCGCTTCACTATTTATTTTATTTGAAACAGTCACTGTGCAATTAGATTTGGCTGTGTTTGTTGTTGTTGGCTTACATATTCCATCATGTTGTTGGTTTCACACTTCCTTTTGCTGAGCCTCCAATGCAAACATAGCTAAATGAACAGAGGGCACGTAGGAAAATTAGCACCAGAGAGGAAAATACAAACGGCAAACAAGCAAGAAACCTTAAGCATACCTTGTGATACAATCTGTTGTTTTCCCAGTCCAGTAACTTCTCTATGGATCTGCGTGTCTATAGGTGAAAGAAGACATTATTCAGCATTCAAAAGGTTTAATAACTTTAAAATAGCTTACGGTTTATGTCCTATAATGTACATTACTGTAGAAAAGTTTGGAGTCTGTAAGTCTCTTGTGCTAACCAAGGCTGCATTTATTTGAAAAAAATTCAGTAAGTATGGTGAAATATTATTACAATTTAAAATAAGTTTTCTATTTAAAAATATAATTTACTCCTGTGATGGCGAAACTGAATTTCAGTGTCACATAATTAATTAAATAATTATAAGGAACTGATTTGTTGCTCAAGAAACATTTCTTTTTATCAATGTTGAAAACTTTTATTATTATTATTTCAAGTTAAATGGTCAAACCATCAAAATAAAAATGAATTGCAACGTCTATGGATATTTAAAAGTAGAAAGGTAGAACTCGTCTTCTTTATTAAAACTTTGTTGAACTTGCTGAGCCTTCTTGCTTGCAGAACTTACAATATTACACCATGTGGGGAAAAATTTCTATGCACTCGATATTTGTGTTTTTATAAACTAATTTCCCCCAGTAATTGACAACATACCACCAATGCTTTCAATAAAGCTAAACTTCTATTATACCAGGAACTTCCCTAGAAGGGACAGAACAAACTGACCCTCTTGCTCAGACAGATGACCGGCCACAGACTAAAGCCCAGTGTACAGCAACAGCACAGACAGCCGCACAACAGCCAGCGCACATTGACTGGGAGAGCCTTCCTCAGACAGCTGTTCACATTGTTTATGCTGGCTTTGAACTCCTCTGGTGCGACCTGTAAATCAACAAATAAAGCAAGAACCCATGTCAGACCTCAGAATTATATATATCTCATTATATAAATGTAACAGTGGCACACCATTCCTTTTCCTTTCTGAATACCAGTAACAACAGACATTGAGGCTTTTAATTTATTCTCATTGAGAATTAGTAAAATACAATTCTGCATGCAATATTATTTATTTGAGAAAAACCCACTGAAATTAAACTTACCTTCCCTGTTAGGGCTGAGGGGAACTCAGACTCAAATTTATTGCTCAGTCCAAACCTGCAGGGAGGAAAAATAAATAAGGTTTGGGATATCAACTTCTTAAACTTCAACAAAAGCCACAATATTTACAGTATATCTACCTTAATACTCTATAGCATATATATATATATATATATATATATATATATATATATATATATATGTGTGTGTGTGTGTGTGTGTGTGTGTGTGTGTGTGTGTGTATTTTATACTGAAACCAAGGGTTTTAATCCTGGGCATGCTAGGGGGTCCATTGAAAAGTTTAGAGAAAAACAGTGTAATAAATAATGAAATTATATCAAATAAAATAATTATAGTAAATGAAAACTACATTAAAAAGTAAATAAATTACTAAATATATTCATAATTTTCACAGTATATATTGGGTCTTTATACAAGAAAATACAGATGCCTAGGTCCTAAGCATGAAGATTTAGATTCATACTAGACATGGTTCGCAAACGAATGAAAGATTCATTATTTTACTCACTCTTGTGATATTCCCATATGTTTTAATAACTTTAACAAATAAATAAAATTTGGCAGCCGCAGTCACAATTTCCTTTCAAAAAAGATGTGAACGATGACTGAGGCTGTGAGATGGAACTTCTGAAATAAAGTCACACTAGAGTGTGATCACAACTGACCACAAGACTTTAGTTTTTGAGTGAACTATGCCTTTAAATGTTCAATATATTTATATAGCAGCAGCATTTAGGGCATATAATGCACATTCGAACATTTCAAATGCTTTCTAGACTGTTAAACTAGGTTTTCAGACTAGTCTTAGCTGCTGTAGTGACGCTGCTTAGCGTGTCTCCTGTGTCTCTAAATGATTGATAATCTGTATACGAGCAGATCCAGAGCTGCCGGGTGTCTTACACAGTGACGTGTCCGGATCCGCGCACTATCACCGGGTCCGGAGCATATTTGAGCAGCTGCTCCTCCGCGGCCCTGTCCTCGTCCTCTTCTTCCTCTTCCTCGTAAATCTCGTCAAAGTCCTCCATCATCTCCCCCTCCTCGGCCTCTATGCTTCCCGAAAGAAGCGCCGAGAAAGACCGTGTTTCGCACTCGTTACGCAAATATTTGCAGTAACGCTGATCGCACGGCCGAGAAGAGAAACGACGGTACCGAAATCCGGATCAAAATATCAACATCCGCCGAAAGTCTCGGGCGGTTTGATCTCGGGATACATCGCGAGAGTATGTAAATCGCATTCACTGTTTGGGGCTCATTCAATTTATCGGGGTGTGACCTGCATTGTTTATAACTAGTAAAATCAAGTGATAGTTGACATAATACCCCCTTAGCAGCACGATGAAGGAATAAAACTATTCTTCAGAGTTAAATGTTTCCCTCTTAGTTTGCGTTTGCTATTGTACGAGGTACATTAAAAGCTTTATTATGGTGTATAAATATAATCTGCCAAGCTATTTAAATGATTATTAAATATAATTTTATTAAACAAAGAGATGAAGAAATATTGCCTTCATATACATTGTATCCTAGAGTTTCTAAATATTAGCAACTTGTTATATTTAGTACACGGCTTGCCAAGGAATTAATACTTTTAATAAGACTTTTCTTTCTTTTTGGAGAATAAAGGATAAAGGTTTCTTGAGCACAAAATCAGCATAGTAGAGTGATTTCTGAAGGATCGTATG